>NC_052625.1:109691731-109994761 GCF_016161935.1 Mauremys reevesii | reverse complement strand
AGTGCCTGAATAACAAGAAGTGCTGCTTGCAGTGGTTTGAATTTTCTCTGCATCCTCTTTAAAATCTCTATTCCTTCTCCCTTTCCTCTCTTCCAAACACTCTTATCAGTTTTCATTATTTTTATTACCTTTTCTGATTGCATAATTATTGGGAAAAAGCATTGTGTAAAATCTTGGAAAAACTCTCATTGACTTTATCGGGGCCATGATCAGCCATTATTTTAGAACTCTTAAGACCATGAATTGCCACCCTCAGTTTGATCCTGGGCTTCTTCAAATGTTCTCTCCCTTCACAATCTTCATCAGTTGCCTAGACCCTAGTGCCCTAAATTTTTCTTCCTCCCACTCTATCATTTGCCATGAAATGTAGCTCAGAAAGTTAAAGATTGGGTAGTTTGCACATGTGACTACCTGGGAAGTTACGTGGCTGCTATAGCCTAGATCAGTGGTTCTCAACTTTTCCAGACCCCTTTCAAGAGTTTGATTTGTCTTGTGTATCCCAAGTTTCATGTCACTTAAAAACTACTTGCTTATAAAATCAGACATAACAATCCAAAAGTGTCCCAGCACACTATTCCTGAAAAATTGCTTACTTTCTCACTTTTACCATATAATTATAAAATAAATCAATTGGAATATAAATATTGTACTTAAATTTCAGTGTATAGTATATAGAGCAATATGAACAAGTCATTGTCTGTATGTTATTTAATTTGTACTAACTTTGCTACTACTTTTTATGTAGCCCATTGTAAAACTAGGCAACTATCTAGATGAGTTGATGTACTCCCTGGAAGACCTCTGCATACCCCCAGGGGTATGCATACCCCTGGTTGAGAACCAGTGGCCTAAATGGAGCATGTCTTTGAAACTGATTTCTTTTTCACCCCCATAACTTTCTAATTGCAAGTGGCCATCAGCTTTTAGGATTATTAACACCACAGAAACACATTTTTTTGCTTTTAAATAGCAAATAACAATTGAAATCAACCCTATAAAAGTCACTTGGGGGCAGTCATGGGCCTGTTAAGGACCCAGTGTTGAAACCATGCCTTTGAAGTCAGTGGCAGTTAGAAATGTGAATTGATCCAAGAGATTTGTTAGATTTTTCCTGCAAGAAACATAGTTTATTCCAAAGATTGTCAAAGCAATCCCAGCACTGGAAAAAAATCCTCGTTGTGGGACTAGGAGTGGCTTGTGTGATCAATCATCCATGCTTCACAAGTTGACCATTTATAAACCTTTAGCTCTTTATTGTTTTCTAGTAGTGAGAGTTAAGGATTCTGCCAAAATAAAATGCTGTTTAAAATTTTTTGAAAGTGCTCAACGCTGACTTAACTCTGCTCCCACTGAAGAAATTGGAAATTTTACTGTTAATTTCAGTGAGAGAGAATTTGGCCAATGCTGAGTACTTTTGAAAATCTCATCCTAAATTCATTATCGATTCTCTACATGGAAATTGGCCCATCATTTCTGTGTGTTTTCTTTTGCCCAGCAAAAAAATGCTTGTTCCAGTTTCAGATGAATATAATTATAATCTGAGTTGGATTTTACCCTTCTTGGGTAATGCAGCTGGATCTATTCTGTTCTGGGCGTTAATCTCATAGTGAGTCTCACTGAAAGACCTAGTGTTGAGCTCTGATAAGTGAAGCTGTGAATAATTGGCTAATGGGATATCCTGCAAATGCTAATCCTGCCTGAAGGAGTAATTTTCTTGTCTAGTTTTGTGTTTTGGAAAGTTTCTAATGATATTATATTTTTGTGTTTAAATAGTTGTATATTGGTGAGGGAAGGCAAAGAATTATTTTTATCTGACATCATTGCTCATTTGAGTGCTGCATATACATACTTTAGGCATGCACTTGAAGAAAGCGAGTTGATTTTTATGTTTACAAAAATTTGAACTTGTGTATTCACTCTGATCCAGACATTAATACTTTCTTCATTCTCATATAACGTAAGCATGAAATTCACCAGGTGCACAGGACTCTATCTTGGGGGTTTCAGGCAGAGCTATTGTGCTGGAGGTTTATATACACACATTAAAAAAAGAAAAAGAGAGAGAGAAGAATGAAATATATATTTATGTTGCAGTAATTGGTGCTTTCACCTTCAATGGGCTATGGGAAGATGTATATTTCATTCAAGTAAAGTTCAAGGTAGTCTGCATGCAAACATATAAACAACTGATAAACATAGAAAAGCCAATTATCAGTTTCAAATGATATATTTGAACAATGCACATTACAATTATATCAAATAACATCTGAACATTAGCCAAACTTTAATTTTTGCTTATACAATTATGAATATTAATGAGATTGAGACATTTATAAGACACTTTCCATAGAATATGAATACTTAAAAATTATACATCATAGAATATTAGGGTTGGAAGAGAGCTCAGGTGGTCATCTAGTCCAACCCCCTGCTCAAAGCAGGACCAATTCCCTGATTTTTACCCCAGTTCCCTAAATGGCCTCTCAAGGATTATTGCATGTTTGAGTTTTTTGTACAGTATTCTAAATGCACCCTGCTCTTACAATATATTGTATTTCATATTTAGAAGTACAACTTCAAATATTACCCTCCCCCACCATTTAACTAAGCCAAGACCCTGAGTATTACCTGATAGATTCTGCAGCAAGTATTGAAGACACTCAATCTATTAGGACAGAATAGTTTAAATACATATAAGATTTAATCCAAAATATGTTCTAGTTCATGGATTTGTGAAGAAAACCTTATAAACGTAACGCAGTGCAATGTCCTACTGCATTTGCACACAACCAGCCTAAAATAGCTGTAAGAGAGGTCTGATCTACTCTCATTTATCTTAATGGGGTGTTAATGAGTAATCCTACAGATGACATTTAAATGTCAAGATTGATAACCATTTAACTGCTACAGAAAATATCAAGCCAATCCATTATTGTAGGTTGCAGTGTCATTAATTGAGGCCAGATACAATGGGACATCTCACTGCTGTCAAGGGTTGTTGGATCGGTAAAAGCAAACAAGCCTTCTCAAAACATTTAAATCCAAGTGCCTGTGGGCGGGAAGGAGAGGAGATGCATGTACTCCTTATTGCCAAAAGCCTGGATCCTGGGTTCCAAAACCTCATGCTGCCCAAATGCCAAAAGCCTCAACTGGCCTCTACCCCAGTATCAGAACCTTCAGCTTTCCCCCTGCAGCTTCTCATTATCAAAGTCTGCATCACACTGACAACTGGATGGCAGTATAATCTCAATTTAATGCAATATTGTAATAATTAACACAGACTATTATACTGATATTCATTTTCATATTTAAGTCAATAGAAACCTCCCATTTTAATTTTCCTGAATCTGCCACAGAATTCCTTGTTTGGTGCACTGGCGTGCTGCTGAAACCAGACATTCTTGCTGTAGAGTTTGGGTCCAGCTTTGCCTCAGAGAATAGGGGGCTAACTAAAGATTAGTAATATCTCAGTGTAACCCTTCTGCCAGGTGAAGCCAGCAGCAACAAGGGCCGGATTCAGTATCTAGGGGTTCCTTTTCAATACAAAACCGGCTTGAGCCCCCACCCAGTGATCTGGAACAATTACACACCACCCCCTGGATGCCTCTAAGAGGCAGTACTTCCCCTCTCACAAGCCACAGAGTCTGAATGTAGCAAAAAAAAATTAATAAAAGGAGGGAAGTAATTCAGCATTAATTTGGGAAAACACCGCAACTAGGGTTTAGAAACAAACCATGAGCAAAAGACCCACCCCCAAGTAAGTTGGGCAGTGACCTTTTCCCCTCAGGTTCTTAAGTCCAGCAACCCAAACGTCCCTTTCATGTGCCCGTCCCTTCTCTGTACCCCACTCACAGGTGCTGTCCTTGGCCAGTGCTGCCCCAGAGTTCAGAGGTTCATCAACTGAGTTAATTTCCCACCCTGGGTGGAAGGGAGGGTAAGGAGGCACATTACACATTCCGCTGCTCGGGGAATCATTTGTCGCCCTGCTGGCCGCACCTCTCTGCCAGCTGCCCTGCTGTCCGTTTGCCATGCCTCTCCACCAGCCCCATACCAAGATGTCTTCAGGGCCTACTGCTTAACACAGCTCTCAATGATTTCAGCTGTTAGTGGGGGAGCCTCACTGCTAAAGCACATTAGGGCAGTATCTTGCAATAGAAACACTGTTCCCCAGTAGGTCTAATACTTAGGCCTGGCTATGAGTGATTTCAGCTCTGCAGCATGTAATAAGATTTTCAATTGAGAGTAAATTAGCTCTTTTATTATACCATAGTAAGAGGAAGAAGGAAAAAGTCAAATGCTGCCTAGAACCCTTAAACAAGGCCCATTCCATTAGGTGTAAGTACCTTTCAACTCACTGGGCTTTGGAACCCATGTCCTCAGTCTACCGATTGCTGAGGGTGAGTCCCTCCATCCGGGTATGCCAGGTACAGTTCTGCTGCCCTTGGTTCACACAACAAGGATAACAATGCTTTATTACTCCTGCCCCAATAACAAGGAGACTGGGGATCCAACACCAACCGCAAGTGATCATTTAGGCAAGCAATCCCATCATGCTGAGCACCTAGGCAGGGTGGGTGTGTGCATGCAAATGAGATCAACTCCTGAAGTCTTTTTCCACAGCTCACCACTAGATGTCAGGGGTGAGCTCATTCAGACTCTGCTTACATCATATCTAAGTCAATAGAAACCTCCCATTTTAATTTTCCTGAATCTGCCACAGAATTTCTTGCTTGGTGCACTGGCGTGCTGCTGAAACCAGACGTTCTTGATGTAGAGTTTGGGTCTATCTTTGCCTCAGAGAATAGGAGGCTAACTAAAGATTAGTAACATCCCTGTGTTGTGCTGTATTCTCCACTGTCCTCTGGGTTCAGCTAACCTGAAATGCAGTGAAGAGGAAGGATGCCAACTGGCTTTAAATGGGCTACATTAGTTGGAGCGTGGTCCCTTAAAACCAGCCATTATGCAAACCCATCTGGAGTATTCTAAAGTAAAGAGCTGGCTGGCTGGCTCCCATTAATTTCTGACTGCCTCAGGGGACGTTGTCCAAACCTATGGAGAATTTGGAATGTAGTATCTGGTAGGAACAACAAAGGGTTCCCAAATAGTTGAGTTTTTCAGTTAATTTCTTGCCAGTGAGCTTTCCATAGAATATGAATACTTAAAAATTATACATCATAGAATATTAGGGTTGGAAGGGAGCTCAGGAGGTCATCTAGTCCAACCCCCTGCTCAAAGCAGGACCAATTCCCTGATTTTTACCCCAGTTCCCTAAATGGCCTCTCAAGGATTGAACGCACAACCCTGGGTTTAGCAGGCTAATGCTCAAACCACTGAGCTATCCCTCCCACCAGGTAATGCATTTTCAATAAATAAATAAATAAATCACTCAACTCAATGAAAGATTTAAAAATTTTAATCCTGAAGAATAAACCATAAAACTCAGAAAGGGAAAAATTAACTACCATGTTGATAAAACCTTGTTGGAAATCTCCCCTTTATTATTGTATGGAAATACAAGTTTCCTTTCTTGGGGTTTGAAACTGCATTGCCTTTAGTAATAGCCAGTATTTTTCCTGCATACATTTTTCAAAACTAGCCATTCCCTGGATAGTGAAAGGAAGAATATATAGTGAAGTTTATTTTTCTTCACGGGTAGTATTTTAAGCTATTTTTCAAATGAAGAGACTCAGTTTGTGAGTTTTGGCTGCATGTCTTTTTGGCCTTCCTTTCTATGTCTATGCAGTGCTAGTTATCTGGCATCCTGGATTGGAAAGATTTAACTGGAGACTACTGCTTCAGCATTTCAATTTTAAAATTCTTTTGAGTTAAGTCTGTTATGTAACTGTTAGCTAGAATTCATAAGGGAAGACATCATCAATACTGTTTATTTTACTGAAATAATATGGGAACTTTTAATCACTGACAGCCTTTTCTTTCCTTTTCAACCTTCTTTTTAGTACCAAGACTCCCAAGACAGGGATAAAATAATAATTGTTCTAAGGAGAAGAATTGAATTAAATACACAAGTCAAAAATAGCAGCTAACGGACAGAACAATGACACCAACATTAGGAATTATTAAATTATTATTGTCTGTAGATCACCTGAGAATATGCTTTCTAAAGTACAGTAGGTGAAGTAAAACAGTCCCTGGCCCAGTTTATTTATAATCTACAAATTATACAAACTGTACTGTCCACACACAATTTTGCATATACAGTATATGCATTAAATTCAGACATAAAACATGGATAAAGTAAATAGGTGGAAGATCACTTCTTCTTTCTCTTACTTTTTATGTATAATTGTTAAGCAATTAATCTGCAATGCTTAATTATTATTGAAAGGCCTTTTGAAGGATGTGAATTTTAAGGGAGAGATTTGAATGGTCATTACTAGTGAATGGGGTCTGAGGTGATTTTTCTTGATAATTCCTTGCACTAAAAATGATTAAAACATAGGAAATTATATCCATGAAGAAAAATCGCCAAATTTATAAGTGAAATGCAATCACAAGGATATATTTCATCTTTGAGTGCTTGCTTATATCTATTCCATTCTAGGTGTGCACGCGCCCACATGCGTGGCCATCAGAGATTTTTGCCGTAGCAGTACCCGTAGGGCCAGCTGTATTGCCCTCTAGAATGCCGTGCTCATGCTGCAGTATGTCAGGCACTGCCGACCCATGCCCTCTCAGTTCCATCTTACCACTCATGGTGGTCAGTCAGAGCTCCTCTCTTGCTTGTCAAGAGCTAGCGGTTTTCTTCCACTGAACTTCATGCCTTCAGGCCTTTGTTCAATTGTAGTTAGTGTTTTAAGTAGTTCTTAAGGTCCCAGCAGGGACTTCACCTCAAGCGGGCCATGCCCTGAGCTCCCGAGTTTAAGCCCTGCTCGATCTGTGGGAGGCCTATGCCTGTGAGTGACCCACACAACAGCTGCCTTAAGTGCTTAGGGGAATCACACATCAAGGAGCATTGCCAGATCTGTAAGTACTTTCGACCTCACACCCAGAAGGAGAGGGGCATTCGCCTCAGTGCCTTCCTGATAGTCTGCTCTCCACCCAGCTTCTGAGTCCTCTATGCAGGCCACACCGAGTACTTTGGCCTCTGTGTGGAGTGTGCCACTGGCACTCGGCTCCCCTCAGCACCATCGCCAATGCCTCAGAAGAAGGTAAAGAAGTGCTTACCGGTGCCGAGCAAGAGGGCCCAAGGGTCATCCGGTAGAGGGACCGGGCCTGTCTGCCAGCCTTTTTTTGAAGAAGCTCAAGTGTGCCTCCACAGCTGGGGTTCTTAGCCCTCTTAAAGGTCCGTCACTGACTCTGGTGAGCGGTATGGGACCCACCACCCTGCCTGCACTGTCGTCATCCCCAGCCCAGACACAGAGAGAGCGCAGGTCTCCACCTGCTCATATGATGTCTCCGGTACCACAGGACCAGGCTAAGGCTTCCTGAGAGGGCAAGCCAGCTGTTAAGATCCTTCTGGGGGCAGGGGAGTGCTGTAGGTCATCGGACAAGCAATCCCGTGACTGGTCGTAGCCCCGCCACCAGTCGCCCAAACTCTCCCCCCGGACACCAAGATGTTATTCCCCAGTATGAAGTTGACACTTCCCTTATTATGACTGCTGCTGTTTGCCTTCTCGCCGATCCAAATCTAGACGTCAGTCCCGGTCGCTCACACTGTGGGACCACTCGCCCTCGTGTTACTGGTCTCCGCAGCACCGTTTCCCCCAACGCTGATTTCCCTGGCACTGGGACCATTCTCTCCAGTATAGCCACCGGTCGCTTAAGCCTGGTCAGTGCTCACCAATATCCACAACCAGCAAGCAGACACAGGCATTGACAGCTCCTCCCTGGTTGCCAGAGAGTTGTTTCTGTAGCACGGACGCCCAGTTCAGCCCATTGCTCTGGTCTCTGCGACGGGACTGTGCACTGGAAACTGCTCTGCCATCCTCGGCACTGCAGTGGCAGCAAGGCCAGTGGCCAATACAGTGGCCGTATTGGGGAGCATCAGTGGCCGCATTAAGGCAAAGATTGATGGCCCCATTAGCACCAGGCCCAGTACCAGAAACTCACTCTGAGGTCAGAGTGGGGATCCGGTGCCCACCCCCAAACCTCCCTCTCCAGTGGCTGTCAAGCCCTCAGCACCTCCACTGGCGGCCAGGGCCTCCGCCTCTTACCCAGATGAGGTGGTTCCTGGACCTTCCAGGCCAGTTCCCCAGATGACTTTAAAGAACACCAAGCCCTTTTCAGGCGGGTGGCCAAGAACTTGGGGCTGAAAGGGCAGGAGATGGCAGAGCAGGAGGACATCCTTTTCAATGTTCTCTTGGCCTCCACGCCCTCCCGGATTGCCCTACCTGTACACGATGGGGTCCCAAGATTGCTAAGACTCTGTGGCAGAGCCCATCCTCTATCCCACCAACCTCGAAATAGGCTGAGAAAAGGTACTTTGTGCCAGCCAAAGGTTTAGAGTACAGACGCTCCCTGACTTACACAAGCGTTCCATTCTGGAACCCCTTGCGCAAGTTGAATTTTGCATAAGTCGGGGACATATACCCGACGATTACGCCAAAAAACAAACAAACCGCTTACGGAACTTATGGAACTTTTTCCGTAAGTGCAGGTTTGCGTAAGTCGGGTTTGCATAACCCAGGGAGTGTCTGTACTTGTATACCCACCCTCCCCTGGGCTCGCTGGTGGTGTCGGCAGCCAATGAGAAGGACAAGCAGGTCCCCACTGTCTCTACACCCAAGAACAAAGAAGCAAAGAAAATTGATTTGGCAGAAAAAATTATTCAGCAGCTAGCTTACAATTCTGAGTGGCGAACCATCAGGCCCTGCTGGGCCGATACAATTTTAACCTCTGGGACAGCATCTAGAAGTTCCAAGACTGCCTTCCTCAGGGCCAGGCTCAGGAGTTTGGCACCCTGGTGGAGGAAGGGACTGCATCAGCTGGATACTTCCTGAAAATGGCATCGGACGCGGCGGACTCGGCAGCATGGATGGTCACATCGGTGGTGGTCATGTGACACAGCTCTTGGCTCCAAACGGCAGGCCTCTCCCAGGAGATGCAGCCTCAATTCAGGACCTCCCCTTTGATGGATTTGGGCTCTTCTCTGATCAAATGGGCACTAGACTACACGGGTAGAAGGACACACAGGCTACCCTTCGCTTGTTGGGCATGCATACCTTGCAGTCTGCCAAAAAGCCATTCCGACCTCCACCACCGTCGAGTCCTTGGCAATCCTGGCTGGGATCTGCGAGGAGAAGGGACACTGGGTTTAGCCATTGCTGCCCTTCCTCCTCTTGCTCGCCAGCCCAGCCTGGACCCGCTAAGCACCCGGGGGGCCAAAAGTCATCCTTTAGAGGGTGCCCCGGTCAGCCAGTTGCATCCTGCCTGTCCTTTCCTTAACCACCTTTCTCCCTACTGCTCAGCCTGGTTGTGAGCTGCCTCGGACCGCTGGGTCCTGGACATAGTAGTTCGAGGCTATACCCTGTAGTTTGTGGACACCCCTCCTTCCCACTCCCCTACTTCCCTGTTCCTCTTCAGAGACCCCTCTCATGAGCAACTCCTGGTTCAGGAGGTCGACAAGCTCCTGCATTTGGGGGCTGTGGAGGCAGTTCCTGAGGGCATGGAAGGAAGAGGATTCTACTCCCGATACTTCTTAATCCTGAAGGCCTCAGACCCATCCTGGACCTGTGTGGCCTCAACAAGTCTCTCAAGAAGTTGAAGTTCCTCATGGTCTCACTGGCCTCCATTATCTCCTCCCTGGATCCGGGGGACTGGTACACTGCTCTTGACTTAAAGGACACTTTATGTCTATGTCTCCATATTCCTAGAGCACCGTGGGACCTGAATCTGGTGCTCTCAACGCTCACAATCCCTCCTTTTGAAACCCTAGCTTCCTTCTCCCTCCTGCTCCTTTCCTGGAAGGTGTCTTTCTTGGTCACTATAATGTTGGCATGGCTGGTGTCCGAGATCAGGGCGCTCATGTTGGAGTCGCCCTATACAGTTTTCTACAAGGACAACGTCCAGCTGTGCCCACTTCCGGCTTTTCTGCCCAAGAATGTTTCCCGGTTCCACGCAGGCCTGGACATTTACCTGCCAGTCCTCTATCCAAAGCCTCACACATCAGATGAGGAGTGCAGGTTGCGTACACTGGATGTCAGACAGGCGCTGGCCTTCTACATCTATAGAACACAGTTGCTCTGTAAGTCAAATGCAGTTGGTTGCTGTCGCAGACAGGATGAAGGATGTTAGCCCAGAGAATTTCCCATCTTGGATCATGGCCTGTATCTGCCACTGCTACGAGCTGGGGAAAGTGCCCCCACCAGTGATTGTGACGGCTCATTCCAATAGAGCTCAGGCGCCTTCAGCAGCCTGAGCAGCCTTCCTGGCGCAGGTGCCGATCCAAGGCTTTGGCAGAGCTGTACTACAAGCTGCATAACAGTGAACCCCGAGCCCACCTCCATTGATACTGCTTGCGAGTCACCTAGAATGGAATCAACATGAGCAAGCACTCGAAGAAGAAAAAACGGTTACCTACTTTTCAAAACTGTTGTTGTTTGAGATGTGTTGCTCATGTCCATTCTATTACCCGCCCTCCTGCCCCTCTGTCTGAGTTGTTGGCAAGAAGGAACTGAGAGGGCATAGGGCCGGTGGTGCCTGATATACCGTGGCATGAGCGCGGCACTCTAAAGGGTGCTGCAGCCGCTAAGGCAAAAATCTCTGACTGCTGCGCACATGGGCACATGCACACCTAGAATGGAATGGACATGAGCAACACATCTCGAAGAACAACAGTTATGAAAGGTAGGTAACCGTTTTTATATCTTCACATTATATTGTGTATATGTAGCTTAAAACAAATATCTACGGTAACTCAGAAATGTGAAACACATCATGTCTGCCTGGCTGCCAAGGTGAATAATATGAATAAAATGTTTAGACCTGAATATTTGGCTGCATCTCTATTCGGTAACCACCTTTTATTTATTTATTCATATGCTTGTAACAGTTTCTGATGTAAATGTGCTAGAGTCTGATAAGAAAGATGTGGAAAGAGACATTGGTGAGGTCATAGGGCAACGACTTGGTGACAAACACAGTGCCTTGCAGTCCCCAGCTGCTGAGAAGTATTTATACTAGGGTCAGCACCATCTTTAATATCAGCTTCTAGCTAGTAAGTGTCTGGTAAATTACCAGATTCCCCTTCTCACAGATACTCTTGTGAGAAGCGGGGAATTTCTCTCTCTCTCTCTCTCACTCACATCCTGTCTCAGAACCACTGGTGCTGTGAGGCACAGTCGCTGACCACTTTACTGTCTTTCCCTCAGCCTCTTGACTGCATGAGAAGAGGGTCAGTCACTCTGTGCTACTCTGTCCTTCCCAGGTGTTGGCTGTTAAAGCTCATTTGGGTCAGTTGATGCTGCACAGGTATATTGGCCCTGCTCTGTCTTTGAGGGCCAGTGTTATCCTGTGACCCCCTGTTCTACTTTATAAAAAGAAGAGTAACACAATTTAGGTAGAAGAAAAAGTTTATTATTTTGGCAGATACACATTTAGTGTGTAAAAAGCAACAAAGAGTCCTGTGGCACCTTATAGACTAAAAGAAGCATTGGAGAATTAGCTTTTGTGGGTAAATACCCACTTCGTCAGACACACGAGTCTGACGAAGTGGATATTTACCGACGAAAGCTTATGCTCCAATACTTCTGTTAGTCTATAAGGTTCCACAGGACTCTTTGTCGCTTTTTACAGATCCAGACTAACACGGCTACTCCTCTGATACTTGACATTTAGTATGTGTTTACTACATATCTTGGATCCTTTGTTCAATAATTAAATTTTGAAAAAACATCCAACATCTGAGGCTCTACGAAGAGATTTGCAGAGTATTTCCAGTAGACTATGACATTTACTCTGGCCTCATAAAGAGCCAAATCAATTAACAATGAGTTTAGATAACATTTAGGTTCTTTTAAGCCTTAGACTCTATTCAGGTGCACACAATTCCATCTTTTAAAATCACATCAGACAGAATCTTATATGTACGGTATACCACCAGAATATCAAATTTTATTGTGTAGCAACCACATATTCAGAAGGGAGTCTACCTCCTTGTTGTTGTATCAGCAGAGAAGATGGACAGTTATTGGGTATAAAATGTACTGTATGGGAGATGACATAATTCACCATCTTAAGTTTATTATTCTTTAAAATGCTCAATGAGGATTTCTATATTTTTTTCGATTAATCTTCAACTATTTTGACTAATTTTTCTGCTGTTCTATATAGAGTTGAAATATTTTTATAAATGGTCATTCTGTTTAAGGGGGAAATATTACCTATGGTGCTAAGATTTTCTTTCCCTCCAATTTTGAAAAAAAATAAAGTGGTTCTTACGATATGAGTCTCTCTTTTATAAGCAGATATCTGTTTTAGTAAGAAGTCAGTACAGAATATATTGAATAGTAGCTAAGTGTATAAGATTGATACTACCTTTGGCTTAAGTGTTATTGCTGCTCTGGGACTTAAGTAATTTGCTAAGCCTTTTTTTTAAACAAATATTTAAAGCCACGCATTAAAAATAGCACTACCACCTTTTTACAACTGACTCTACCCTTTTGTGGAGCTGCCTGCTCTTTTGATATGCAACTAAACAATGTTTGCATGTATGCAGAGGAAAGATGGTTTAATGAATTGGAAAAAATCTCTATATCACATGGTGAAAAGCAGTTTCCACACTTGCTCTCAATGTAAACACTTTAATATGTAAAGATTCAAGTGGGAAAAAAGATTTTTTTTTAAATGAGCCAGGTTCTGCATCTGTTAAGTATTCAGTAAAATCCCTCATTGTTTGAGGAATTATTTCATTTGAATACTGAATTATGAGACAGTGTTGAATATCCATAAAACTGTCCTTTCCTTATAAAAAAATCTTAGGTCTTAAATTTAAAATGGAGCATACCATAAGAAACAAATGAATGGATTTGTGTTCTCTTCCTATTAGGAGTAGATAGATCAGTCAGTGAAGGGAAGAGGGAAGATTGATAGAAGCTATGGAGATTTGGTGGTGGTTGTCTTGGTTCTAGTGTTGCAACCTATACAGAGAAATCTGTCTGGAGAGGAAATTAAAAATTGACAAGTATGAAGGAAAATCTAACCTGAGAAGCTGGATAGAAGTTCCATACCTATTTCCTATTAACATGGCTTTAAGAAGTGTTGCTTCTGAAGATAGTAGGAAAGATACAGTCCATATTCTAATAGTTGAGGCATTTTCTCATTACTCAGAAAAGAGGGACTGTAAGTCATCCTTATTTGGCATAGTGAAAGCACAAAGTAAAAAACATATATGTGATTGCATAGCATTGTGATTTGACATTTGATGCTTGAGAAGGCCTTCCACAATTGTTGCATAGTGAAAAGTAAAGCCTTTGGTAGCAGTAAGTCAGTCTATGGTAGCAATGCTGAATCGGTATGCAGAGATCTCAGCACCCTGCTATTTCTGTCCTATTTACTTGTCACGCTACTTTGACTTGAAAAGAATCTTGCTTCACTTTCTTAACTACATCTGCAATCGTGTACATGTTCATATTATACACCTATTAATTAAACTGAGTTAGATTGATTGCTAGGTTCTTAATTTCTGAGTGCAACCTTCTCAAAGACTCTTCTTTATGTTTAATTCTGTGAAAATTTGTTTTCATGTCAGTTCAAATCTCTTTTTAGTCAGTGTAAATTGGTAGTTTATTAATCAGAATCCTTTAATGTTTAAACTGATTTCAGAAAAGTGGTTTAACTAGCTGCTCTATAATTTACTTGAAATGTTGAAAAGTTTTCATAAACTACTTTGTGACAAGTGATTCAATGGTAAAACGGTCTTGGTTTATTGTAAATGTTTGTTATAGCTTCTTGTATTGTATTACATCAAGATGTATTTACTAAAGTTTCTTCTGTTTTTAAAGGCTAAAAGGAATGAAACGATCACACTATAATTCATATTTCTATATTAAAATGTAGTTATCTTGCACTGAGAAAAATTCAGAGTTCTTTAGATTCAGAGCTTTAAACTCTTTGGCCCCCAAGTGTTGAGGTGAAGGGTATTATTAAACTCTGTGGCTTACAAGATAAAGGTTCAAATGATTCCACTGTAATATACTTTTATTCAACTTAATATTTTTAAATGATAGAAAAGCAACATGAACTAGACCAAAAAAGCAATATCTTTTAGGAAAACAGTCGTTTGATACTAAATAAGGGATCTGGTATTCCCTTACATACACATAATTACCATTTTTTGACTTGGCTTGCTTCAGAACAAACCATAAGATTTTCCAGCTTGCTGATGATAACACAGAGAAATGGCAGGATAATGACATACAGAAATCACAGCCAATCAAAACTTAGCATGTTCAGACCTTGCCAAAGTCTCCGAACATTTTTATTCTGTCTGCCCTCAGTTTGCTTGTCGCTTTGTTTAAAGCAGCATCTTGGCAACCCCTGTTTGCCTGCTGTTGGTCACTGCCTTTGTTTGTTTAAGATTTCTCATCACAGAATCAGAGAAAAGGCAGAAAACAAATAAATAAACTTTGTTTTCAGCTGCAGCCATTGGGAGAAGCTGCGGGTGGAGTTGTAGCCTACTTGCATGTTAGGGTGTATGAATTTCATTCCCTCCCAACTCCCAGTTTACAACAGCCTTATCTGGCTGCTGATGGGCTTCCTCACAGCCTGGAATTTATAGAATTGTAGCAATGAAGGACGGAAGGGATCTCAAGAGGTCATCTAGTGCATCCCTGTTCTTAAAAACCTCCAGTCACAGGGATTCCACAAACTCCCTTTGTAACCTATTCCAATACTTAACTAGCTTTATAGTTAGAAAGTTTTTCATAATATCTAACCTAAATCTGCCTTGCTGCAGCTTACGCTGATTACTTATTGTCCTACCTCAGAGGGCAATTCCCCACGGTACCACTCAGCACCCTTTTTGGCACCTGTAAACTGCTGGACCAACATACTGGGGACTTAGTGGGGCCTACAATCTGGTCACAGGTTTCTAATATGGCAGGTCTCCGAATCTCCACTTAGTCACGTTGCATTTTAGGATGAATGTGCATGATTGTACTGTGTAACCAAAACATCATGCTCCCCTCCAGATATATATCAATACATAAATGAAAGCTTGCATTCTGGAGCACAGTGCTCAATTCCTTTACTCAATAATTTTGTGTCTGTTATAACCATTTCCTATGGTACTATGGCCCCAATTCAGGAAAGCAGTTAAGTATGTACTTAACTCTGAGCATGTGCTTAAGTACCTTCCTGAAAACAGATGCTTTCTTGAATTTGGATCTATATGGTGTCTCAGCTGAAATCTCTCACTTCGGGCCCATTGGGGGTGGAAATTGCAAGCCAGAAGGAAAAAGATATGCTTATCTGTCGTAACTTTTTTGAGAGTCGCAGAACACTTGTAGAACAAGTGTGATACCAAAGCTTTTGGGATCCCCATCAATGCTTAGACTATTTCACTTTTTGATAAAAAGTGTTCATCTGGGAGAAAAATTAAGTGTATATATTTTTCTTAAAATTTTGGTGTTATTCAGTTGAATCCATTTGTTCTGAATTGATGCAGTTTGTAATTGATAGTACATATAATTAAAATTCATGTTAGAAAGCTTGATGCCACGAACCCTATTAACAATGTAAAATGCTTCCTTTTCCAACTGGAAAGCACTTATCTACTCTTCATTTTTGAAATTTAGTGGTTTTACTTTTTTATTTTTACACTGAAATTAATTTAGTTAGTTTGAAGATCATGTGATCAGCTGCTCAAACTGTATTCATTGGCACAAACCCAGACCTCTGTTCTCTTTCAGAAGTGTTACAGCTGCAGTAAATTTGATTTCACCCTTGATAATATGTAAAATATATAGCAATCATGTATTACTGATTTAACTCTGTTACCTTTTAGCTAGAAAAGTCACAAATAATTTAGTTAAGATAAAATTTCATTATTTGCTGTGCATAATTATTTGCACCTACATAATATTTTTAAATTAAAACCAAGATTTGTTTGATATCTCATTGGGGAGAGGGAGGGTGAAATATACATTAGTTTGTATTTTTCATGTCATGTGCCACTTAAGCTAATTTCAGTGTGTCCCTATATTTCATTTTAGGACCCTGTTTAACACTTTAGGAAAAAATGCATATCAGTCATGACGGCTGTCTCATTATACTCATGTATATTTGGATATGTTTGGGCCTGCTAAACCCAGGGTTGTGAGTTCAATCCTTGAGGGGGCCATTTAGGGATCTGGGGCAAAATCAGTACTTGGTCCTGCTAGTGAAGGCAGGGGGCTGGACTTGATGACTTTTCGGGGTCCCTTCCAGTTCTATGAGATAGGTATATCTCCATATATATAGAATATGATATACATATTCAGTATAAGAATTCAGAATTCAAATTTTGAGTTCCCTAAGGTGAGGATATTGCACTGTAATTAGACTTTTATATTTTAACTTTGTGACTTTTTTTAAAGCTTTTGTATGATTTTTCTCTGACTGCTCCCATTTCAGACACATGGATCATTTCTTCTAACGTGTAAGTCAGACATATCCAGCTGCTATTTTCAGTATTTCCTTGTTCAGACAGGGACATCTCACGTGGCGTGTTATGTGCTCTGTTTTTTTGTTTTTGTTTTTCTCTCTCTCTGCAAGCATGCTTGGCTTAATGAACTTTGCTGAGGAGAGTCCCCTAAGAGAAGAACTTAAACTGTTAGAAAAAAGGAAGAGGGTGCCCTGCTTGGCAGTATTGAGTCTTGTAAAATAAATATCATTTGGGGTGTGAGTGGAAATCTGTACAGCTTTTTGCCTTTGTGGCAGAATTCTTCTCTGAAGATTAAGCTAATACTGACTGGCTGAAATTCACCATCTCTGTGCTTAGCTTGATTAAAGTATAGGCATAATTGAGTGTTAAGGTGGAAGGTATTATCCCTTCATGCTGCATACCAGCGTTAGAGCCAGTCAAAAACTGCTAAAATATGCAATTCAGCCACTGAGTCCCCTTTCCTTATCTCTGTGGGAAGGTTTGTTTAGTAGGTCAATATAATCACAGATCCATGCCATGTCCCTGCACCTCTCCCAACCCACATTGTCACCCATCCACTCCCCCCCTCCATTTTACCTTGATGAAGCCCCCATTACTAGATTCCCACACTTCCTTAGAACAGAGTATAGTGCTACATAATACAGGGGCTATGGTCTCCTCCCCCTTCATGTCCTGCCCTCCTCTAAATGGTAGGACAGCACTGGCTTTGCTGATCTTCACACTATAGATGCTTGTGGAGAGCAGGAGCAGTAAGATACAGACCTTTGTGGGAAGGGAATTGTTAATTCTAAAGCCTGTCCCCTTTCAATATCCAAAGGTATTACAACAGCATTCGAACAGGTGCCTCAGTTCATTAATTTTCCCCCTGAAGTGATAGAGTTTTGAATAAAGTTTATCTGGAAACAAAGGCTGATGAATGGAATCAGGAAGAGGAACACTCACTGTACAGGAAAACTTTGAAAACAAAACGTGACACCACTCCTAGTGTTTCATCCATTTTGTTTTATTTTTCTATTCTCTAAAGACTTAACAATAAGGCAAAACATGAAACAAAACACTCATGAGCAACTCTTTCCCTCCTCTTCTCCCCACCCTCCCATCCCCCTTCCCCTTCAGATTCTGGGAACCTAGAGTCCTCACTTGGTCCATTCGCTGCAGAGGAAGAAACATCTAATCTTTGTTGTTCAGAGCACTTTAAATAATTTAATAAGTGCAAGTGATTAAGACATTAAGAATTAAAATATCTTCAGAATCAGCCCCTGACAATGAGGAAGCATTGCCCAAGTTTCTAGGTGAACACACAAGTAAAAAGGCCTTATTTGCTTCTTCTAAACTGGTGAAGCTCTGTTGGAGGTTAACTGACTACAAAACAATTTATTACAGATGCCATACAAAATAAATATTGTAAGACAGTAATGCCTTAAAATGGTACTTTAATTAACTAAATGTGTTTTACTTTTCCAAAAGTGTACCTCTCAAAAATGGCATATGTTGGAAACACATTTTACGTAAAGACTCTTTGGAATAAAAATAGGCAGGTTTCTATGTTTATTGTATTTGAATTATCAGTACCATACTAACTAAAAGGTATCCAACACATTTTTTATTTAGTAATACATGCTTTTACTTCTTATCAGAACTAACTAAAAACAAACAGAAATTTTCAAAGTAGAAACTTCTGTTGAGAATATTATCTCTAGCATCTAACAGTTAAGGGTAAGACTATCTTTATTATGAGGGGCAAATGGGAAAATATTTACACCAATAAGTGCATTTCATTTTTAGTTAATATATGCAGCTTTAGATTTTGCCTAAAAGATGCCAGTTAAAAAACAGACGAACTGTTAGCCACTTGAAAATGCTGCTGAAAATTATGATGGTGGGTCCAGTTATATTAGAAGATAAATTGCAAGGAGTGGAGTCTCAAGCATTTGACCTGCTGACAAAATCATGGGAAATTTGTTCAGTGTTAAATCTGCAATGGGAAAATCTGTTTTTTACTAACATTTCTTATCAAAGGCTAGTTGGTCTTCCCATGAGTTTGTGTACTGTGCAAAAAAAAAAAGTTCCAGCAATCCACGTAGAAACAAGGCATATTATTTATAAAAAAAAATGACTGATAAAAGCCCTTCCAAATGTATCAGTGGAATAAACTATCCATTGGGCCCAGACTTTTCTTGACCATGAGTCTAGTTATAAACTGGGGGAGAAGGGAGAGAGAGAGAGAGAACTTGTTTATGCCATTTCTAAAAGTTCAGTGTCTGGAGACACTAATAATTATTTGGAGATCTCTTATGGCTTTTAAGACATATCCCTTCATATTAGTGGAATGAACATGGGGTATGGGCCAAGGAACAAGGAGAAGAGGCAAACCATTCAAGTGCGAGCTCCTGGAGGAATTCTGCCTCAGTTAGGCACTAGGACATTAAAAATGAAGGGCTAGATTGTTTTTCCTATGCTGAAATTCATTTGACATGAGATTGGAGCAGAAAGGTGTTTAAGGTAATTGAGAGCCACCACTGGTGTACAGTCCCTACCATTGACATAAGCAGGTGCAACTTGATTGAATTAATGTTGTTTCCCCTGCTTAAGTCCAAGGTAATTTTGGCCCTGTGTCACTGGTGCAGTTTACCATGCAACATGCAGCTGTCTACGCCTTTTGACTTGGACAATAAGAGAATACTGAGCTTTGCAGGTGTCTAAGATAGTCATCAACACTATTTGTTTCATAAATTTGTGTCTTCCAGTGTTGGATAGCAATGGCTGGAATATCTTCTCAACTTGGTGTTAAATCATCCATAACAAATTATTCCAGAGTTCCTTCAGGACAGGATAGCTAGAGATCTGGCACTCAGCACCCCAGCTCACATTGAAGGCAATGGGACTACTCATGCTTACAGTTCAGCATGTGCTTAAACGCTTTGCTGAAGACTAAACGCAGCCATTTATAGGAATGGATAGAAAAACTGACAGAGTCTCAATTTCTTGCTTTCAGGTTTCTTTCTAAGGCAGTGTTAAATATTAAACTTAGGATACAACCCAGTTCCTTTCTTTCGAGTTAAAATTTGATGCTGAAATATTTTTTCCGTCCACCTGCACTTGAATTATGCAATATCTCTTTTATGTATTAGCAGGCAGGATTCTGTTTTTCTGTGTCCAGGTTTGCCCTCAATCCAAAATAATATTTTTTTTCTAGAAGTATACTTGGAAGAGAAGGATCATCTTGTGAACCCACTTTATCATACAGATCTGACTGCATAATTCTGAAAATGAAAATTATACTGCACACCTCCGTTTAAGATTGAACATTAACTGTTTGATCTACAGCCCTTGTGTGGACAATTCTCATTGACCTTAACGTTTGTTACACGCTTGTGAAGACTACAAATTAATTGCCCAATCCTGTAATGTCTGTCATTGTTTCAAAGAGAACTCTCTCTGGCAGAAAAGGTCATTTCTGTTTTTTGTTCTTTCTAATAAATATCATTACTTGGTATCTTAAGGGCGTGTTTTGGTTACTGAATATTATTTCTGGTGTATAAGAGGGAGAATAGGAAGTGCAAGCATAAATGTGAACAAATTAAAGTGGGTTTTCACTGTCTTGCCAAAGTGAGATCTTAGGAGGAATGACCATCAGTCTTTGTTGTACTTAAGAATATCCGGATTCAGAAAACAATAGAATCCTTGAGCAAGTATTAAAGATAATGCTTGTGTACAAAACATATGAATCCTATAGGTTGAGGATGGAAGCAGAAAGGGAAGGGCTTTTCATTTGTTTAATGTAGATTTTTTTTCATAATAATTGTATGTATTGTTTAAAGAACTGACTATAGTTATGATACAGTTAAGAAATAAGCTATCATAGTAACAAGTATAATAAACTGTCATATTTTTGACAAGAGTAAAACATCCTTATCACTTCTTAAATAAATAATTACTCACAGCTATTCAAATTGTGCATGAGCTCATCCTTTCTGGAGAGTTATATTTAGCGTAATCTGCCACTCAGAGTAAATAGCCAAGGACCAGGATCAAGTCCTTGCACAAGTGACTAATGAACATTCAAACTTCCTAAATCTCCTAGGCCCAGAGCCACAAAGAGAATTAGGTACCTAAACCCCAGTTTTAGGCATCCATGTGGTCCACAAAACATCCCCTCTCCAGGAGTCAGACACCTTAGGTGCCTATGCCATTCTTGGAGGCGGAGGTGGTTGTGGTGCCTCCCTTATAACTTTTAGCCTAGTGGTTAGCACATTCACCTGGAATGTGGGATTGACAGTTTCAGTTGCCCCCTCTGACGGGAAGAAAAATTTGGACGGGGTCTCCTACACCTCTTAGGAGAGTTCTCTAACCACTGGACTAAAAGTTATAAAGGAGCTTCTGGCATCCCCAGCTCCTGCTTCAAGAATGGCTGAGGCACCTTTGCTGTCTGACTCCAAGAGAGAGACACCTGACTCTGATTTCCTTGCTTGTGTATGCATAGTTGCACTAGCTCTCATCGAGTTAGTGCCAATATAAATAGTAGTGTAGCTGAGATAGCAATGGTAGCCATAGCAAAGGCACGGCTGAGCCGGGCTGAGTACATACTTGCCTGAAAATGATGGGTATGACTCAGCACAACTCAGCCATGCCTCTATCAGTGCTACTGGGGCTACAGTGCTATTTATAAATGTGATGACACCCCAGCACATAATGTAGATGTAGTCTACGTGACTTTTACACAACCTGTAACAGTGTCTGTTGCCTACAGGAATAGAAACAATTCTAAGATCACAGTCCCATTGAGGGTTTTTGTTGACAAACCTACAGCTGAATGGTTTGAGTCGGTATCAGAACCCCTACTGCAGTTACAGCTTCAAAATTTTAAATTTGCCAGTTATACTTTTACGTGAGACCTTCTGGTAACACTACAGGCCTTGAGAAGGAAGTTGCAGGTTTTTCTTCTTCAAAATGGATCTTTAAATGAGTTATCTTGTGGATGAACGGCTGTCGGAAGCAGAGAGCTGTAGTTTTACCTGTAACATACTTTTCTTCTTTGGTGCATTTTAGTGATCATGAACTTTAGCATAAGTGGTACCTTTCTTGTATTGACTTATCCTTTAGAAAACCATTAAGCCATAGCAGGTTGTGAATTATCAGGTTATTGATGGTGCCTCAGGCAACTTTAGTAATGTGAAATTAGCACCATTAGCTTATTAATGAATGCTGTTAGTACAGTTGATTTATTAATTTTTCATTTAATGACAGAAATCTTTTAAAGAAAGTCTTGTGGGGTTCTGTGCAATGTATCCTTTGCCATGAGATATAACACATTGGAGAAAATAGTAGAAATGCCTTTTCCCCACTGTTCTGAATATTTTTGTCATAATATTTTTTTTGGAAAATATTTTTCTTATATGATCCCTGGTTTTATGAGAGACCCTTATCACTTCCCTCTTCCTGGCCCCTATTATTATGGCTGTCTTGGTTTTCTATTCACCTGTGGTCGGTGTTTCAGTGACTACTTGATGTCTTGCTTTCCATCAAAAAAACTAAATTGGAAGCCAACTTATTTATTTATTTACTTAAAGTAGGCCGTGGGCCACTGACTACTAATACATCCTGAAGAGTTGGAGAAGCAATTTATAGCTGTCATTTTCTCCCCTGAAGATACCTTTTCTTCTCTTCTTCCTCTTCTCTTCCCTCATCACACTCTACCCTCTCACTTTAAAACCTTAAGAACCTGAATTTGGAATCTTAAATTAGCTCAATTCAGGTCTCTAATCTAACCTTCAATTTCAATACTGCCTGACCACCTTTGGAGCAGTACCTAGGCTTGGAGGGTAAGCAATGGTTTCCCTTTGAAGTCCTAGTATACCTTCTCCACAGGGGCACTAATGTTAGAAGTTTTGTTTGATTAATAAATTTGAACCCCCCCCCTTTTTTTTTTTTTAAATTGCCAAGTGATACCTTTGTGTCCAGGTCTTCCTTAATGGGTGTCAGTAGCAATAGTAGTGAGCAATGGCCAGTCCTGTCGGTAAAATGGCAAAATCTGTTAATTGATCCACCTGGCAAATCTGTGTCATCATCAGCATTATTTAAAAGATGGCACAAATGGTGACATCTGGGAGCCAATTCATCATTTAATTAAATTATCCTGTAATGAAATCTGCCATAATGAGATTAATTTTAATTATTAATCAGGAGCTGACATGGGCACAAGACACCATAAATAATAAATGAGAATTGTGTCTGCTCAGTTTCTAAGAAAGGACCTACTTCACAGCAGCAGTGCTTTTTATGAAGCTGTGCTTGGTTTTTGCACTGTTAGAATTGTTGAGTTGGTTTTCATTTCAAAGTATAAAGAAACAATATTAATCAGTATATACATACTTGATGGCAGTTTTGAGGTTTTAATTTTGTATTTGATTCAGGGATTTTATTGTTAGTCACTTCCCTTTTTCCAGAAAGTAACTTAATTTGAATGTGTGTAAATAAAAGATTTGAGAGAGAAATATTGTAAATATTATTTTTAGTGTGGTAGTGCCCGAAGTGTGCTGTGCACTTTCCAACAGATGAAAACTCAGTCCGTGCCTCCATATATATATATACATACTAATAGGTATCACCAAGTTCTGCTAGAATTACCACCATGATTCAGATTGTGTCAGTATTTGCATCATAAGCACTGTTTGTTACGGGTTTTGTGACCTGGCTATAAAACATTTCTCTGGGAAGTACCTTAGTATTTAAGGGCTGATACTGAAGAAATGAGTCTTTGTGGGTACTGGCCACAGACACTGAGTGAGCTTTATATAGCCATACTAAATATGGGGGTGAAGTAAGGGTGGCATGGTATGGTATTGCCACCTTTACTTCTGTGCTGCTGCTGGTGGTGGTGCTGGGTGGTCAGAGAGTGGCAGCTGCCTGCCGGGCACCCAGCTCTGAAAGGGCAGGGTGGGTGGAGAAAGCAGCGCTGCCACCAGCAACAGCGTAGAAGTAAGGGCGGCAATACCATGATTGTGCTTCTATGAGTATGTACAGTAATTTCCTATAGCTTTTTGGGGTGCTACATAGCATGAAATATTTTCAAAGGAGGCCCAGCAAAAAAAGTTTGAGAACCCCAGATCTAATCTATGGTGAAATAGCATGGTGAGGTGTACTGAGAGAGTCTCTGAAAGACGTCAAAGAAATGTGTATTTAAGACTGAAGTTACTAACTGGATGGCCATTCTTGTGGCTTATGCTAGTTTAGGACAAAAATGGAAAATAGTGCCAGGATATTGATAAGTGTTGGCATGAGCATTTTTGTGAATTAATGAACTGAGCGCTATATAAACTGCAACTTAATCCAGAAATTAACGCAGCAAAAAACATGCCAGTGACATTAGCGGAAGTGATGCTAACAGTCAAACACTTACAAAATGATAAAGCACCTGGTCTTGATAACGTTTCGTTAGAACTGCTAAAAAGTGGAAGCCTGGATTTAGATAACCAGCTTCATAAAATTGATTTAAGTTTGGAAAACTGGTCACATTCCATATGATTGGAAAATGGTCTGCATCAACCCTTTTTTCAAAAAAAGGAGAGCCATGAGCAAACTCAAGTTATAGGGGAATAACACTGGTGTCAGTCCCTGGGAAAGTGTTTATGATCATGCAACTGAACCTGCTGAAATGTTGTCTCAGCCCAAAAATGAGAGACAACCACTGTTGTTTCTGTACAGGTTGATCTACAATCCATGCTATATAGGCTTTGTGGAATGGTATCAATGCAACAATAGGAAGTTCACATCACATTTATAGATTTTGCTGCCACTTTTGACTCAGTGCATTGATCGGCACTATGGATACTGCTACCAGTATGGCATGTCTGAGGAATTAATGTGCCTACTGGAGGAACTGTACCATGGAATATTTAGCTGTGTGAGGGTCAACAGTTGTATTGCAGACTGGTTTTCAGTAGAATCAGGAGAACGCCAGGGATGTGTTCTCTCACCTATGTTAATTAATGTTCTAATAGACTATCTATTGACAAACTTTATTGAGCCAAAGTAGGAGGTGTGAAATTCAAAGATTCATCTTTTAGAGGATCTCAATTATGCAGATAGTATTGCCTTACTGGGAGAGACTACTGACCAGCTACAGATAATGCTCAAAGTGCTGTGAAAAACTGCACAATCTAGGGGATGCAAGATTAGTGGTGATAAAATCAAAGCTATGTGTGCCCCCCTCCCCAAGGTAGCCCATTGATCCAGTTCATTTCTAGATTTTTGGGAGGGTTACTGCAAAGACTCCATGTTCAGTGGATTTTCTTTTAAAGCTTTTGCTTTTCTATCCAGCTCATCCTAGATGCATTCAGTAGATGACAGTATGAGGTACATAGTGGCTAGTCTTTACATTTTTAATAGGCTGTCCCTTTTTTCTATAAATACATGTTAAGGTCTGGAGAAATGTTTAGTATCATTGTTAAGTTGCAAAATTAAACTTTGGCCAGTTGGACACAATCTATCTGGAAGAACATACCTCTGAAGCATACTGTAATAGTCCTCTTTGCACAGGACAGCTGTAATTTTGTACAGATACCTAATTGCATTGGCTCAAAGTCAAAACAACTCCCAGACCATTAAGTTAACCTCTGTTTAACTGCCAGGAAGTGTCTGTTCCCCAAAATTTGTAGGCTGAGATAAACTGTGCATTTGGACTGACACCTTTGTAACTTTTTCAAGGTTAAAAGGCTCTCTTTAGGAGTTTAAAGTAGTTGCTATTTTTTTGAAGCTGCCTTTACAATAGGTTTATCACCGTAGCATCTGAATCTTCTGCTTTTGATATGATTAGGTCTCTGGTTATTTCATTTTTGGTTTGTCCATATTTGCTTCATTTGCAAGAGGATATAAGTGGGCATAAGGAAGTCCGAGTTGGTGTCGCTAACATGCAAAGAAGCTGTAACGTGTAAATGTGACCAATCTAGACTTCCCCTGTATAAGGGGGTTCAGGTTGGTTTAATTTACACACCTAAGAGACAGAAGAAGGTGTAAGTTAACATAGGAGATGGACTACTTATTAATGTATCTTCCTGTAGATGCTTTTTTCTTGTTATACCCTTTCTTCCAGCCCTTCAGCATGTCAGCAGCACCATCTTAAACTCGGACTCAGTGAAACTGGATGAGCCAAATTCAGAGGCAGTATGAAAAGGGGTTTACACAGGTAAAAGGGTGTATCTAAGTCACAACATTAGACTCATCCCTGGAAGATTCTAGGGGGAAATTTTTGACATCACCGGACTCAAGAGACTAAAACTGAGCAATTGAGCGGAAAAGGTATTTTAGTCAGACTGCTTAAAGCTCTTTTTGGGTCTGATCCAATCCCCACTGAAATCAATGGTAAGGCTCCCATTGACTTTAATGATGTAGGACCAGACATGTTGTTTTTAACACCTATTTTACTTAAACAATAAATGAACATTTTGGAGAAAGTGCGTCATTGTACCCCAAGATTCAGTACCCCACCTCTTTCGTTTAAAGTGTGAAAGCTTATAATATACTTGCTTTTAGATTCCCAGGAGTTTCTCCATGGAGGCCAGGGAAGGCCAGGCTTAACAATGTTTAAAAAAGTTTTAAAAAGTTAAATTCAAACAAACAAAAACCCCACCACACACAAAAACACCCAAAACAGTGTTCCCCAATATCCAGTTCTCCAACTTTTTTAAAAACAGCCCTTTGCAGGACACTTTTAGGGTAACCATTGTTAAAGATGCCCAGAGTAGTTGTTCTAAAAAGAAAACTGCTTCCTAAAACAGACCTGAGCTTGAGGAAAGTATGTGATGCTCTGTAGGACAGACACATCTGATACCAAGATATCAGACCTCAAAACAGACTAATAAAACTGAAACATGAATATAGTACATTTCCTCATTCACTGAATTTTACATTAATGGAATGAAATACAGTGAAGAGGTAAAAGCAAATAAAATGCTAGCAAACATTCTTGAATGAATAAATAACTTCACTATTGTCACCTTGGACTCCAAGTCTTTTTCTAAACTATCTGTGAAAGCTTGTACAAATTTGAAGGAGAACTTCCTTCCTCCCCTCTCCCCCCCCATCTCTGCTTCCTTATCCCAGTAGGCATTCCTTGATCATGAGTTCTCAGGAGAATTAATTCAAATAATCATATAAATATCCTCAAGCAAATCCAAGACATGATCACATTTCCATCAGAATTTTATGAAACTTTTAATAATTTGTGCTTGTTCTTCAAGACTCTCTGCTAAAGTTTTTAAAGAAATTTGATATCTTTGGATCAACATGAAAGATGTAATCAAAGTCACTTAAAATGGCAAGGATGTCTTTACATGGATGAGCTTTAGGTCTATATCCTTCCTCAATAGAGATTTCAAAATTGTGCCTGAAGCGCTGTCAAGTTGTCTCAAAAAAGGCCTGCCTGCACTAAATCACCTTGGGGTAACATTCAAAAATACATGCAACTGAGAAATCAGAATAAATTCTCAAAGATGCTTTCTTGCTACCAATGTCTGCTTAGTTAGCATTTGACATAATTGATTATCCTTGGTTTTTATAGCTTTAGGAAATTTAGATTTGGCTAATCTTTCATTAATTAATATAATGTTATAGTATTTACAATCCTGTTGTTTCAGTTACTATGAGCAACTCCTACCTCCTTTACGCTGGAGAAAGGAACTAATCAGAATTGTGCCTTCTTTTCATTTCTGTTCAATGTAGCTTTGGAATCAATGGCCATGAAAACCCAGTTTTTCAGGCATCAAGGTCAGGATATTTTTCTCTCAGTAATCTACAAAATTTCGTTCCTAAATTCCTGCCCAATCCTCAGAGTCTTCACAGATTAAAAAACAATTTGTGAAAAAACTACTTTTTAAGCAATTTTTAACTTTACCTTCTATTCAATCCCAGTTTTAAATTGTCAATGAACTGAATTAATTGTACATAAATCTCCCCTCTGACTTTAAGAAAATGGCTTTTATTAACACTGATTTATCTTCAAAACCAGTCCCCAATCTCCTAGATTGTTGGAAACTTTGTAGCTTTCTTTTATGGTCTATGTAGTAATTTAATGAAGATTGATCCCTACGTTCCTACTCTGAAAGTATGACTTTAGGAAGAATTTTCTGTAATATCGATCTTTGCTTCATTTTTATTTGCCTTGATAAACCTACAAGATTTGCTCACAAAATTCTTGAAAGCCTTGCCAAACGTTTGGCTCAACTTACCCGATAGAAGTCTTTATCATCTTTCATATAATGTCATATGAAGAGACATCAGTCATTGTTCAAATATTCAAAGTCACTGTAGTCTTTTATAACTACTTTTCTAAAAGAATCTGGCTGCTCCATTTTGTGCACTACCTGCTATTCCATATGCTGTCCTACTGCTCCCTCCAAAAATCCTATTTTTCATTTGCTTCTGGGTCATTCTTAAAAGAATCGTGGTTAATCTCTGGATCCTGTCTGTGTTCTTCTCTCAATGTATCCCTTCTGATTTTGAAAACCAAGCTAGTCATCTGTGGTGTCATGTTTTGTTCTCTGTATGATACAACTTGTAGAATCCATAAATTTGAATTTCTCCGAATTAAAGGACAAATATCAACTTCAAAAATCTCTGAGTTTTTACAATAATGTAATCAGTTATGGGGCAGAATTCTTCATCTATTGAAGCTGTGATTGAGATGGAGGGTGCCACTTTTGCTGGGGTTTGCAGTGGGACCCTTGTAGGGCATCATGAACTGCCTTGGACAAAACCTGGCCAGTTATGAGGCTCTGCTACAACAGTGTACAAGAGCTGTAACAGAGGGGAAAATCCCTGCCACAGGATAAACAGAGCTGAACACAATCTTCGAACAGATATAGAAGCAATAGAAAGAAGGTTCGGAGACAAGCAATAAAAGGTAATATATGTGTGAAAAGACTTCCCTGTAAGGAGAGATTGAAAAGTTTGTGACTTTTAGTTTTGAGAGGAGACAAATGAGGAGTGGGTACAGTAGAGTTATACACAGCACTGTATGGGTGTAGATAAGATAAATTGAACACTCCTATTTACCCTTTCTCATTATAAAAGAATTAAGGGAAATTCAATGAGATTGAAAAGTAGCAACATTGAAACTGATAAAAGGAAATACTTTTCTACACAATGCATAATTAACTTTTAGAATTCATTGCTGTTAGATATAATTGAGGCTGAGATTTTGGTGGGATTGGATAGACAGACTGGACATCTGTATGGATAATGAGAAGATCTGCAGTGATATTAGATAGACTTGAATATTTTTTAGATGAGATATAAACATTTGTGCTTCAAGGTATAAATAAACCAGTAGCTGACGGGATCAACCTCTGGGTAGGTGATTCTATAATTTGACTGAACGGCAGAGATTCTTGCACCTTCTTCTGCACAATATGTTACCACTTTCAGAAACAGATCACTAAGCTACACAGACCAAAATTCTGATCCAATATGGCAGTTCCTATTTAGTGATCTAGGAATAACAAAGACAGTGATCTCCTGGCTGACATCTTCAAAACTGAGCTGTCAGCCAGCACTAGAATGCATAACTCATTGGACCAGATAATTTTTCTTTCTCTCACTGTCCACTGCCCCTGCTTTGCTCTTATATAGAAATTTGTAGCAGCACTGCCTACCAAGTCTGGTTTTGGTCTAGCCACTGTCTCAGTTTCTCCCTCTTAGGTTCCTCACTAACTTTGACAGAAGTTTTCACATATCATATAATACCCCTTCTTGGGGTCCAAGTTTGTTAACAAACTTCAAAAGGAAACAAGAACTAATTAACGGTCTCAGAACTGTTGGTGCAGGGTCCTTGGTCCTGTCCTTCTTGAGGCTTTCATCTAGTAGACTTGTTCTCCAAACTCTAGCCTTCCTAGTTGTCTCCTGATTCCTACACTCCCCAGGCCCTCTGCCTGTCATATAGGGAGCATTTCTTTGTGTATAGCACCTCATGCAGACCTCCTGTTCCTTTGAGTCTCTCCCTGCTCTTTCTCGCGCACAAACTCCCAAAGCTGCCTACCCAGAGCCCCCTTCCCCACCCCCCCAGCTCCCCGCAGGCTTCTGTCTTATGTATACCGCAGAAAGCGTGATTTTACCATGTGACCCACCTGTCATGTGACATTATTCATATTCTCCATCTCAGAAGCTGAATTAAGGGTGTCACAGGCGAGGCTGGACCCATTTCCCTTAAAGGACCAGTCACCCTGTGACAATATTGTTGTAATCGGAAACAGCCTTTTTCAGTGACACTCTCCTCCCATCCCACCCACCCTCTCATACTTAAACCCTTTAACCTCACAAAGGTATTTAAGTTTTCTAAATACATTTTTGGGGCCCATTCCAGACTCCCTCTTCTCTCTCAGCTATTCCATGGCAGCTCTCAGAGGGTGGGTACCGTGGGAATCTATGTAGCGCTAGATTTGCTCAAGCTCTCTGCCTTCATGAGCAGTTCTGTAGGCTGTGAACAGACATAGAATCCTTCTCAACACCTTGCATGTGGTGCCCAGCTCTGCTGAGTTTTGGTCGCATTACTGTGGAGCCTGTATGTGTGGCTTCAGTGCCCATTATTTACACATACACTGTAGATGTGGCAGGATTCGTCCCATAGTAAAAGATAATGTGTTATTGTTTTACTGTTGATTTCAGTCAATAATGGTAACTTGACCTCTCTCTCTCTTTCTACACATCTCAGAATATTTCAGCTATTACTTAATATTTCCAAACACTTCCTTGAGCTCTTGTTTGGTGTGCTGTTGTCTTTGTTGTAGTATCTATTAGTGCATTTATTTATTTTCTTTATTTCCTTTTTCTGCTTTTCATCTTTTCCTTCTTCTTTAAAAGTTTTCCCTCATCAGATTGTGTTAAATTCCTGAAAAAAATTGAAGCTGGTCTTGTGGTTCAGGCCCATCTCTAACTGAAAGTACTTTGAATTAATATACTTGTATTAGAATGGTTACAAAACCACTGGAACAGTGTTTTGTATGTTTTTTTCAAGAATATCAAGGTGCATTTTGTATATTTCTAGATTGGTCTTCACCATACATTACTTGCTTTTCTGTTTTGAGAACATAAAGTTTTGCAAATTTGAAAAACAGAATATAACTGATTGGAAATCTGAGGAAGGAGCCTACAGCCATGTTTCAAATTAAGGCCATATTCCTGCAAAGAATTACCCAAATGTCTAACCCTGTGTACTATGAGTAATCCCATTAAAGGCAATGTGACTATTCATGAGCAAAAAAATGAGTACATGCATAAGTCTTTGCATAAGGTGTATTGTATATACTTATTTGTACATAAACAATTTTATTTTAAAAAACATAGTTTAATTAAATGTGAATCTCTAAACTTTTTTGAGGTTCACTAAAAAGTTATGAAAAATATAGTTACATATGTATGTGTGTGAGAGAGAAAGCAGGAGGGAGAGAGAATATCTGTACTTGTTTTGTGTGACCAATGACCGGTATCAAAATACTACCTTCAAAGCTGAGAAAAATCTCTTGGCTTACTACAAGGAAATACCATTAATGTTTTTTGTCTGTATTCCATTAAGGGTTGGCAGTTGGTTTCTAGTTTGGATAAATACTTTGTTCACCTGAAAAAGTAACTAGTTTTCTCTCAAATTCTTTTATTTTATGCATATTTCCCACTCAATACCAAAACAAACAACAACAACAAAACCCTAAGAACAGTCTTGTACATTTTGCGTTCCATATTGAAAATGTTCACTGTTTGCATGTTAGCAATGATTAAAAAGCCTGTGGAATAGAAACCTATTCAGCACCAGGAAGTTGATGCCCAGAAAACACTTTGTGGGAAATGTTCTACTTACAGCTATGTAGATAGGAGAAAAAACATATTACAGATTTTTAAAAGTGATGCTATTTTTATATTTCCCATTTTGAAACAGTTTATTCCAGGGCATTTGAGCTGTGCTCCGCCTCCGCTCCAGCTCCAGGCAAAAACCTGCAGCTCCACTGCTCCGGAGCTGCTCCATGCTCAAGCTCCGGGCTCCGCTCCAAAGCCCTGGTTTATTCCTAATGCATGTTATAACCAAGCAGTAGTGTATTATACACCACCTTAATTAAAACCTGTTAATTATTTTATTAAATGTTATGATATATGACTCTTTATTCTTCAGTGACAGTATACAAATCCAAATGCCGTTTTTTTGGTTAATCTGCATCTGTACACTTTTATTTCCACCTATCATATCCAGGACTAGATCTTATATACCTTATTAAAACTAAATAATAATTCCAAATGTATGTGCTGATGCTGAGAAATTGGTAATGATGATGGAGAATGTTTGCTCTCCAGTGATAGTTGCTTGTAAGATAACTTACCTTTAAATTTTTGGTGAAACTTCTGAAATCTTATATTTTTTTAGTAGGTTGGTGTTGAAATCCATATCCTGCTCCATATTCTGCTCTCAGTTCAGCAGTACATCCCTGTTGACAGTATCCTTATATGAGTTCAATAGGATTGCACCATGTAACTGAGAAGAGAATTTGGCTCACTGTATTGTAACTTTTTTATACATAGAAAGACCATGTAAAGTATGTAATAAGGGCCAAATTTTGCTGGTACATTGGGTATCAGTGTGGATTAACACCACTGTAACTTAGAGAATTTAGAGAACTATTTGAACATAAGTGGACTTTAACAGTATTGTCCCTCAGTGCTGATTTTAGGGTAGAATGCTTATAAAGTGCTATAGGATTCTTGCATATAGAAGAGTTCAGAAATGTAAAATTTGTTGTTTGATGTGTTCAAGGGGCATTGTCATTTTTACTTCTTACCTAAGGAGTTTTATGAGGGATACGTTTAGTACAGTACTCTCTGTTGATAAAGCTGTTTTTGGAAGCCGCATTCTGCTCTGTTATGCCCTTCCATCCCAGATGAAATCAATGAGTTTGCATGGGTGTAACAGAGAACAAAATGTGTCTTGCAAAGGATTTTTAATAGGGCTGTTGATTAATTGCAGTTAACTCTCACGATGAACTCAAAAAATTAATTGCAGTTTTAATTGCACTGTTAAGCAATAGAATACCAATTCAAATTTTCTACATTTTCATATATATTGTATTCTGTGTTCTAATTGAAATCAAAGTGTATATTATTTTTTATTACAAATATTTGCACTGTAAAAATGATAAACAAAATAAATAGTTTTCAGTTCACCTCATACAATCTTTGTCATGAAAGTGCAACTTACAAATGTAGATTTTTTTTTGTTATATAACTGCACTCAAAACCAAAACAATGTAAAACTTCAGAGCCTACAAGTCCACTCAGTCCTACTTCTTGTTCAGCCAATCGCTAAGACAAACAAGTTTATTTACATTTACAGGAGGTAATGCTGCCATCTTCTTATTAACAATGTCACCAGAAAGTGAGAACAGGCATTTGCATGGCACTTTTGTAGCCGGCATTGAAATGTATTTACATGCCAGATATGGTAAACATTCATATGCCTCTTCATGCTTTGGTGACCATTCCAGAGGGCATGCTTCCATGCTGATGACACTCGTTTAAAAAAAAATGTTCATTACATTTGTGACTGAACTCCTTGGGGGAGAATTATATGACCCTTGCTCTGTTTTACCCACATTCTGTCATATATTTCATGTTATAGCTGTCTCAGCTTTTACATTGTTTTATTTTTAATGCATTTTTTGTATATAATTCTGCATTTGTAAGTTCAGCTTTCACGATAAAGAGATTGCATTACAGTACTTGTATTAGGTGAATTGAAAAATACTATTTTTTTTTACAGTGCAAATACTTGTAATCAAAAATAAATATAAAGCGAGAACTGCACTTTGTATTCTGTGTTGTAATTGAAATCAATATATTTGCAAATGTAGAAAACATCCAAAAATATTTAAATAAAAGGTATTCTATTATTGTTTAACAATGCGATTAACTGCGATCATTTTTTTTAATTGCTTTACAGCCCTAATTTTTAACATGGTTTGAAACCAGAATACAGTAGCCTTAAATTAGAGGTTGCTTTTAAAATGTTACAAAGAGGGAGGCTTTTATTTTAGTTGAACATTAAGCTGTTGCTAGATTTTCCTCATGGAAAAAAGTAATAAAGGACTGTAGTGTAACAGTGCAGAAAAAGGAGCAAGTTGCTGAAAGCTGGATAATTTGGGGATATAGAGATGTCACTTCCTCCCTTTGCTAGGCTGTGAAATTCTTTGTAATTCCCACTGGTAAAGCTGCCAACACAAACAAAAAGACCCTGAAACTTCCCCTAAGTCCTTTGATAAAGTAGAAAAACATATAATTGGTGGAATGCCTTTATCAGTGTAATGCTTGATATCATCTCTTAGAAGCATCATGGATAGAGTAGAAAGGTGTTATGTGGATCCAGAAGGAATATAAAAACCTAAGTAATCGTGAGAAAAGGTTGATAAAATATGTTCCGAAGCAAAAAATTTTTACTAAGCGACTTTAACAGAAAAATCAGCCTTAAAAAATGCAGAGCATTAACTTGTCTCACAATTGCAGTATTTAGAGTCCAAATGACTACAAAGATATATTTCTGTGTGATATCTTAAGCTTTTTATTAGCTACTTAGTTTTAAGTGAAGTATCTTTAAAAGAAAAAGGTTGAGAGATCAGTATTTAGTTTAAACTCTCAGCAGTAACTGTTTTATGATCTGATTTATCTGTTAACACATGGTCAACCTTAAACATAAATGTAATTCTGTGGAAAAAGCTGTAAAAATTCCCTTTATGAAAAAGCAGTGGTCTATTAACCTATCCTTTTCCCTAATTTTTAACAGAATTTTATGAGAACGTTTCACTGTATGCCCCGCATAACAGCATAAAAAATCAGAAACAAGAAAAAAGCTATTCAGTACATAAAGCTGTTTCCAATCAAGGGCCAGTTAACGGGCCCAGCTTAGCTAGAGAGAAAGGGTATCATTCTCAAGTACCCACCACAGCTCAAAGAGGAACCAGACTTTTTTCACTGTGCTGTGCTGTGTGACTGAGGCATGACATTAATTTTTAGTTAAAGTTCCATTGCAATGCTTGTTTGCAGCACCGTCTGTCTGCTTAAATGATAAAATAGGCAGAGCATGTACCATTTGGAAGCATTGCTTTTTCTGTAAGGTTGTTTAAGGGCCCTTTTGTAGTACTTCTAAAAGTTAGTGTCCGTATTATTAGTGACTTTTTTTATATATGGGTGTAAAATATTGTGCAGTGCTGAAACTTTGCATACAAAAAAGAGGTCAAGTAAACTTTCCTACTATATGTTTTGGACATGGAATTTCACTTGAAAGAGAGAAACATCTAAATGGAAAAACAAATATAGTGAAACCTGTACAAGGGACCACTGTCATTACGTAAACTCTTAAAAGTTTGCCCCCAAATATCATTTAATTAATATAAAATACTGAGTGCAATTCTCTGCCATCTTTCATAGGAAGACCACCTCAGTTAAGCAATTGTTTTTTTGTTAGTCCATTGAGATGGCCACCTAATTCAGGTTTCACCTTAAATGAAGCTACACATAGGATAGGGTTTAAGGGCTAGTTGAGATGAAGGTCTCTTAAGTATTAATTCACACACTTCTAAAAATACAGATTAAATGCTACTGAAGAAATCAAATCTTATTTCAAGCTTTTCTTAAAGTGATTGGACTCCTTTGCATTGCTCAGGTGACACAAAGGAACCTAAAACTGGCCGTAGCTAACCAGCTGAGAATTCTCTTGGTGTGTGGTGTAAGGAGTTCTCCATTGGTGTAAAGATGGCATAGGCAGCTCCTACACCAACTGGACTTCAGTCCTGGGATTAGGGTGTGTCAGGAGTGGGATGATGGGCATGGGGATAGAGTGCCTCTGAACTCTGCTGGTTCTCAGATGCCTTGTGGTCCTTTAGGCACCATAATGAGTGGGTGTAAATTGCTTTAACTCATGCTGGGCCCAGGGACAGTGCATTTTGGCCCTCAGTAACAGGGAGCTGTAGCTAGCTCCCTGATGGCCTTCCCCATCTGTGCCACATAGAAGAGCATCTGGTCTTGTAAATTCAGCAATTGTTTAATGAGTATCTGAGTATGCTCAGGCTTCAATTGGGTATTTTAATTGTAAATTATAGAGATGCCAGATCCAGCTTCATATTTAAGTTTGAGTTTTGCACTTAAAGCAGGGGTGCAGCCTCTTATGGTGTATGAAAAATACAGCATATTCTCCCACAAAATAACACTAACTCTTCTGAGAATATAATACGTTTTCCGAGAATATAATACAGCTTGCATGTATTTCTTCTGAGAGCAATAGGATAGTTTAATCTAATTGATCAGAACAACACTACAGAAAAGTGTTCAACACAAGAAATAGGGTATCTTGCAGCCAACTGAAAAAATGGAGAAACTTGAGATGGGCAGAATGTAAATTACTCAGATTTAAACTTGTGCAGGACACTAACCCACTATTCTTACTAAAGACTCTTTGGACGTTCAGTGATTAAAAATGGTCCAGATCTCACCAAAAGACTTAAAGCAAAAGCTCTGTACATTCTATCTTCTCCCTCCCAGCCCCTTCCAAATATTTTGAAAAATAAAATAGTTCTCCAGCTTTCACGTGCATGCAAAAATAAAGCTGGAATATTTATCTTCACACTGATAGAACTTTTTAATATCTGTTTCAGTTCTCACTGGTAGGCAAGCAAAAATGTGTTTTTTAGGATGTTCAGTTAAATTAGCATCAGCAGGCATAAAACATCATGCTGCGATCTTACTAGATTTCACATGCTAAACTGAGTCAAGATGGGCCATTACTTGAAAGGGAGCTCATCAGTGGAAGCCAAGGATGTTGCAGGCAGTGATGTTTGTGGCTGGGTAGGTGAAATGATCTTTTGAATTAGACTGAATCAGTGGTCAGCATATGAACAGGTGCTATGTTGCTGGAGGCACTGACTTTCAGAAGCAACCCAGGAGAAGTTGCAGAAATATTGTAGTAGATGAACTAAGTGAAAACAACAGATGGTAAATAGTCTTCAGTGCAGAGATCGTGTCTTTATACACTTAGTACAATAGGGCCCTGATTATGATTGGGGCTTTGGGGCACTATAGTAACATAAACATCTAGTAATAATTAGCTGTATTTAGTGGGTTGGAATTAAATATTTTTTGCAGCTTTGCCTTCAGTGTCTTCTAAATCTGAACCCAACATTCTAACCTATTTTTTAGAAGAAATAATCTGTAAAGTGTTTTCACAAAACAAGTTCTTGAAACTGGATACCTATTTCCAAATGCTAGTACTTTTTAAGGCATCTGGAATAATTTCAGTAGAATAACCCCAGGCTAGATGCAGCACTGCATTGAAAAATGCAAGGTGGAAATCTAATGTAAATTTGCAAATTCTGGGGACAGTCATTATTTTACTGAAGCCAATGAAAAAACCTGTCATTAAGTTTTCAAGGGGTGGAAAGATTGCAGCATTGTCAACTCTCACAATTTTATCATAAATCTTCTGATAGTTTTTTTTTTTTTTTAAAAAACAGCTCATGAAGTTGTGTACTTACATTAGAATCTCAGTTTTCATTTTTTAAAAGTAAGTTTCCAGCCCTCCTGGTTGTGGGAAAAAAGTTGGAATGTGGGACACCTAAAGGCTCACCAGAAAGCAAATGAAAAGACACGATATTTATTATATTTTATAATCTCAGGAACTTAAGGTCAATTTCATTATTTTGGGGGGATTTAATGGTTTTTGAATGCTTGGTGTTGGCAATGTTAGGATTGGGGTTTCTGTCATATTAATTTGCATTACAATGTATAATGCATGTGTGAGTGTATGAATAGACACAACATTTTGGGCAGTTTAAATGTTTGTAAAATTTGATATATTAAAGTGTCTTTTCCCATGAGTTCAGTAATTTACCCAGTTTGCTTCAGTTTTTTAAAGCATTTGTTTGCTTTAAAGAGAACTTTTTTAAATAAGATAAATATTTTGAAAATAAGAACAACAAAAAACCTGTTTGGAAGTCCACTGCAGACCACTGGAAATCAGTGGTACTTGTGCCTCTCAGTCACTTAGGTGCTTTTGAAAATCCCACCTGCAATAATTAAGTGCACTATGGGGTGCTCTTTATCAGGGAAGGAGGCAAAAGTGCACAGTAGTGGTAAAGGGTTTGGAAGAAGAGAGCATTGGCTCTGCTGCCAGCTCTCCTTTTTTCTGTATAGCTCACAAACCCAACATCCCCTTCCCTTCCCCCATGATCTCTGTATGGTGTTGCAGTTATGAGAGAATTAGGGAGGTAATGGAGCAAAGTGGTGGGAGGTGACTGAGATCATGGTCAGACTCAGTGTGGTCTGTTCATCTTCTGACTGCAGTGATGTCCAAGCACATCTCCAGGCAGAAGCGAATGCTTAGAGTAGCAGCACAGTGGAGCCAGGGGTCCATGGCTGGGACTCCCTGGTGCTGCAGTAACCCACATATTATATTAACAATAACAATAAAGATATTTATTTAACTCACCCTCTGCATTTGCAAGCAAGACCCTGCAGAGAAAAGTTAGGCTGTAACTGTTAGGAGGCAAATCTAGAAGCAGAACGGGTTCCCCAAGATCAAGAGGACCAGCCGGGTTTGCAGGCAATACCTCTTCCATAACTGTGTAAAAGCAGAACAAAATCACAGGAGAGAAATCACATCTGTGGAAAATGGTTCCCTCTTAGTCATTTCAGTTTGCAGGTGCAGTAGTCTCCCGGTCATGGAGATGCTGAGGAGGTGGTTTTCTTCGCTTGTATGAAGGAGGACGCTTCTTCTGGATAACCTATTATAGAGGCACTACTGATGTTATTAATGATTATTACTACTTTGTCTGCCATTTTCTCATTTTTTATACATTTAAAAATATGACCTTTAACATTGTATTGGGTCAAATATTGCCCCCATCATTCAAGGCCCAAAAAACAATGGAACCATCTTGATTCTGCTGTGCCAGGAGGAGGCGAAATGCCCATGTGCTGGAATAGTGGGTTATGTGAGTAATTGCACTGTTGCTCTGTGCAAAATGTCAGGTGGAAGGGGAACCTGATTCTGTCGCACACCAACTCCCATGGGGTTTCCCCTGTGCAAAGCCCCTTGGCTGGGTTTTTTCCTCAAGGAACAGGATTTGGCCCTGAATTCACGTTGTCTATATATTTTCTCTGGACTTCAGTCTTGACTTTCACAGTATTTTCCATGGTAGCTTTTCCTTTGTCTTTTAATCTAATGGTGAAATAAACCACAAGTGCTTACTCATGCTATAACTTCAACATCTGACATGTTGATTATTATAGCAGTTAAGAACAGGGATCGGTCTAATACTAACGTCTAACACAATATTTGAAAGCCGATTATACGCTCCCCAAAACTTTACATATGCTTCAGTGGATTTTCATTGTCAGAGAGGCAGACCTATATTATACCACATAATACAATAAAACGAGGATTAGTTGGTCTTTTAATACTTGAGATAATTACAGCTGACAAGCACCTGTTTAAGGAAATGCTCTTAGGTACACTGAGTAAAAAATCTAAACTATACTTCCATGAAGTTTTCAGTAGGAGTTTTAAATACACAAAACAGGTATCTGAATATAAGTATTTATTGCAGTCCTGGCAATCCTTTCTAATAATAAAGAGTTGGGGCTGTCAAATGATGGCACAATATCCAAATCTGAAGTGACATAGCTTTCTAGGCCAGTTCATCAATCATATTTTATTAGCTTTAACAGAGACAGGCTGCTATCTGTCATTTAAATGTTGTAGTGGTGACAAAAACTGGTGCCGAAAATGTGCTGCAGGTGTAACTTTCACTCAAAGACTATTTCTAAGCAGCAAGTTGGTTTATACTCATGTGGGGAGAGAGTGCCATCTTCAGTTTCATGTGTCCATGTAAAATAGCACTGAACTTTTTGATTTTGCCTGGTGGCAGAAGGTGAAAACACATATAGCTTTAGAACTCTGGGAAAAAGTCCCTTAATTAAAATTAAAACACACACACATACACACACACACACACTATACCTCACCAATAAAAGGTTTAAACATGGCACTCTTCCGTACATTTTAAAATACAGTTTATTTAGACATGTCGGTTGAGAGAGACAACTTGCAATACAATAAAAGTCTGTATTGTGTGGGCCAAGAAGTAGGCTTTGTTTCCATCGTTAGGTCTGTGAGGACATGTGCTGTAAAGAATAATAAAAATGCAGGGAGCGGGAGGGGAATGCTAGTGGATACACAAAATGGTAGCAACCAAATTCTCATTTATTGTGTGTAGAAGACATGAACATTATTTTTATTTACCCTGTCATATTTGTATTATACCTTTTAAAGTGCAATCAATTCTGTGTATTCTTCAAGAACAGAATTGACTTCGTGGTGTTTGCGTTGAGGTTCTGGCATTTGACCCTTGTTTTTCTTGGCACTTTTTCATTTTACAGTGGAGTTTGAGGATACTCCCTGTCTCTTGTTTCCAGCATGTTAACATAGTCAAGTAAATATTATCTAGTGCAGTCACATACATTATTCTTGGGAGGAGTATTTTTAAGAAGTTTTAAAGTCCAGATCAGACAATGGAATTCATTATCCTTGTGCCTGAATTTCTTTTATTTATAAGATAAATGTTTTCTTGGCAAACTTACGTTCTTTGCCTAACATAAATCTTATAACCTTTACAATATGTTTTGCTATATTCAAATGTAAGTATAATAACCTTAATATATCTAAATTGCTTGCAGTTGGTAGGCTGAATTATTTCATTTCTATATTTTAAAACTTAGTTTCTTCATATATTAAGGAGCAGATGTGTCGTAGCGACAGCAGGCAAGCAGAGACTAGGAAGGTGATTTCATTAAAAGAGCCTTGGGATAAATGCAGCACATTAGATACCCACTGAAAGACGGGAGCTGTTGATGGGGGTGACCTCTGAATGCAAGTCATCTTACTATAAACAGAAGGGTGTGGAAAGCCATTGGTCGGAGCCAAGCTTGTTTACTATCCAGATCTCCTCTTAGTTAACTTAAATAACTGAACTGAGCTAGGCACAGTGACAGTTCAAGGGAGAACAAAGTGTCTTTACGAAGAACAAAGTGTCTTTAGTAGTTCCTGGATCTAAATACAATACTGCTGACTTACACAGAGTTTCCTGGTCCTGGAACGGGCTGCTCACCTTAGATGCTGTACGGTGGAATTAAATTGGTGCTAAACATAACACAAGTATATTTTTCTGGAGACTAAGTTTACACAGTTGTGGCATTTGTTTCAGTTCTTCCAAGGTAAATGAGGTAAGCTTATGATGGATTTTAATGTGAGAGATTGATATGCATGTAATTTAGTGATAAACTGTGAGAGATACTAGTGGGTACTATATGCACAATCAGGTCTCATTACAAAAAGGACATACTTTTTTCTCTGTAATTAGTTGTTTTGAATTTGGTTTTAACACATACATTTGATAATACTGACTCTAGTAGTTGAGCATGTAGCTCATGAGTATGAGTTCCTCAAACGCTCTAATTTTTTGTATTTTCTCAAAAAGTTTCGTTTTCATTTTTCCCATTATACTTTAAATTCTGTAGGAAATAAAATGCATTTTAGATAACATGCAGCACAAGTCTCATACTTTATATAATCTGTAAATAGTTTATTGATTTTTTGGATAAATTTAATATAGGGAATCCTTAATGATTAAAACATTATGAGAAGTGTCTTGATGGGAAATTATCATTTTTCAGAGCCTTAGCAATAAAATTAATTAGTTGTATTGGCAAAATATATTTGTTTGCAAAACTAATTAAGTATAGATATGAAGTGAATTTATTTTATTCGTATTACATTTTAGGTTATTTCTAACACAATTTGACATTTGTTTAGAATAGAAGATGATGAAATGTAATCATACTATTGTGTCAATGCTAATTTTTCTTCAAAAGCCGACCTTTTACCTTTCCTGGTAAACTTTTCTGAAGTGTTATATGACATTCGGGAGCAAAAGTGTGGCGTTCACATTTGATTGTAATTTTACTGCTTTGCAAAATCTCTGAGAACTTTTTGATGTGGTTTGTAATAATGTCAATAGTTTCTGGAAAATGAATTCTGACTGTAAAATGTTTTTTTTTACATATGTTCCTGCATAGAGTGTTAATGTACAGCATGTTCAAATGCATTTTTCTACCTTTGAGTCAGAGTAGTAGGCGAGTACAGCAGAGATCTTGCTCTGCTGCGTTCAGGGGCCATGATGTGAGCTGGCATAATGATTACTGCTTCTTAAATGTCTGTTTCATTCAAGAGAATCAGACAGGGTTTGCTCTAGGAGTACTGTTTTATTATCCTAGTAAAGGAAACAAAGTTCAGGGGGGAAAATTACTTCTGTCCATCTGTGAAAATTGATTTACTGCTACAGGGAGCTTTATTGTTTAGGGAACCTGTTTTGAAGAAAGGTATGATAAATTATTACAGCCAATAAGTTCTTCAATTTAGTTTCTAGGGTCTGGTTAACAGCAAGCAGCAGTATCCAATTACATGTTTCTTTTCTTAGATTACTCACAATTTTCTGAAATACATTTGAGTTGAATGACTTTTAACTGTCTCGCCACTTTTTTGTCACCGTGATTTTTGTCTTCTAAACTAAAATAAATGAAAATGCTAAAAAGATATATAAGCAACATATCTTTTTTAATTCCTTGCTTAAAAATATTGGTTTTCCCAAGCATTTTTCTGAGAAAAGTTTTCTTTAAGGCAAGAATTATTTGTTTGCAATTGTTCAAATGCTTAGAATTACATAACATATTAAATGATTTAATGAATTAAGTAGCATCACCACTGTAGGTTGTGGCCTGCAAGTGATCTCAAATTTAGCTTTGGGGAAATAATGTATGTATATAGAGAAAGTAATTGCAGCTGTTAAAGAAATACAAAAGCCAGATGACTTCGTAAGTGTATGTTGAGCAAGATTTAATAACTTGTCCAGGCATTCTCTAAAATGGAGCAGGCAAATAAGAGAATGCTGTATATCCTAATTATCACTTATAGGTATGCTAAAATAGCCTGTTCCTCCTTTATCTTCTGCTTTCTTTCCTTCCTCAGCACATAAATATATGTAGATTTTGTAAGTATTAGTATGGACTTCGGGTTGCTTGAAAATGGCATGCTGAAAAAAAATTAGCATTGTTTAAAATATGCAGTTTTCCACTTCAGAATAAATGATAATTTATTTGACGTAATTATACTATAGTGTTATATTTTTAAATAAAACAATTGTATGACTATGTTATATTTGTATATAAAATGCATATATATGGTGTGTGGAATTTTTATATCAATGATAGTTACATGTCCAACTAACAAAACAATATAGGATAAAACCAAATCGAAAAATACATTTCCATAGAACCTTAACAGGAAGTTTTATATTCATGTATCACCACCCGTGTTCCATATGTTCTCTCACTTAATGCAATATTTAAGAATTAGCTTAAAGTAGAAGCAGCAAAGAATCCTGTGGCACCTTATAGACTAACAGAAGTTTTGCAGCATGAGCTTTCGTGGGTGACTACCCACTTCTTCGGATGCAAGCTTAAAGTAGTAACTAAAAGAAATACAGTATAGTTTGTAAGAAGACTGTAGCACAGTGTCTTGAAACATAATGCGGATTTAAAAAAACGTATTATATAATCATTCTTTCAAAAAGGATGCATTTAATTCTTTAAGAAGGTATTGATTTTAAAAGTACAATATTCATATTGTTTATATAGAATTGAAAGCAAAATGTCAATAAAATCTTAAAATGGTGGAATTCAGAAAGATCTAGTGTTTAAGCTAAAGCAAACTTGTGAGTTCCCTAATATTCAGGTAAAAATAAGCTTCCATGTGACTGATCATATGAATAAATCTCTGAATCATCAAAATTAAGATACTTTAGGAATATCTATAACCTAGCTACTTATCCCTGAAATAGATAACTATGGCTGGTAATTAAATATATCTAGCAATAAAAAGTTTGGAATGCAAAAATAATTTGAAATTTTCTTTTATGAAGTATGGTAATATATTAATATCTGTATTAATGTATGCATTTGAATTATTTGTATGCACATATAATTTGGATATACAAAAGTTTGCTTTTTAATCAAATAAAAAAAGGTCAAAGGTTTTGTTACATCTTTAAAAATCAGTCAGTCAGATTTTTGTTGTACTTACTTTTGCTTTGAGAAAGTTACAGAAGTAGTTATATTCATATACCAGGTAAGCTCTGTATTCAATTAGAGTCAGGACTGGGGAGCAAAGATGGACATTATTCTGAATGTTCAAAATATTAGCTCCACTAAAGCACAATTTAACTTGATTGATACTTGAGTTTTAAAGCAAATAAGAACTAATTTTTGCCTGTGGCAAAAAATCTTTGAAGTTTCATGCTTGTGATGAAGCTGGATTAGTTAAGTGGTAGAATTCTGGCTTGGTGTGACCCTGTTGTGCTTGGCAGGTTGTGATAAATGGGAGAATCTTTCTTAACCTTGTGGCCAAAACATTCCAACATCTCATGTAGGAAAAAAAAAAGGATGTGGATGACTTTTCAAGTTAAGTGTGAGAAGAAGGAGACTCTTTTCTCTGTTTAAGGGATGAGCATGAGTGCATACTGTGTTTATTTTCTGAAGTACTCAGATACGCTTGAGAACACCATGGAAAAAACTAATGCATATGAGTGGTCAGATTCTTTATCATTGTTACATATTCAGCGGTCTAGCTGTCAGAAACACATCCTTCAATATTAAATTGTATATTTTTTGTTGGTTTGCACATTTTCATGTTCATAATCCTAGTTGTTCTCACACTTTCTAACTGCAATAGTTTTCTTTAAGTAATGCTAATTATTTGTATAAAATAGTCCAAACCAACGTGGAAGGATTCCTGAATCAAAATAATTGCCTTTTCATTAAAGAATCTACAGTAGGATTGAAAATATGAACAAAATAGAACACATTTGAGAAAGAACATAAAATAATTGCTGTTGGAAAATTTGTTTGACTGTCAGAGCACTTTTGAAAGATAAATACTTTCAACATGAAAATATATCTGTCCAGAGTGATAAACCTGGACATATTAGTATAAAATAACAAACCAGTCAAATTTCCAAATCTTAAAAAAAGAGAGCAAGAGAAATACTTACATATGAGCTGAAATAAGATCTATCAAAGCAACTTGTGGTTCTTTCTGTGGTATTTTAAGTGCTATATTACCTCAGATGTGGTCCCTATTGACTAATAATGAAAAATGTACCATTAGTTGATGGTCTGAGATTTACTTATATATTTCATACTGTAAATACAGATATTAGTGCAGGTGTCAAAGAGCTATCCCACAGTTAAAAGGAAACAGGGCACTAATATTTCAATATGTTTCTTAACTGTGACTTTATGTTGCTATAATGCTTTAATGTACATGCACATAAAAAGTAAATAAAATAAGTACATAATTACCATATTTTGGGGTGTTTTATGTCAGCAAGAGTTGGTTGTGTATCCCACCATGAATAAGTAAGATGAATAACAATATATTATATTACTATATGATATTTATATTTTTGATATGAATGTAAATTGTAAATGGTGTAAATGTTCCCAGAGCATGAGATTGGTGCTTATTGACTGAATGAATAATATCTTAACAAGTCAAATTACAAAATACAAATATAATATATCATAGCAATGTTATATACATACCTTATAGCATTTAATATCTACACCATATAGTAGGCTTATGTATATATTTAATTTTGATCTCCTATGTATTTATTGGAGAGTACTTTTTAACCCGCATTCCAGTGTGTCCTCAGGCACTGTTGTTAATGTGAAAATTATTCAGACTGGTATGATTAATTAAGCACGCTCAATAAATATTTTTTTTTCAAAAATAATTCTTTCTCAGCATCTGTTGTACGACAGTACAAATGTACACTATTAATCCTTGCACTGGGATCCATTTCTCTTGTGAGGTTTTATTTGTTAAAGTTCAGTGTGACTATTAATGAATCCAGTTTTTGATAAGTAAGGATATGTATATGACTTAAGAAAGTAGTTATATTATCTTATTTAACTAGCAGTTTATTCAGCAGTGAATTTTTAATGTATTTAACGTAAGTAGTTTGTTGAAATTTTCAGTTATCTGACATAGTTTATTAATGTGACAATAGCTGTTACAAATTATTTTTATAATACTAAACAAATTAGTGTCACCAGTGAGGAAGAACAGAAATATATAAAACTGAAGAAAAGGGACAGCTGTATATTGCTTTTGCATTGTCAGTTTACTTGGTAATTTTCAAGGTGGAATATAATGTCTGAATATTTATTACTTTCTCCCACCATGTCCATATTTTTCCCTCCATTGATTTTTAATATAGCATTTGTATAAAATGTGAGTGTGTTTTTTACTAGAATGTTTTTGTTGTGTTGTCCAAATATGTACATATTGTGCAGCATCCTGAGTGTTGCAGTGTAATCATGAAAAGGTAAAATTATTTATTGGTATTTTAAATCCCCCAAATTACACCATGGCTATGTTCTATTTCAGACAGTAAGCATGAAAAAGACAGGAATTTCCAAAGTAACAGTTTTAAAAACAATGTTATCTCCTCCACATTGCCTGTTATCAGAGGTGCTGAGTGCCCACAATTCCCATTAAGTGGTGTCTGAAAATTAAGTCTAGGCCAATAGTGTATAAAGTAGTGGACCCTAATGGGCCAATACCTCCAATCCTCCAGCAGGTGCGAACCTGATGCAGGTACAAGGGACTGTTCTGTTGTTTTACTTTGTCCTCCTTCAAATCCATCCTTAAGATTCACTTCTGCCAGGATGCCTACAGAACTCTGCCAGCTGATAATGGGTAGGCAGGTAGTGAACCAAACTGTGTCCATATTACATGGTCCTGTTACTGTTCCCTCATCCCCATTCTCCCCAGCCTGTTTGTTTTGTCCAGGTGTTGCACCTTGGCATTAACCAAGGCCCTGGTCCTGCAAAGACTCATGTACATGCTTACCTTTGCACACCGTGAGTTGTCCCAATGAAGACAATGGGGCTACTTACAGTGCAATACTTGCGCAAGTTCACAGATTTTTGCAGGATTGTGTCCCAAGATTGAATGTTCTCTGGGGTAGGGACTGACTTTTTACTCTCTGTGTGTACAGCACCTGACACAATGTGGCCCCAATCATGCACTACTATAATTCTACGGCTACCCTTACTGTTACTAAGTTGGACAGCTGAGTGTATCCATGAACTAGCCAACCAAAATTTGAATGGGATGGGATAACTTCCTGCCCAGGCAATTAACAAGGCTAGAGGAGTAAATAATCAAAGGGCTCAGATTCATAAGGGAACTAGTTTCCTTAATCCCAGATTTAGTTGCTAGTCTGATCAGCAACCCTCCTTCTCCTGGCCCCCTTCCCTCAGCTGCTTCCTAGGTGTAGGTGTCTAAACTCACTAGGTGCCTAAGTTTCTGCCTCTCGGCATGCACTCTGCTGTCTCAGGCAGGTCACCCATCTCATACCTAAGCCTCAGTGCAATCCTCAGACCAGGTGAAGATGGGCGAGACAACACCTGTCTTGCTTTAGGGGCCCGATCCATTAGTTGTGCTCAGAGCACACCTACTCCACACAAAATGGCCAGAGAGGAGTGGGAGGTTGGGGAGGAGAGTGAGTTTCCTAAGCACTTGGCTAAAGGTTATAAGGAGTTATGAGTGTGCTGCTGCTGTTTTTGCAAGAAATAGCTTGGGTGCTTAAGCATCATGCTCCAGAACATGGGCTCCTGGCTGTAGATTAAAAACAGAAATAAGAATCTCCCACCAGCCTGGACTTCGTGCCTAACGTTATGAGAGGGATGGGGTGTAGAGAACACCCTAATCTGCATCTCTCATTGGCTAATTTAGGCAACTTCTGCCTCAAATGCTGGCTTTTGTGGAACCCATTCTCAGGGGCCTATCTCTTCCCATTCCGTGTATAGGAAGTCTAGGTACCTAAACCAGAATTTGCAGATTCCAGTGATTTTCAAGGCACCTGCAAGTTAAATGTTGTGGATCTGGACCAGGGTCTTTGCTGCATTTCATCTGGAGGCGGGAAGGACAGGCTGTGTTATATCTCTGTTCCAAAGGGTAGAAGGGGATTCTCAGGAGGCTTAGTAATCAAGGCTCTTCAATGCAATGTCTGAAGTAAGTACAGTAAGTCCTCACTTAAAGTCGTCCTGGTTAACGTTGTTACGTTGCTGATCAGTTAGAGAACATGGTCGTTTAAAGTTTCACAATGCTCCCTTATAACGTTGTTTGGCAGCCACCTGCTTTGTCCACTGCTTGGAGAAAGAGCAGATGGTTGGAGCTAGCTGGTCGGAGCTAGTAACCAGAGTGGAACCAGAGTCCCCCATCAGCTCCCCACTCCCCTAAGTTCCATGTGCGGCAGCCACCCAGCAGGCTACCAGTTTCTGGCAGTTCAGCTGTCCCTTCCCCCACTGCCATGTGCTGCTCCTGCCCTCTGCCTTGGAGCTGCTTCTGGGAGCCTCCTGCTTGTTGTGTGGGAGGGGAGGGGGGTCCTCCTGCTCCTGCCCCATGCTTACCCCCAGGGGCGGCTCCAGGCCCCAGCACGCCAAGCGTGTGCTTGGGGCGGCAAGCCGTGGGGGGGCGCTCTGCCGGTCGCTGGGAGGGCGGCAGGCAGCTCCGGTGGACCTCCCACAGGCGTGCCTGCGGAGGGTCCGCTGGTCCCACGGCTTTGGTGGAGCATCCTCAGGCACGTCTGCGGGAGGTCCACCGGAGCCGCAGGACCGGCGACCAGCAGAGTGCCCCCCGCGGCGTGCCGCTGTGCTTGGGGCGGCGAAACGGCTAGAGCCGCCCCTGCTTACCCCATCTCCATAGAGCATGGGGGAGACACAACAAGGCTCAGGATGGAGGGAGCTTGCTCACAGCAGCTGCTGTCTAAACTTGCTGTTCTACTTAAAAAGGCAATGTACTTAGAGTGCAGTCAGCCTACTTAAAGGGGCAATGTGTATGTCTCTCTCACACACACACACGGTGTGTGTCTCTCTACCATGCTGTCTCCCTTCCCTCCAATCCTGCTGCCTTGTAGAGTGTGAGGCTACATTAACAACAGTGTGTTAACCCTTAAGGGCTCAGCGCCAGTTCATCAATTAGTAGTAAGGCATTCCCTGGGAAATATCCCACCCTCTTCCATCCTCGGACTTCACCACCTCAACCAAACTTCATAATCATCATTGCTGTGTATAGTATTAAATTGTTTGTTTAAAACTTATACTGTGTGTATATATATACTATAGTCTTTTGTCTGGTGAAAAAAACCTGGAACCTGACCCCCACTATCTACATTAATTCTTATGGGGAAATTGGATTCGCTTAATATCGTTTTGCTTAAAGTCACATTTTTCAGGAACATAACTACATTGTTAAGCAAGGAGTTATTGTAAGCAAAAATTGGCTATTTTCAGTGACAGGGAAGATTCAGCGTGGTCTTAATTTTATACGAGCCATGTGCATGTGTCATACTTGGGTAATCTCACAGATTGTTTGATACCAAATGAACATAGTATATTTTATGGTACCATAATTCATGAGTTTAACAAAATACACAGAAGTATACTGAAGTATACCCTTGAAAGCAAAAGTAGGAATAGGAAGCACTTTGCATTAGCATTGCTGTGGAAACATTAACTTTTGAACTTCTCTTTGCTTAAATTTTCAACTTGAAAGTTTCATTATTATTTTTTCTTTGCATTGAATTGCCTTGGTTTGTTTTGAAAGAAAGAAAAGGAGACGAGAAATGAAAAAGAACCTGGAGGGTCCAGTGGTGGTACCTGGGTTTCTTACATAGCATTGAAGGATTTACTCTGTCAGTATCTTCTTATTAAATTATTAATTGCAGCAAAGAGATGCCTTAACTCATTATTAAATTTTTGGATTAGCACCCCTCATGGTCTCTTGGTTACGCCTAGTTTGCAAGCCCTGTGATCTTTCTATGGAGCCAGAGTGGAATCTGTGAGAGAATGGGACTATGGGATTGTTTCCCTGGGTCCTGAGAGTATTTATTCAATACCTGGAGAAAGGTTAGATGACTGGAAAAAATCTTTGCTATCAACCCTAGAAAGAGATACGGGAGCTACTGAGGTATAAAACAGTATATGGACAAAATTAATGCATCAAGGGTGTGCCCAGGTGCATTAGCTGTTTCTCAGCAGACCCTAGACTCCTACAAAAGTCCAGAGAAAGACTTGAGCAACTCCCTGACTTCTCTTTGCTTAAATTTTCTACTTTGTTTTCAAAGAAAGGAAGAAAGAAAACTTTCATGCAGAAAATTGAAAAGGGGATATAAGGCTCTGGTGCTGGCTTTCCCTAGCCCCATCTTTTCCTAACCTCCAACCCCACTCTCAGACACAAATATCATGTTCCCACAACCTGATCTGCAGTGTTCTTGTTCCTTTTATCCATACGGCCTCTGATGTCTTCATACCTTTTGAAGTGCTTCAGGTGAGATTTCATATGTAATAGTCGATTTCCGAAATCCACTTTCATACTCATATTTGAAGTCAGTGGGGCATGCTTTCACCCAAAAGTTTGACAAGGTTCTTCAGAGTTTGGTTTATTCAAGATGGGATTTATTTATTTTTTAATTACAGTAATTAAAATTTATCAACTTTTACTTGCCAAAACAATATTTTCTTCCATAAGAAAATGAGATAGACTGTATATGGTAGGTGTGCAGCAGGAAAACAGTTAATTTATTAGCTGAGCTGAATTAATTAATAAGCAGGAGAGATTCATATAACCTACAGTATTACATAATATTTCCTTTAGGTTCAGGCTTCTCTGACTTTTCGGCATAGCTAATTCCCTTCTCCTTTATAATCATTTTGGTTGCTAGCAGTAAATATAAATCCTATGGCTAGTCCCCAAATCGATTTTTGGTCATCAATTCTGCCAGTATTTTGCAGTATAAAGTTGCATAATCATCTACATTAGAATCTGGCCTTGTAATTATAAGTTGATGAATCAGTGAATGACATATTTATGACAATGGATGAACTGATGTAATTATTTTAAATATCTCTTCACAGAATACTTGGTATCAGCTCTCAAAGTTAATCTCATTTAGAGCAAATTTTGTTAAAGGATAAAACTTACTTTTAAGAATTGATGAGATATGATAAAGCAAATTTTAGGGCCTGATTCAATAAATCAAAGTATGTCCAGTCTTTGCATTCTGGAAAATTGTGAAAAATCAATTTTCTGCTTCTTCTGCGATCTTGAACACAACAGTATCATCAAGACTTTAAAAAAAAAAGTGAATTGGGCTCTTGGTCGTTGCCTAGTCAAAAGTAAACTCTAAATAATTTTGTATAATCGGCTAAGTAATTGCACCCATTATAAGAAGTTGGAAGTACATTATACCAATGATTTATTGTGACATATTTAAATAAGAGTTTGGTATTGTTAGGGACTTTTTGGGGGGAGTTTCATGTGTGCAACATGTATTTTTGTTTGTTCCTACACAAGCTTCGTTCATTTTTGCTTTTAAGTCCTAAGTAAATGAAACGCTATTTCTGCCATAGCGCACTGGAAAACTAGTACGTAAGAATGGCCATACTGGGTCAGACCAGTGGTCCATCTAGCCCAATATGCTGTCTTCTGACAGTGGACAGTGCCAGATGCTTCAGAGGAAATTAATAGAACAGGGTAATTGTTGAGTGACTGTCTCCTGTCATCCAGTCCGTGATTCTGGCAGTGAGAGGTTTAGGGACACCGAGAGCATGGGGTTGCGTCCCTGATCATCTTGGCTAATAACCATTGATGGACCTATCCTCCATGAACTTATCTAATTCTTTTTTTAATGCAGTTATACTTTTGCCTTCACAACATCCCTTCACAATGAATTCCACAGGTTGATGGTGTGTTGTGTGAAGAAGTACTTCTTTGTTTGTTTTAAACCTGCTGCCTATAATTTCATGGGGTGCCCCCTGATTCTTGTGTTATGTGAAGAGGTAAATAACACTTCTCTTCTCAACTTCTCCACACCATTTATGATTGTATAGACCTGTGTCATAATCCCTTTTACTCTTTTTCTGAGCTGAACAGGCCCAGTTTTTAAATCTCTCTTCATATGGAAGCTGTTCTAGATCCCTAATCATATTACTTGCCCTTCCCTGTACCTTTTCCAATTCTGATATATCTTTTTTGAGATGGGGCTACCAGAACTGCACACAGTATTCATGGTGTGCCTACAGATTTATGGATTTATGTAGTGGCATTGTGATATTTTCTGTCTTATTGTCTATCCCTTCCCTAATGGTTCCTAACATTTAGATTTTTGGAGTGTTCCTGCACATTGAGCAGATATTTTAGAGGACAGTCCACAATGACTCCAAGATCTCTTTGTTGAGTGGTAACAGCTAATTTAACACCCATAATTTTTTTATGTAGAGTTGGGATTACGTTTTCCAAATTGCATTACTTTGCACTTATCAGCATTGAATTTCATCTTCCATTTTGTTGCCCAGTCACCCAATTTTGTGAGATCCCTTTGTAACTCTTTGCAGTCCACTTTGGACTTAATTATCTTGAGCAATTCTGTAACATCTGCAAACTTTGCCACCTCACTGTTTATCCCCCTTTCCAGATCATTTTATGAGTATGTTGAACAGCAGACTTCTCAATTCAGACTCTTGGGGGACTCCATTATTTTATCTTTTTCCATCGCGACAATTGACCATTTATTTCTATCCCTTGTTTTCTATCCTTTAACCAGTTACTGATCCATGAGAGAACCTTCCCTCTTATCCCATCCCAACAAAGAGTGTTTGGTGTGGGACCTCGTCAAAGGCTTTCTGAAAATACAAGTACACTGTATCCACTGGATCATCCTTGTCCACATGTTTATTGACCCCCTTGAAGAATTCTAATAGATTACCGAGCATGATTTCCCTTTACAGAAGCCATGTTGACTCTTCTCCAATATGTTGTGTTCATCTATGTGTCTGATAATTCTGTTCTTTACTATAGTTTCAACCAATTTGCCTGGCACTGAAGTTAGGCTTACTGGCCTGTAATTGTAAGGATCACCTCTGAGACTTTTAAAAAAATCAGTGTTACATTAGCTGTCCTCCAGTCATCTGGTATAAAGGGTTTTTTTAGCGATAGGTTACATACCATAGTTAGTAGTTCTGCAATTTCATATTTGAATTCCTTCAGGACTCTTGAGTAAATACCATCTGATCCTGGTGACTTATTGCTGTTTAATTTATCAATTTGTTTCAAAGCCTCTTCTACTGATGCCTCAATCTGGGACAGTTCCTCAAATTTGTCACCTAAAAAGAATGGCTCAAATGTGAGACTCTCCCTCCCACCCTCTGCAGTGAAAACAAATGCAAAGATTGGTGCAAAGAATTCATTTAGCTTATCTACAAAGCCTTGTCTTCTTTGAGTGCTTATTTAGCACCCTGATCATCCAGTGGCCCCATTGATTGTTTGGCTTAATTTTTTGTTTTTGTTTTTAGTCTTTGTGTCTTTTGCTAGTTACTCTTCAAATTCTTTTTTGGACTGTTTAATTATACTCTTACACTTGACTTGCCAGAGTTTATGCTCCTTTCCATTTTCCTCAGTAGGATTTGACTTCTACTTTTTAAAGGGTTCCTTTTTGCCTATTTTACTCTGCTGTTTAGCCATGGTGGCATATTGGAGCTTTTACTGTTTTTTGTTTTGCTTTGTTTTGTTTAATTTGGGGAATACATTTTGTTTGGGCCTCTCTTTTGATGTTTTTTAAGTTTCCATGCAGTTTGCAGGCTTTTCACACTTGTGACTGTTCCTTTTAATATGCATTTAATTACCTTCCTTATTTTTTTTTGTAGTTCCCCTTTCTTTAAATTAAATGCTTCTGTTCTTCTTGGAGTGGTTGCTCATGTTGATTCCATTCTAGGTGTGTGTGTGCCCACGTGCACAGTTGTTGGAGACTTTTGCCTTAGCAGTATCCGTAGGGCCGGCTATGACATCCCATTGAGTGTTGCGCTCATGTGTTGGTATATCAGGCGCCGCTGGCCATATGCCCTCTCTGTTCCTTCTTGCAGCCCGTGGTGGTTGGTCAGAGTGTCTCTTTCCCTTGCTTCACAAGTGATCAGCGGTTTTCTCCTACATCTGAACCTTATGTTCCAGCTGTAAATAGTTTTGTTTGTAGTAGATTAGTTAGTAAGTAGCTATTAAGTACTGTAGTTAGTCAGTTAGGGTCCCAGTGGGGACTTTCCCTGGGTGGGGCATGCTCTGGTCTCCAGGTTTAAAGCCCAGCTCTAATTGCAACAAGCCTATGCTTATTAGTCACCCACATGGTAGCTGTTTGAAGTGCCAGGGGAAATCCCACATTAAAGAGAAATGTTGCATTTGTAAGAACTTTCATCCCAGGACATTTGCTTGAGGGCGCTCCTCATGGAGGCTGGAGCCAGCCTGGCCAAGTGCAACGCCCAGCACTTTGGCCTACGTGCGCCGTGCACCATGGCACAGGGCTCGTCCCTGCTCCAGACTCGTCCCGGCACTGGTCTCCTTCATTGGTACCTAAGAAGAAGTCTAAAAAGAGGGACTCAGCACAGAGCAAGCCAGATCAAGGGGCACTGAGAAAAGGACTCTGCTTGAGCCGCCCACCCATGTCGGAGATGCAAAGAGGCTCTCTCCCTGGGGAGTGCTACTCCCCTAAAGGATCCGCCACCGACTCCGGGGACAGCACAGTTAACACCCTCTCAGTTCCTGGTGCCTAGAGAGCAATGGACTCTCCTGCCACAGCTGGCGCCACGTGTGGCAATGGACCCAGCTAAGGCTCCTTACGAGGGCAAGCCAGATGTCAAGGCCTCCCAGAAGGCGAGTGAGCATTGCTGGTCTCCGGAGCCAAGGCAGAGCCCTATGTCGCTGTGCCCTCAGTGTCCATGTCAGCCCAGATCACCGGTTCACTGCTACAGGTCGTTGGCACTGTGTTCCTGGTCTCCGCCCTCTCGCCTGGCCTCACCTAGAGTGAGGTGGTGGTCGTCTTACAGCCAGCAATGGTCGTCTTTGCACAGACGGTCACCATCACCAAGACTTCAGGGACACTCCCCAACTTGGCACTGTTCCTGCTATTTCTGTCACCAGTGAGAGCTCTCCAGGCACTGGTCACCCGCGGTGACAGTTAGCTGCCAGACCCAGGCTTCAATGGCCCCGCCTAGGTCACCCAAGGAAGGAGACTTCTCCAGCACTGAGAGGGAGTTCAGCTCCTTGCCGAGACAGCACTGTCACAACTGGACTCTGGAGGGTGCAGCCGCCGTGGGAATACTGACCTGGCAGCAGGGCCAGTGGCTAACACAATGCCCTTATTGGAATGCCTGAAGCATACCCATTATACCAGTCTCACCAGTCCTCGGTCGCTGCACCAGAGATGCCCCAGTTGGCACCAGCGGCAGCAGCTTGGTGCAGGATGTGTCAGCGGGCCCTGTGGGGCAGGAGAAAGTGCCCACCCTGCGACCCTCTTCTCTTGTAGGGGAAGATGCCCCAGGCCCTCTTCCTGGTGGGGATGCATACGCCTCAGTCTGCAAGGAAGCGATTCCATCCACCCCTGCCCCCAAGGTCTTGGCAGTCTTGGCAGAGACCTGCGAGGAGAAGGGACACTGGGTTTAGTCGCTGCTGCCCTTCATCCTCCCACTCGCCTGTGCAACCTGGCCTGATGAAACATCATGGGACCAGAAGCACTCATTTTGAGGATGCGCTCAAGAACGACGTACCAGTCACCTCCCCGGATCTGCCCCATCTTTTCCTCAACCATCTCCGTCTTTACCATTTGGCCTGGTCAAGAGTTACCTCGGACCGTTGGGTGCTAGAAATTGTGTCATCTGGCTACACCCTCCAGTTTTTTTACACCCACCTTGTACTCCTCCCTCCTTCACTCTCCCTCTTCAGGGACCTTCTCATGATCAACTCCTCATTTAGGAGGTAAACAACCTTCTACAACTGGGGGCGGTGGAGGAGGTCCCTCAGGAAATGAGGGGGAAAGGTTTCTACTCCCGCTATTTCCTGATTCCAAAGGCAAAATGGGGCCTACGTTCCATTCTGGACCTGTGACAACTCAACAAGTACCTCAGAAAGTTGAAGTTTCACATGGTATCCCTGGCCTCCATCATTCCCTCCCTGGATTTGGGAGACTGGAATGCCGCTCTCGACTTATTTTCATATCTCTATCTTCCAAGGACACAGACTGTTTCTCCGCTTTATGGTGGGCCAGCACCATTTCCAGTTCACAGCGCTTCTCTTTGGCCTCTCCTTGGACCCGTCGGTCTTTACAAAATGCATGGCCTTAGTAGCCACTTACTTGAGACATCGGGGAGGGGGGGCTTTTTGGCCCCAGTTGCAAGGCAAAGTGATTTAAGTCCTGAAGGACACCACCACCATGATGTTCTATATCAACAAGCAGGGCAGAGCCAGGTCATCAGCCCTTTGCCCAGGAAGTGCTCAGTCTATTGGACTTCTGTGTGCAGCATGCCATTCATCTCTATGGCAGCGTACCTCCCCAGAACCAGGAACATGCTGTTGGACCACCTCAGCAGACCCTTCTCGTCTCGCCACGAGTGGTCTGTCCACTTGATGTGGTCAACCAAGTCTTCTGAAAGTGGGGGTTTCCCCAGGTGGGCTTGTTCACAACTTGCCAGAACAGGAAGTGCCACCAGTTCTGCTCGTTTTGGGGGTTGACAGGGGCTCCCTGTTGGATGCCTTTCTGCTTCCTTGGTAGGGGGCTCTGGTGTATGCTTTCCCACCAGTGCCATTGCTTCTCAGAGTTCTCATGAAGATTAGGCAGGACAAGGTCAGGGTCATCTTGATAGCCCCAGCTTGGTCACACCAGCGCTGGTTCAGCACACTCATGGATCTGTCAGTGGCAACCCCGATGCCACTGCCCTCTGGCCAGATCTCCTATCTCAGAACCATGGCCGGTTGCTGCACCTGAATCTGGCAGCACTGCACCTCACAGCTTGGTTGCTCGTGCTCGGTACTGAGGAACGGGAATGTTCGGCCCAAGTTCAACAGGTTCTACTGGGAAGTAGGAAGCCCTCCATGAGAGCAACCGATGTGGCCAAATGGAATATTTTATGTCCTGGGCCTCAGCCCACGAAGTTAGGCCTGAGCAGGCCTCGCTGCAGCTGATCCTGGACTACCTTATGCATCTCAAAGTCCAAGGTTTGTCCCTTTCCTCAGTTAAGGTCCACTGGGCTGCTTGATCGGCCTTTCACCCTCCATTCCAGGGCAGGTTGGTCTTCGCACATAGCATGACGGTCCGATTCTTGAAAGGCCTGGAGTGGCTCTGCCCTCAAGTACAGGATCCTGTCCCCCTGTGGGACCTGAATCTGGTGCTTGTTGTGACTCATGAGGGCCCCATTCAAGCCCTTGGAATCCTGTTCTCTTCTTCTGCTCTCCTGGAAGGTGGTGGTGGTCCTGGCAGCAATAACTTCTGCCTGAAGGCTCTCCAAGTTTAGGTTGCTTACATCGGAGCCGCCCTATACAGAGTTCTTCAAGGACAAGGTCCAATTGCAACCACATCCGGCTTTCCTGCCCAAAGTGGTTTTGCAGTTTCACATGAGCCAAGACATATTTCTGCCAGTCTTCTGCCCAAAGCCTCATAAGTCAGAGGAGGAGTGTAGGCTGCACTCTCTGGATATCAGGAGGGCGCTAGCCTTCTACATCGAGAGGGCCAAACCGTTTTGCAAGAACATAAGAGCAGCCCTACTGGGTCAGACCAAAGATCCATCTAGCCCAGTATTCTGTCTTCTGACAGTGGCCAATGCCAGGTGCCACAGAGGGAATGAACAGAACAGACAATCATCACCCCTGTCACCCATTCCCAGCTTCTGGCAAACAGAGGCTAGGGACACAATCCCTGCCCATTCTGACTATAAGCCATTCCTGGACCTATCCTCCATGAACTTATCTAGTTCTTTTTTGAACCCTGTTATAGTCTTGGCCTTCACAACATCCTCTGGAATTGTCAAAGAGTTACACAGGTTGGCAGTGTGTTGTGTGAAAAAATATTTCCTTTTGTTTGTTTTGAATCTGCTGTCTATTAATTCCATTTGGTGACCACTAGTTCTTGTGTTCTGTGAAAGGATAAATAACACTTCCTTATTTACTTTCTCCATACCAGTCATGATTTTATAGACCTCTATCCAGGGCCGGCTTTAGGAGCTGCGGGGCCTGATTCAAATACCCAGCAGCGGTCCGGGTCTTCAGCGGCACTTTGGCGGCGGGGTGTCTTTCACTCGCTTCGGACCCCCCGCCGCCGAAATGCCACCAAAGACCCGGAGCGAGTGAAGGACCCCTTGCCACCGAAGACCCGGACCACCGTTGGGTATGTAAAAAAAATTAAAAAGGCACCTAAGGCGCGGGGCCCTTTTAGGCACGGGTGCGGGGTCCAATTCTGGGGAATCGGTCTAAAGCCGGCCCTGCCTCTATCATATCCCCCCTTAATCGTCTCTTTTCCAAGCTGAAATGTCTGTCTTATTAATCTCTCCTCATACGGAAGCCATTCCATAGTCGACTCAGTTGTTCATCACGGTGGCAGGTAGGATGAAAGGTCATCCAGTGTCTGCCCAGAGAATTTCTTCCTGGATAACAGTCTGCATCCATCTCTGCTATGATCAGGCAAAGGTGCCTTCACTGGCGGTTGTAACCGCCCACCCAACTAGAACTCAAGCCTCAGCAGTGGCCTTCCTGGCCCATGTGCCAATATCTGACATCTGCAGGGCCACCACGTGGTTGTCCATGCATACGTTCATGTCTCACTATGCGCTTACCCAGCAAGCTTGAGATGACACTGGCTTTGGTAGAGCGGTGTTGGAAGCCACACATCTGTGAACTCCGAGCCCATTTCCAGGGATTCTGCTTGTGAGTCATGTAGAATGGAATCGACATGAGCAAGCATTCAAAGAAGAATAAACGGTTACTTATCTTTCATAACTGTTCTTCAAGATGTGTTGCTCATGTCCATTTCATTACCCACCCTCCTGCCCCTCTTTTGGAGTTGCCAGCAAGAAGGAACTGAGTGGGCGTAGGGCCAGCAGTGCCTGATATACTGATGCATGAGTGCGACACTCAAGGAAGTGCTGCAGCCGACCCTACAGATACCGCTAAGGCAAAAGCTCCAACAACTGTGCACATGGTCGTGCACACACCTAGAATGGAATGGACATGAGCAACATATCTCAAAAAACAACAGTTACGAAAGGTAGTTAAACATTTTTGTGGGTTTTTTTGGTATTCTCTCTCCCCTTCCCCCAGGGAGGATAAATTTAATTTTATTGTGGTCACTATTACCGAGAGGTTCTGTTATGTTCACCTCTTGGGCCAGATCCTGTGCTCTACATAGGACTAAATCAAGAATCTCCTCTCCCCTTGTGGGCTCTACAGGACTAGCTGCTCCATGAGGTATTAATGGTGACTAGAAGTTTTATCTCTGCATCCCATCCTGAGCTGACAATATGAGGATAGTTGAAATCCCCCATTATTATTGGGCTTTCTGGTTTTTTTGGCTTCTCTAATCTCCCTGAGGATTTCACAATCACTGTCACCATTCTGGTCAGATGGTTGGTAGTATATTCCTATTGCTATACTCTTATTATTCAAGCATGGAATTTCTATCCATAGAGATTTTATGGTACAGATTCATTTAAAATTTCCACTATATTTGACTCTATGCTTTCCTTCACATATAGTGCCTCTCCCACACCAGTGCGACCTACTTTGTTATTCCTATATTTTTTATACCCTGGTATTGCCATGTCCTATTGAGTGCCATTGTTCACTCAAGTTCATTACAGCAATATTCTCATTTAATACCAGGAAGTCAGATTCACCCATCTGAGTATTTATACTTCTAGTATTTGTATACAATTATAAAATTTGTCAATATTTAATTGTCTGCAGAATAGGACTTTTTTTTGTTTGACTGTTTCTGTTCAGTTCCTACCTGTTCTTTATCAACTTCTGTCCTCTCTTCTTTACTAGAATCTAGAGTATCCCTTTTAATAAATCCTCCCTTAAGGGATATCTCCGTCCAAAATGTTTGTTTTTCCACACCTGTTGTGTTTCCCCAACTCTTTGTTTAAAAACGCTTCTAATGACCTTTTTTAATTTTACATGCCAGCAATCTGGTTCCATTTTGGTTTATGTGGAGCCCATTCTTTCTGTATATGCCCCTCCTTTCCCAAAAGATTCCCCAGTTCCTAACAAACCTAAATCAGGGGTCGGCATGCAGCCCATCAGGGTAATCCACTGGCGGGCCACAAGACATTTTGTTTACGTTGACCATCCGCAGCTCCCAGTGGTGACGGTTTGCCATTCCCGGCCAATGGGAGCTGCATGAAGCAGTGTGGGCCTCAGGGACTTGTTGGCTGCCGCTTACGTAAATCTCTTTGACCCCCTGACCTAAATTCTTCTTCCCAGTACTATTATCTCATTCACACATTGAAACCCTGCAGTTCTGCCTTTCTAACTGGCCCTGATTGTAGAATTAGAACCGCTTCACAGAATGCTACCTTGAAGATATTTCACTTTAATCCCTTACCTAACAGCCTTCAGGACCTCTTTCCTATGTATACCATGACAATCAGCACTTCTAGATGTCTTGAGAGGTCTGAAACCTTCACACTCAGCAGCCAATTCATCATGCAGCTCTCCTGGACATCACAAACCCAGCTATATATTTCTAATAATCAAATCCCCCATTACTATTACTTCCTAACAATGGTTCCCCTCCCCTGGAGAGGTAACTTCTGTGTGAGAGGATACCATGACATCATCTGGAAGAAAGGTCCCAACTATGGGATCACTTTCTTCCTGCTTCATATCTTAATGACACATTTATGTTCCTAATCTAAATTTGAAAAGCATATTCTAAACTGCAAAACATTTTCAGTGTGCTGTAAGTCTTATGAATTATGCATTCAAATTAGCTCGTGTGTGTGTTTTATAGGCCAAGAAGTTATTAATATTTTGATTACCAGTAATTGATTTATAATATGGTAGTGCATAGAGGCGCCTACCAAAATTAAGGCCCCATTTTGAGTATCTGACCCAGATCGGTGGGTAGTGATTGATCTATCGGGGATCGATTTAGACACGATAAATCGATCCCTGATTGCTCTGCCATTGACTCCGGAACTCCGACATGGTGAGAGGCGGACGCAGAGTTGACCAGTGAGCGACAGCGGTCGACTCGCCGCCATCCTCACGGCCAGGTAAATCGACCTATAATATGCCGACTTCAGCTATGCTATTCGCGTAGCTGAAGTTGTGTATCTTAGGTCGACACCCTGAATCTCCCCCCCACGATGTAGACCTAGCCTCAGTTGCGACTCTGTGCTTCTGCAAATCTAGCTCCAGGGGCCTCAATTTGAGCATTCAGGAAATGAGGCACACAACACTTGGTGGGCAACTGTTAACATTTTGCTTTAAGTGAATTGCTCAGTATCCCATAGAAACTCTGTGACAGAGACGAGGATAAAATGGAAATTATCCTGGACAGCTTTCATCTGCAAAGGCCATTCTTTCTCTTCCTGCAGTCACCTGCCCCATTCTTTACATACCTTCCAAGAAATGAGCTTACTGGTAATTCATTATATGACCTTTATTCTTTCCCATGATTTGGTTCATCCTGTGCACTGAATGAGGCAGCAATTCTCTGGAAAAAAAGTAGTATGTGATCATATATTTAAAGACTGTATGATACAGGCAATGTTAATTCTGGTATTTCCTACATTTTGAGTGTTTGACTTTGCAACCTTAAATGTTGTTTTAAGATAGTTTTTTTTAAATTTAATTTCCTATTGAAATGAAAAACTCCTAACTTGAGGGTTGGGACTTTTAGATCTACAGCAAGCAACACTACCAGTTGATGTAACAAAATAACTGATCGCTATACAAACCTGTGACTAGCCACTTGTGGGAACTATCCACTGGGGGGAGCGTGAGACACATACTTTGCCAGTCTCAGATATGTAGGCAGCAGAGAAGTATAGAGACTCAGGACTCCTGGGTTCAGTTCCAGGTTTTGGAGAAGAGTGTTCGCTAGCGGTTGTGTCCCAGCCTACTCCCATCCCCCTCTCCTCCTATCTACTCCCTCCCTGATCAGCTGTAGGAAGAAATCAAATAAATCCGATATTTTAAAATTTAACTATAAAGTTGATTTTAAAAAATAAATTTATATAAAATTAAATTTGAAATTGACAACCTATGTTAGGGCCTACACTGATAATCTATTAAAAATATTTATATTAAATGCAAAAAAAAATAAGTTTTATATATTTGCTGCCAAATTTTAAAGAAAGTCAAACCACTGACCTGGTGGAAGTCGCTGGCTAATAATCTGAAACCAGAATTTATTACAGTGCTAAACCCGCTGTTCTGAGCAGTAGCCTGTTCTCCAGTTACAGAGAGACTATTTTCTTCATTTTAGTTCTTCAGTTAATTCAGTTCAGTGACTAGTTCATTCAAAGTTTAAGAAGCCAACTGGGAGTCAAAAAAGCAGGAAAGCTTGTTTTCCTCTTCCAGTCTCTGAATAAAAATTGGGTGTGAGAGGATGAGCTCTACTAGGTCTAAAATTGAAGAACATGGTGACTAGAAAAACTCACTTCATTTCACTAACTACAGGTAATATTTCTTTTGTTTAATAAATCGGTTTTGATAAACTTTTTTCCTTATGCATCCAGCACATTAAGTAGTTTTATTAAAAAATAATTGAATGCTTTTTTGTGCATTTTTTATTAAATTTCCATCCAAATAGAGCTTGATATAAATCACAAATTAATGAATTGCCATCTAGTAAACAAATGCATCAGTCACCATTTTCTACCATAATAAAAATGTAAAAATTAAGAATCTGAATAAATGTAAGTTAAGCTATACAGTTGCTCGAATAAATATGTATAGATAGAGTGTATCCTCAGGTTAGCAAAAAGAAGCACCAAATTTAGTGTAAATACTATATTTAGTTGTAAACCAACATGTTTTAATGGTTACTAGTCACTGAGAATCATCTTTTTATATGAAAATAACTAAGAAGTACAAATGCAAAACAAGATTAAAATTGATTATTTAAATCAAGGTTTCCTGCTTGCTGTGTTAAATGATGATGAAAATACTGGGATTAAATCAATCCACCCTGCCCCCCATTTCCTGCCACCACCACCACCCTTCTGCTCCTTTCTACCCACCAAGCTCCTGTCCCCTCCTCCTCTGCTCCTATCCAAACCCACACCCCATCTTCCCAGCTCCTGGCCCCCTCCCTGTTCCCCTATCCATTTGCCAGCCCCCTGACTACTGCTCCTTCCCCTTCTGCTCATATCTTCTCCCATTCCCCCAACTACGGGCTCCCTCTCTACCCCTTTTTATCCTGCCCTCTAGCACCTGCAACCCTTTCTTCCTCTCTGTTACTATTCTCCCTCTGTTCCCCCCCTCCCCCTCAATTCCTCAGCTCCCTCCATCTGAATCAAGCTGATTTTTCCTCTTCTTCCATACCTCCTGAATTCCTATAAGGGAAGATTTGAGAGAGAGAGAGAGAGTCTCCCTGCTTTCAGTCCCTGTGTTTGGCATCACCAGGAGGAGGAATTCTAGGGAAAGTTCTGCTCAGCCCCTGCAATTTTGGGGTGGAACATGATCAGTGTAAGTGGAATCTTTGGAGAATTTAGCTGCCAGACTCTAACAAGTCTCTGCTGACCTTCTGCTAAGTGAATTTTTTCAGAGGCTTATAACTTGAGCTATTTTGGACAGATTTTCACAGGAATGGCAAAAGGCCCAGCCCATCACTGGCACCAGAGCAAGCTCCCTGCCAAATGTCATGTATCTGCTCCAAAGCATGGAGACTCTAGAGCAGTGGTGGGCAAGAATGGCAGTGTGAGTAGTTTAATTGGGAATTTTTTACCAATAAGTTACTAAACTAAGTATATTAATATTTTGAAATATGCATTCATTTTATATGCAAAGTGGAGGGATCCTTTTCCTACCAACTTAATGTTATACTTCTTGAGTGAGATACTCTGTTTATGAAAGAACAGTCTTCCTATCAAGAAAAAAGATTAGTGACATTTCAGTTTCTTTTAACTATTTTGAATTTGTTTCTGAAAAAATCTCCTGTAGTTTGGATATTTCATGTAATGTATTTGTGCATGTACGTTGTGGACTTCTACTGCTATCTAGGATAGCTAGGCATCTGGTTTTCAACCGGAATGCCCGGTCGAAAAGGGACTCTAGCAGCTCCGGTCAGCACCACTAACTGGACCACTAAGAGTCTGAATAGTGGCACAGTGGGGCTAAGGCAGGCTTCCTGCCTGCCCTTGCTCCGCATGGCTCCCAGAAGCAGCCAGCATTTCCCTCCAGCTCCTAAGTGCAGGGGCGCCATGGGGATCCGCACACTGCCTGAGTGCCGGCTCCACAGCTCCCACTGGAAGTGAACCACAGCCAGTGGGAGCTGTGGGGGTGGCGCCTGTGGGCGACGGCAGCATGCAGAGCCCCGTTGCCGTCACTGTGCCTAGGAGCCGAAGGGGGGACATGCTGGCCGCTTCCGGGAGCCGCCTGAGGAAAACACCATCCAGAGCTCACACTCCTCACCCACTCCCACAGTCCGTACCCCTCATTTCTGGCCCCACCCCGGAGCCCGCACTCCTAGCCAGAACCCATACCCTCTCCCACACCCCAACCCTCTGCCCCAGCCCGGAACCCCCTCTTGAACCCCTAATCCCCAGTCCCACCCCAGAGCCTGCAGATGGAACCCTCACCCATTCCTTCACCCCAAACCCCTTCCCCAGGCCAATCAAAATGGGGGAGAGAGGGAGTAGAGTGAGCGGGGGCAGGGGCGGGGCCTCGGGGAAGGGGTGGGCAAGGGTGTTTGGTTTTCTGCAATCAGTTGGCAACCCTACTGCTATAACCTGTTTTGTGCATTATATACAGTATTTCTTACTTGGCTGTGCATTGTGTTCCAAACTTACCTTGCTCACATTCCTTATCTAATTTTTCTTTAATAAACAGCAAAGTATTGTGGACAGAAGGCCTTTGCAGTGGTATCTTTATCTGAATGTTTCCAAAGCTCTGACAATCTCATTTTGCTATGCAAGAACTTTCTTCACTTTTTAAGCTGCACAACTACTCTTATTGCAGATTTTCACTGCATTACCTAATTACAGAACCTGTTCTTTTTGCAGTTTGAAAAAAAATCCCACACTGAGAATTAAGGAAGATGATTAAGCAGATATTCATGTTTGCTGGAGTGAGATTTATGGCAAAAATAAAACAAAACAGATATTGAATCAGATTTTTTTTTGAATTTGGTTTTATTTTGTTTTTATGATTATTTGTATCTGGCATCTATTACGGTGAATGTGCTGTTAAAATTAGCACCAAAAGAAAAATTCCATTATTGCTACTGAACAGTACTCTATACAATTTACATTGTAGGTAGCATGATTATTCTTTAAGATCCAGAAATTAAACAAGAGTAAAAATGACTCTCTAGAATCATTCTTGTTCTTTCCCATCTTTGAGTAGTGTTGTTAGGTATCCATTCAAAGTTTTGAAGGGTGACATTTTAAAAAGTGCTCAGTATTGGCCTACCTCTACTCCCATTGAATTCTATAGGAGTTTTGCTGTTGACTTTGATGGAAAAAGTTCGGCAGTGTTGATTATTTTTGAAAATCCCACTCTAACTGTCACAGACATTCTTTTTAAGGCAGTATAACAAAAGGAGGATTTGACAATAGAAGAACCCTTTGATCAAGGTACTATAATTGTAAATACTCAGAATTTGAATATTTATTGGTAACCGGGAGTGTGCAGTAAGTAGAAGTGATACTGAGGCCTGGTCTACACTAGGACTTTAATTCAAATTTAGCAGCGTTAATTCTAACTAACCGCTCAACCGTCCACACCAGGAAGCCATTTAATTCGAACTAGAGGGCTCTTTAGTTCGAATTTGGTACTCCACCCCGGCAGGTGGAGTAACGCTAAATTCGACATGGCTAGCTCGAATTAGGCTAGGTGTGGATGCAAATCGAACTTGGTAGCTCCGGGAGCTATCCCACAGTGCACCACTCTGTTGATGCTCCGGACAGCAGTCCGAGCTTGGATTCTCTGACAGCCACACAGGAAATGACCCGGGAAAATTTGAATTCATTTTCCTGTCTGGGCACTTTGAATCTGACGTCCTGGCTGGACATCGGGGCGAGCTCCGCAGCACCTGCAACGATGCAGAGCTCTCCAGCAGAGGAGTTCATGTGATCTGTGAATAGAAAGAGGGACCCAGCATAGACTGACTGGGAACTCTTCGATCTGATCGGTGTGTGGGGCGAGGAGTCTGTGCTTTCGGAGCTGCGCTCCAAAACAGGGAATGCAAAGACCTACGAGAAGGTCTCCAAAGCCATGAGAGACAGAGGATACAGGCGGGATGCAACGCAGCGCCGCGTGAAAATCAAGGACCCCAGACAAGGCTACCAAAAAATCAAAGCGGCAAACGGACGCTACAGAGCCTGCCACCACTGCCCCACCAGTGACCGTGGACTCTGATGATGGGGCAGTGTCGACGGACAGTTCCTCGACGATGTTCACGGACGGGGAAGATGAGGAAGGGTTTGTGGAGGACGAGGCAGGCGACAGCGCTTACAACGCTGGTTTCCCGGAGAGCCAGGATCTCTTCATCACCGTCACGGAGATCCCCTACCAACCCTCCCCGGCCATGAACCCGGATCCTGAATCAGGGGAAGGAGCAGTCGGTAAGTGCTTTAACCATGTTAACTTTTATTATTAATGTAACAGGAATCTTAAGTGTGTGAAAAGGAGGTCTCTCTATATATGGGGATAGAACAGAAATCCTCCAGGGAGATCTCCACGAAGCTCTCCTGGGGTTACTCGAAAAGCATCAGCAGGAGGTTCCTGGGGAGAGCTGCCTTATTGGGTGCTCCGTGGTAGCACACTTTTCCATGCAAGGCTTTCATTAATTACTCATGGAGCACTGCCTCCCAGAGCACGGCTGCATCGGGCCCTGGTTCATGGTAGCTTTCACGCAGCATGCGCTCTCTATCTCCTTCAGTGACCGTCCTCAGGGTGATCTCGCCGAGACTCCTGCATCTATTTAGGTAATTACTGTAATTTTACGCCTGGTCCAAAGTATGTTTAAAAAATCTCCAGACAGACGGCATAGCAGAGACTCAGCACGCAGCTGCGTGATGAGCGTAACGGAAAGCCAAAGAATATCATGGACGCTCATGGAGGGAGGGGGGAATGAGGACGCAAGGTATCCCACAGTTCCTGCTGTCTCCGCTAAGCATTTGCATTCTTGGCTGAGCTCCAAATGCTTCTAGGGTCTAACACAGTGTCCGCGGTGGCTCAGGGCATAGCTCGGCAATTTACACACCCCCCACACACACCCAGAAGTGAAAGGGGAAACGGTCCTGTGTTGACTCTGTTAGATGTCACCGTATCCGTAATGAATGCTGCAGATACATGCGATGCTGCAGCACTGAACAACGACATCCTCACCCCCCCCCGCCATGGGTGGCTGACGGTGCAGTATGACTGATATCCATCGTCATCATCAGCCCATTGGCACATGGGGCAGTGCAAAAGGACTGGTAACCATGCGTACTAGCATCGGTCAGGTCGATCAAGGGCGCCTGGCCCTAATTTTTCATGGTAGATGGTGCAGAATGGCTGGTAACCGTCCTCATCATAGCAACAGGGGGCTGAGCTTCATCAGCCCCCACCCTTCATGTGTAAAGAAAAGATTCAATTGCCCCTGGACTAGCAGCAGGATGATGGTCTCCTTCATCCACAGTAATTAATGTCCTGCCTGGACTATCATTGCAGCTGGAGGCTTCCTTCCACTCATTTCTCACAAACAAGTCCCTGTGTCTTATTCCTGCACTCTTTATGACTTAATCACAGAAGTGGTGGGACAATGGTATGGTAGCCCAGGAAGGCTGCGGGAAGGCCGGAATGAGCAGGTGGGGTTGTTTCAGGATCACCCACTGTGAATAGCATTCAGCTCAAAATTTATGTATTATCGGACACAGAGCAGCTGTGCTCTCTGGTTCTATGATACAGAGGTTCTCTAGTACACTTTCCCATATTCTAGGCAGGACTGATTCTATTTTTAGATACCAAAAAGGAGGGATTGACTCAGGGAGTCATTCCCAATTTTGGCTTTTGCGCCCCTGGCTGATCGGCCAGGGGCACTTATGACAGCACCACATGGTGCAGTGCAAAAGGACAGGTAACCATGAGCATCTTATTACCGTCTTCTTACCAATTCATGGTATGGTAGACGGTGCAGTATGCCTGGTAACCATCCCTGCTGTCATGCAAAAGCAAAAGCATGCTGCTGTGTAGCGCTGCTGGCCCGCCTCTGTCAGCGGCATCTAGTACACATACGGTGACATACACAAAAGGAAAAACAGGGTCCATGGTTGCCACGCTATGGCGTGTGCAAGGGCAATTCCGGGAAAAGGGGCTCGATAAGATTGTCTGCCGTTGCTTTCCCGGAGGAAGGATTGAATCGCGACATTTACCCAGAATTCATCGCAAAAATGATTTGTGCCCCACCAGGCACAGGGGTCTCAACACAGAATTCACAGAGACAGCCTAGACTCAGTTATTTGTTCGCAAAAATGTATCTTTGCAAGGAATTCACTCGCTGTTTCCCATCTCACAGCTTCCACTGTCTCCAGACCTGCCACAGCATCCACCTCGCAGAGGCTGGCAAAGATTAGGTGGAGAAAGAAAAAGACAAGGGACAAGATAGTCGATGAACGTATGGGCTGCTACCTAGCCAAGGCGGACCAGCAGAGCCAGTGGAGGGAGACCGTCTCTCAGTACCAGCAATCACACAGCGAACGGGAGGAGAGGTGGCGTGAGGAACACAAGCAGGCGACTCAAACGCTGCTTGGACTAGTGAGGGAGCAAACGGACACGCTCCGGCGCCTTGTGGATGTTCTGCAGGACCGCAGGAGGACAGAGACACCCTGCAGTGTATCTTCAACCGCACTCCCCCGCCACAAAGTCACATACCCCCCTCACCCAAAAGAACCAGGAGGAGGGGCGCCCGGGGCCGTCAATACTGTCAGTGCACCCCAGCAGAGTGCTCAAGTACCCAAAAGCTCCCATACCCTACGTTTTCAGAAGTCCTTCCCTTCCTGACTCCAATCCCAGTCCCATCACCTAACTGTCTACTTAAGTAATAAAAATACTTTGCTGTTAATTAATTTTTCTGATTTTTTTTTTCACAGAAGACTGTGTTTCAATGGGGGGTGGGGGAAAGGGGGTTGTTAATTGCATAGGACAGGCACCTTTCACATGGTACAGACACGGGGGAAGGATCAGCAGCGGGTCACACACACAGTGCAGTCTGTAGGCGCCATGGTCGGTATGGGAGGTGGTTTCCAGGTTATGAGTGGGCGGTGGGGATGTGACTTTGTAGCGGGGGAGGGCGGTTACAGATCTTAGACAGCGGTCCTTGTCCTGGACCGCAGAGTCACGCAGCAGAGGAATCTGTATCCGTCCTCCTCCGCCACAAGGTCACATATCCCCCCGCACACAGAATTCGAAAAAGAGGGATGGCAGGCTCCATTGAAAGAAGCATTCCGGCACTGCGGACCGCTGTAGGAGCAGGAGCCTGTCATGTCTTGAGTTTACAGGCGGTCTTTACATCAGCGCACACCCTACCCAACACAGTCTGCGTCCCAGTGTCAAGCCTTTAACGAAAAGTCATGAATAAAGAAACCTCTCTTAAGTAACAGTGTGACATGTATTTTATTTTTACACGTGTGTTGGAAATGGGGGAAACGGGGTGAACGGGGTATGTAACCGAAGAGGAGAGTCAACAGTAACTGGGTAAAGAAACAGGGGCACATTCAGCTTCTCTGTAAAAAAACTGACCAGCCACAGGTCACGCTGCTCGCTGATCGCTGGGATTAGAAGAGTTCCTTGTCGCTGTCCCAGGCGCCTGTATAGGGCTTCATGAGCAAGTGCATTAGCGGGCAGGCTGGGTCACCTAGGATGACTATAGGCGTCTGCACATCCCCAATACTTATTTCGTGGTCCGGGAAGAAACTATCTTCCTGCAGGCGTATGCGCAGCCCACAGTTCCTGAGAACACACGCATGACGAACCTTGCCCGGCCACCCGACATTCATGTTGGTAAAACGTCCCCTATGGTCCCCCAGTGCTTGCAGCACCATTGAAAAGTAGCCCAATTGCTCAGCAGCTGACTGTGGAAGAGGTGGACGATAAAGTGCGAGGAGGAGAAAACGGCGATGATAGCAGCGGGCTCCATGCTTGCAGTGATGTGGTGTCCGCGCTATCACTGACCAGAACAGTGCACAAAGAGATTGCCCGCAGGCGCTTTAAGGGAGGGAGGGAGGGATGGCGTGATTGACGGTTCAATGACGACAGTTACCCAAAACCACCCTCGACACATTTCTCCCCCCAGCAGTCATTGGGGGCTCTACCCAGCATTCCAATGGGCAGCGGGGACTGCGGGAACTGTGGGATAGCTTCCCACAGTGCACCGCTTCCAAAGTCGATGCCGGCCCCGTTAATGTGGACTCAGAAATTCGAATTACTGTATTTAGTGTGGATACACAAATTCGACTTCATAAGGTCGAATCCACAAATTCGACTTAAGTAGATTCGAAATAGTCTTGTAGTGTAGACAAGGCCTAAGTGAGCCTGAGTGTCTGTAAATGAGTTTAGCTGGTCTTAATGGAAGGAATTTTGATATCACAACTAAGTCATTAGATTGCACTTTCAACAAAACGTTTGTCTTACTGAAAGTGCCTGAAATTTAAATTACCAAAAAGTGCAAATTGCACTACTCCATGAGACCCAAATACCATAGAGGGCCTGGAAAAGAGTAGTTTATATTTTTAGTTGGAGGTGGTTTTTCTCTCCTTTCGCAGGCTAACAGCAGTATATCACAAAGATGAATCTGAAGGTTGAACTAGAGTGTATATATAATTGCAAACTGCGGATATGTGTGAAAAATGTGTACGTGATATGTAAACTTAATTGACACATAATGAAAATACATTAAACATATAGTTACCGGATTCAGAAAATGAAAATTAATGTATGAATTATTTAGCTAACACTGCACTTTGCCCCAGAATCTGGTGTTTATTATTGTGAGCTTTAGCAGGAAACAGAAGCAGTATCAATTGGGAAAACATTTCTTTATTGAACTGAGAACAGTATGGCTTTCTAGTTTCTAAGTGGGGAACCTGGTTCTTTGGTTTCTTTGTTCCTAGTTAAGACTACTCCCAAGCTATTTTAGTTGAACATTTTACATACTAATGGAGTCTAGGGAAGTGCAGTTGGCAGCTGTTCATGGGATAATAATGAAACACACTGTTTAGTGCTGCATACTGCTGCTGTAAAATGCGGGAAGTATTTTATAGATATCATGGTGAGCAGAGCTGTATCCACTTTAAGCAATGTAAGTGCGTGAACTATGAGTGAGGAAGTTGTGTTTTCGTATGAGAGTAACTGGCAATCATTTTGCTTTTGCAGGTAAAGAAAACGTGCACAGAATCAGATGTTTCAGAGGCTCAGAATTCCAGGTACAGTAACTAAAGTAAATGCTTAATGAGAAGAACATGGTGATATGAAGCAATACTGACGCTATATAGCAAATGGCATGAGAGATTAGTATTGCAAAGAGTTAATGAGTCTGGCTAGATTACTTTTAAATGTATTTCATCCCAGAGGTGGTATTGTTTTTTGCTGGTAAGAACTGAGGTGGGGGATGGACGGGGGGCGGGGAGAGTTTTGATAGTGTATTAATAGTGATTTGTCACCTTCAGTTTAGAAGAGAATCACACTCAAAACAATAAATATTGTAGTAAAGTCTCTAGATCAATTATTTTTTTCTTTTCTCATCCCTTTCTGCACCTATGATTGTTGCCATTCATTTAGTATTGACATTTACTTTCAGTATCAGCAGATCAGTTTTTATTTGGGTAAAAATTCTTTTACCATTGTTTTTTTCTTAAATGTTTACTTGTGCAAAATGCGCTAATGTTCATATGTTGGAGAAATCTCATACACGCCTCAAAAAGTATGTATTAAAATGCATTGTTTCCTAATTTTATATGTAAGTAGAAAAGGAAATCAATGTAACTTAAATGGGGTCACTATCCCTGTCTATATTTTGGACAAGTGATGCAGTAATTACTGCAAATGTGCCATCCAGCATGTACATTATTGGTGGTTATTAAATTCTTAAGACATAGGGCTTTGTTTTGTCTAAGATTTGTGGAGCAAAACATTTTATAGGCTGTCATTGTGTCTTATTTCTGTTTACAAGAGCTATATTTCAATTTCTCAGGGAAAAAGAAAATTTAATCACGAAAAGAAAAACACAGAATAAACCTAAAGAAACACAAAAAAGCTAAGAAATTAAAAATGACTGAAACTTTACTATGCTTGTGTCTGGGTATTGCAGCTTTAATGTATGCAATATCTCTGACTGGTTGGGACACAGTAATACTTATGGACAATAGAATAGTTGTGAATAGTCCTGTACAGTATGTCAGAATTTCTTTGATTTGCTTTTCACATTATTCAGTTGCACATGCACAGCTTTCATTGGGTTCAGTAGTTGTACTCATAATTGAGCACAGACTATGAGGCCTGATCTTACTTCCATTGAAGTCCATGGGAATTTTGCTATGGACTTCAATGGGAGCTGGTTTGAACCTTTGATCCTTAATTAATAATAATCTAATATAAATGTTGTCCTCCCCTTCACCCTCACCCCCACCCTCTAGCCTGGTATTTTTTATTGAAAATTTCTTTACAAGTACTTTCAGTAGCATTAGGGTCCTGATTCAGCGAAGCACTTGAGCATGAGCATAACTTTAAGCATGTGAGTCATCCCACATGCTCAAGTGCTTTGTTGGATCAGGGCCTTGTATTGTAACAAGTCTAAGGGCACTTAATGACCCAGTATGCTTTCATCATACTTACTCCATTATGAACCTTCTGTTCAATAGTTGTTACGATGATTGTTATACTAAATCAAATAAATCTATAGAATATTTTTTTCTCCCAACTGCAAAAGTGACCCACACTGTGAATGATCAAACTGTAAATCTGGTAAGATTTCATTTACTGAAAAAAGGAAAATTTTGAACAAAAAAGTATATATTTTGTGTTCCCTCCCCCTTATATAAGGAAATGTATTTTAAACCAGTTCTAGCTTAAATAAAAGGAAATGCTCCTGGCCTGAGAGTTTGTAATGCTGTGTATATAGCTAGAAACAAGTTTTTATGGCAGAGTTTGATACACGATGCAACTGTGGTCTTAGAATAGAATCACTGACAGACCTTTGACAAGAGGGGCGCTAGAGGCACTGCTATAGCCCACAAAGTTTTAAAGCCTGGAGCAAGGTAATTCTTCTCAAATAAGTCTTAAGTGAAAACATTGCACATAAAATGAAACATCAGCATAAAAATGAATGCTGGAGACACATTGCCTTACCGAATGGCTGCTGGCTTGGGACTTAAGGCCAATATCATTCATTTATTTAGCTAGCTTTATAGTGTGTTGGTTTTGGATTTGAAACTATTACAATAAATGCAGATGGAAAGTGTTTTTACAGTAGGGAAGTAATTAAATTGGGTGTGGGAACTTTGTCAGGAGAATTCTTGGAGTGACATGTGTGTATCAGCAAATTCTTTGTCTTGCTTGGTGTTGGTTCCTCTTTTAGTAAGAAACTTTCAAGATACAGATGTGACTGGTAAATTTGGGCAGAGGGAAACTACTAGCTTATGCAATATATCAGGGCAAAGAATGCCTTACAGAAGTATCCTGCCCTATGTGTGATAAAGCTCAATCATCAACAGCAGTCATTTATACAAAATGGTTGTCAAGTTGACAGATGTTTAACAACACACATGCAGAGGAAACTACAGTTAGAAGATTTGCAAGCATGATAGATGGAATGATTTTCTCTGAACACATAAATGTGCAAGAAAATATGCGTTAATCTTTAATAGCTCAGTCACACACAAATTTTGACCCATATATTTTCAAGCAGAACATGAGAATTTAGACATGCAAATTCTGTGAGAGTTTCCTGGGAGTGAGTGGCTAAATCTCCTATGTCCTGTTTTGAAAGTGCTTTCATATATCTCTCTCACTAGATATTTATGTTGCATGCATTGCTGTGGTATCTGGGGATATACATATTATGAAATTCTTTCCTTTTGTTTTAAAAATTAAATTATCTGTTAGAAGGTTTAATAGCTTGCCAACATAATAAATTCCTATCATTTAATTTTGAATCCACTGTTGTTAAATTGAGAGAGAGGGTATGACTTGACAAGAGTCAGAAATAGTACATATTAGCACTGATTCCCAGGCCACTGTTCTAAACTCCAGATAACGTGAACACATAATCAGATTCATCAGTCAGTAACTTTGAAGATGTAGTTCATGGGTGCAGTGTATGTAATATGCATCTGCACAATGTACATTGCACTGCATTTTGTCATGTTCTCAGTTTAATTTACTAAGGGTGTGATCAGGGCTGGTGCAACCCATTAGGTAACCTAGGCAGTTGCGCTAGCATTTGGGGAGGGGCATTTCGGGTCCTTCGGCAGCGACTGCAGCGGCCGGATCTGCGGCCGCCCCAGTCGTCGTTGGCGGGGGGTGTGTGGGGAGGGCCGCCTCCAGCAAGTAAGGGGGCGGGCAGAACGCAGGGGAACTCCCCGCCCCAGCTTACTTCTGCTCCGCCTCCTCCCCTGAGCACACTGCCCCGCTCTGCTTCTCTCCCTCCCAGGCTTGTGGCACCAAACAGCTGATTGGCGCTGCAAGCCTGGAAGGCAGGAGAAGTGGAGTGGTGACGGCGTGCTCAGGGGAGGAGGCGGAGCAGAGGTGAGCTGGGACGGGGAGCTGCCGCATGGCTCCCCGGGTCAGGGGGAGCTGCCGCGGGGGAGAGGGGGTGGCCACAGGGTGGAGGGGGAGAGCTGCTGCAGGGGGGGCGCCCCAGGGCGGAACGGGGGTGGGGAGCTGCCACAGGGCTTGGGGTGGGGGGCAAGGTGGAAGTTTTACCTAGAGCGTGAAACATCCTTGCACCCGCCCCTGGGTGTGATATTGAGAGGTGCTGACTACCTTTGCCCCATATTGAATTTAATATAATTTAAGTAAATGCTGAGTTACTGTGCTATGCATGAGATGCTTAACTTCATTGTTACCAATGAGAATTTGTAGAAAAAGCTTGAGCCACATTTTGTTGATACTGTATATCAAAGCACAAATCTAATCTCCTTACATATAATTATGTAGCACGATGTGCTGCAGCACTTTTGTCTTCAGTGTTTTACAAACATGAGTTAATATTCATTATTTTCAAAGTTATGACATTGTTTTTAACCAAAGTGGATGCCTGCTAGATCTAGTTATTCACTCCCTCATCCAAAACTAAACCTCGCAGGCAGAAACTTAGTTACTGGATGAACTATAAGAAATGAGTGAAATATTAGACTATTTCAGATTCTGAAAACTGGTAGATTGGTAAATATAAAAAATGTAGAGCCCTGTGCTCCCATCTGCATTCACACCTGTGCTTATGAAAGGGAGAATTTCATTCCTTCTGCCTAGCCCAGGGAAGCTCCTCACAAAGGCTTTTTAGTGTTCTAGCCCTAGTCAGCGTAGGCTTCTCTGAATTCTCCTTCCCCATCCTGCAGATACCTTTCCTCCCCACCTGCTCTGTGCAGTTTAATGGGGTTCTAGAGAGAACTATAGTGGTGGAGGCCCTAGAACAGGGGTGGGCTAACTACAGCCTGTGGGCTGGATCCGGCCCGCCAGCTGTTTTAATCCAGACCTTGAACTCCCACTGGGGAGCAGGGTCTGGGATTGCCCCGCTCCAGTCCTCCAGCCAGGGAGCAGGGTTCGGGGCCGCTCCACACGGCTCCCAGAAGCAGCAGCATGGCCCCCCTCCAGCTCCTACTTGTAGTGGCAGCCACAGGGCTCTCCTCTGCATGCTGCTCCAACCTCAAGTGCCTCCCCCACAGCTCCCATTGGCTGGGAGCCGCAGGGGCAGTGCCTGTGGATGGAGCATCGTGCAGAGCTGCCTGCCCATGCCTCCACATAGGAGCCAGAGAAGGGACATGCCACTGCTTCCGGGAGCCACTTGAGGTAAGTGCTGCCCAGAGCCTGCACCCCTGAGCCTCCCCCCCTGTGCCCCAACCCCCTGCCCTGACCCCCTCTCACCCTCCAAACCCCTTGATCCCAGCCTGAAGCACCCTCCTACACTCCAAACGCCTCATGCCCTGCCCAGCCCAGTCCCCTCCCGCACCCTGAACTCCTCATTTCTGGCCCCACCCTGGAGCTTGCACCCCCAGCCAGAGCCCTCTGCCCCTCCTGCACCCCAACCCCAATTTTGTGAGTATTCATGGCCCACCATACAATTTCTATTCCCAGATGTGGCCCTTGGGCCAAAAAGTTTGCCCACCCTTGCCCTAGAAGCATGACTTCTGCAGGAGCTGACCTGTGCCATCTGGACTTGTGCCACTAGCTGAGCCCTTGTAATCCACGGGTCAAGGAAACAGAACTCCTGTTTTTTTCCCCTCTGGTGGAGAGGGGTGACAAATCATAGCCCATTAACGGAAGAATGAGTAGAACATTCAGTGAGCTGAGTGTCAGAGAGTTTCTTCTGCCCTGCGGGAGGTAACACCACTCCAGGGAAGAATGAAGACAGAGAGAAAATATGTAGTGTGTCAGGATGGTATCTATGAATAAAAAGAACAATTGAAGATCTTGGGAAATCATTTTGTGGCCTGTCAAAGGAGGTTAGCTGACCTTAAATTGCTTCTAAAAATACATAGAGGTGATTAAAAACAAAACAAAACGTGGCTTCTATTACTCACAGAAGCTTTCCTCTTTGTGTTGGCAAGGTGCAAGGAGGCACAAAAATAAATATGTTATGCATATCTTCAATATCAATCTGACAGATCAATTGTCTAATGATATACACTTTCTCCCCATTTATCCTTTTCCTATTTTTTTTAATTCAAAAAGTAAAAGAACAGGAAAGAGAAATTGCTCATAAAAAAATTCCAGTGAAAACATCTACCAGACACTATAGTGCAACACAGTCACAGGCACACTAGCAATTACATTACATACTCTCACAGTTAGACAAAGCTCATCCCTGAGCATGTGGTTACTTCAAGAATACATGTCCAACAAAAACAGCTGCAAGTCTCCAGGGAAACAATATGATGATGAAACACATTTGCCAGCTAACCCACTTGTGATGTTCTGAATAGAATTGAGGATTTTTTTATATCACAAACATAGGTCTCCAATATTTCACCAAAATGAGAGCCTCCATTAGCTGTCACAGCAGTAGTTTCTGTGTGTGTGTGTGTCTCTCTCTCTCTCACTCACACACACTCCTGTTATTACAAAAGGTTTGTTTGAAAATCTAAATTACTTCTAATTCTTTGCCCATAAACTTTGAGTGTCTGCCATGAGAGAAATATACATCTGTTTATTTTTTTATTTGTCTCAATTTCCTGCCAGCTGTTATTACTCTCTGGATGTGGTATGCAAAGTTTTCTCCAAAGCCGGTATTAACACTGCTTTGTTAATTAGCTAATTGGTTTGGTTGTGGTGTTGAATAGTAGTAAGAGCTGCACCTTTTAGGATCCTTCCTTTAGACCTAAGCACATTGCAGCTATACCTTGGAGCTAGTATTATCAATATAAATTAACCTATATTTATGATTTTATGAGATGTATTGATACAGTATGAGCCTATTACCAATAAGTGTTTGTATCTACATAAAAACAGCAGCAGCTCCTTTTGAGACCAGTGAAAGAGAACAATGGATGTTTTTTGGTCCTAAGCACTTTTGAAAATCTGGTCACTAAATGGGAGCTCTAAGACACCAAAATCTTTGGGAAATCTGGCCCTAAATGTCCAAAGCAAAGAAGCTTAGGGTTATTCTAGGGGAAAGTACTGTGACTAACCATAGAATCAGGGCCGGTGCAAGGATGTTTCGCGCCCTAGGCGAAACTTCCACCTTGCACCCCCCCCCCCATGCCCCCGCCCTGAAACCCCCCCCCCCGTGGCAGCTCCCCCCCTCTGCCCTGAGGCGCTCCCCTTGTGGCAGCTCCCCACCCTGAGGCCACCCCAGCTCACCCCAGCTTCGCGCACGAGCACCTCGAGCACGCCGTCGCTGCTTCACTTCTCCCACCTCCAAGTCTTGAGGCGCCTAAGCTGATTGGCACCGCAAGCCTGGGAGGCGGGAGAAGTGAAGCAGGCAGGGCAGGGGTGAGCTGGGGTGGGGAGTTCCCCTGTGTGCCGGCCCCCCCCTTACTTGCTGCGGGCGGCCCTCCCCGCGCTCCCCTGCCCCAGCTCCCTCCAACCTAAATGCTGGTGGCGACCAGGGCGGCCGAAGATCCGGCCGCCGCGGTCACTGCTGAAGAAAATGGCGCCCCCCAAATACCAGCGCCCTAGGCGACCGCCTAGGTTGCCTAAATGGTTGCACCGGCCCTGCATAGAATTATCATTTGATAGAATTATTATATATTAGACATCACCTTCAAATGGAGGATTTACTCTGACAGATAGGCACAACAGATCTGACTTAAATTTCCTGAAAAGCCTTAACCAAGAATTGCAATGATCTTTAGGTTTCTGTCATGAGAGTCTTTATCTTATTGTAATATTCTGTAGTGTAGTACACTGCACCTATTTACTAGACTGAGACCTCACCTTGCAATTTCTGAGTCTTCATCCAAGCAGATCTCCTCTCCAATCCTTTTCCCTGCAGCTATTGACTTCCACCACTAAATATCAGAGTGCTGGGATCCAGTTGCTACCTCCAAGTTTTCTATTGTGATCTAATCTACATTGCATTATGGGGCACACCAAAACTCTGAGCATGCGAGTTTGCATGACCTTGGGGCTTAGAGCAGCCCATTCTTTCTTGCAATTGAACACAAAGCAGACAGCTCATGAGTCTATATTTACAAGATGAAGAAGAGGGTTCTGAGATTAACCACCAAGAAAGGGGTGGGGGGCTATTTGAGTGCCAATGGTAGTTTCCAGAAATACAGGTATTGGTGGTGATCCCAGCCGTTGGAAATAACAGCTGTAACAGATTACATAAACAATATTGCTTTGTAGTTAGTATGTGCATACTCATACTGTAAATTCCAGGTGTGATATCATATATAAACGAGTTAGTTCACTTTCTCTCTTTCCTATTTTAAAAGCTAGCACTAGTTAGAATATATTTTTCTGTGTGCTATGTTTAGTCTTATTGAGGCTAGATTGGCTCGTCTAGGGCTAGTCCACATGACAAAGGCTGTGGAGACTCAAAGCCCTCTAGTGGAGACTCAGCATATACCAGGAAAAGGAGTTTGACTGGTGTACTTAACCCACCTTCCTGAACAACATATGCTATACCAGCAAAAGGACTCCTTTGCTAATATAAGGAGTGTGGGGTTTTTTCACACACCTCTACGCAGGCACAGTTTTGTAGTGTAGACCTAGCCTCAGACACTGTCCTGGGTTGGGGATGGTGCGGAGCTGCCTCATCCACGGAGAACTTAGGGAAGCTCATTGAGGCATAGTCTCTCCCTTCGTTTCCCAATGCACTACTCATGGTCCCACTTCCTGTCAAGAATAAGGCACTGCAGTTGTGCCTGCCCAATCTCCTGACAGCCTACTGAGCACAGCTGGGCTGCATCAGCTAGTTCGCCTGACGGAATGCCTGCCTGTGATTGGCTGAGGAAGCTCACAGGCTTGTTCTTGAGCCCAGCAGCAGGAGCAGTTCCCCTGGCTGCTTAAAGCGTTTGCCCACAGCTGCGAAAACTCCTTTGTCCGCTTGTTCTCAGCCTTGCTGTAGTCCCGCTCTTGCCTTGTTTGAGCCCTGCTGCTGCCTGGGACCCAGCCTCACCGCACCTCCATTCTTCTAGGTATCCATGAAAAAGCCTGTAACAGTATAACTGTTGTGGAGCTGATTCACTGCAAGGAGAATGAATATATATGCCAGCATAAGCAATGGCAGTGAAAGGGTTGGTTTTATTTTTAGATTAGTGTCTCCTTTTTTCTCCAAAGCTATTTAATTCCAGGAGGGAATAAATGCACCGTAAAAATATTTAGTTGCCAGGAAAATAGTTTAGCAACAGTCAGTTGGTACATAATGTTTTTTTAAAGAAATGTATAAGCAGCGGATATACCAGCACAGATGTTTTATATGAAAAGTTGGTAATATAATTAAGTAAGTTGAAACTGAAAGGTTGATATAAGTGGTTGTGAAAAGTATGAACTAATGTGTTCAGTCAGCAATAGGGCCTGATTCTGCAAATACTTCGCAGCGTAGTGTTTACTTCAATGGGAATACACACAGTTGAAAACACTACTCCCAGCAGTAAATATTGGCAGAACTGGGCCCAGATTTCTCAGTCAAGATAATGGCTCACACAAATGTATCACGATTTTCCAATTTTAAATTACTATGTTATGGAATAAGGTTTCTATTAAATGAGTACATTGCGGAATTTGTACTTTTTAATTGTAGTTGATTTCTATTGATTATTTACAGAAAGGTCAGTGTAAGTATTTAGTCTATCATATTTATAAAGTGTGAGTCAATCAAAATAATTTAATTTGTGAGATGGTTATGCACATGTATGCAGTGCAGCAAAGCATAGAATTTGTGAGAACTGTATTACAAAAAAACCTAAAATTTTTGTTACTTTACCATGAAAATGTCAATATCTGACTGTATCTAAGAAATGTATAGAGAACCAATTTGTGCGCTACCTATCTTCCCTTTGGCTATCCTCTGACATACTAAGAAGTTAACTTTAGAATTTTAGTCTTATTAATATTATAGAAGAGACCTGATCCAAAGCCCACTGCGGTCAGTTCGTGTCTTTCCACTGATTTAAAATGGCTTTGGATCAGGCCCCAAAAGAGCTCTATAAATATATAGGGGATAATTACATAAATTACTATAATCTATTTAGAGTACAAACAAACAGGTATGGATGAATCATGGAGAGAAGTTTGAGTGGCTTGTGTTCACAGATTCTTGAAATATGTGTGTCCTTATTCACAATTTTTTTATGCAGCTGTATACATTTGAGGTTTGTAACAAAAATAAACATTATTTTATTAAAATCATGCACAAAATCTCTGTCTCTGTACCTTTGTTAATAATTTGTGGGCATGATTCCAAGGCCATTAAAGTCATTCTGGTAAAAGTTTGTAAGAAACAAGAAAGACAGGGGACAACATTTGAAAAGAGGCTTTTTAAACATAGAAAGTTCAAACAATTTGTTTAGATATTTATGTACAATGGGTTGGTAAAAAACATATCATATCAAAACACTTGCCTGAAGTTCAAGTGCATAAATACTGGATAATAACATATAATGTAAAAGCTGTGCAGGTTTTACACCGAAATTGTATTAAACTAATTACTATAATACAAAAACAAACCAATAACTAACAACAATCACTAAAGTTTTATATTTGGAGATGGAATAGTGCTCTCTGACTCTCTCTCTCTCTATATATATATATGCTATACAAGTTCTTAGTTTTTCTTTAATTATTGGTAAGATTTTACCATTCTATTTGTGAACTGTGGTAGATACCATAATATAACGCACACAGTGCATGCTGCAGTTTCTAAATATGAAGTATTTATTATGCTGCACAAAATATTTTCCCCTTACAATATGCAGTCAGCCTTCCTCTCACCCGTGTATGTGAAATCTGTTTGAATACATGGAATATTGGTTTGAATGATTGCTCTGATTTTTTTATACTGTACTTTTCCAAATGAAAGCACGAAAAGCAAACACAGTTATTATTTGCCACATAGGCGCCTACTCCATGAGTGCGCCAAGGCTGGAGCACCCACGGAAAAAAATTAGTGGGTGCTTAGCACTCACCAGCATCCAGCTCCCTCCCCCCCCCAGCGCCTCCCACCCACCGCGATCAGCTGTTCCGCTGCGTGCAGGAGGCACTGGGTGGGGAGAGGGAGGAGCAGGGATGGGGCACGCTCATGGGAGGGGTCGTAACTGGGTGGGAAGAGGTGGAGCAGCGGAGGAGCAGGGATGGGAAGAGACAGGGTGGAGTGCTGTATTGGGAGAAGGAGTGAGGGTGGGCCCTGGAGCGGAGCAGGGGCAGGAAGAGGTGAGGTGGGGTGAGGTGAGGCCAGGGGTGGAGGTTTGAGCATCCCCAGGGCCCAGACAAAGCCAGTGCCAGTGATTTGCCATTTCTTATTCACACACAAGTAAGTATCTCTCCTTAAATACAATGACATTGAAAAGCTATTTAATGGCTTATAAATAGGCCATTCTTTAGCTTGACAGGAGAATGCATCCCCTATCAGTTTTATAAAAGCCACAGTTAAACAGCCTCTTAGCCCAAAAGCCCAAGTAAGCTGGCATGGGCCAACTGTGGATTTTTAATTGCACTTTAAACATACCCTTATTGCGGTAGTTCTCAACCAGTGGTCCAGGGGCCTCTGGCGGGCCGAGACCAGGTTTTAGGGGGGCTGCCAAGCAGGGCCAGCATTAGAGTCACTGGGGCCCAGGGCAGAAAGCCGAAACCTCACCGCATGGGGCTAAAGCCCGGGGCCCTGAGCCCCCGAATGCCAGCCCTGGCTTTTATGTGCAGAAAACCATTTTTACTTTTGGGGGAGAGGGGCAGATGTCTGGTCTGGGGGGCCCTGTGGGTGGGCTCTTGCGGGGAGGGGATTTGGGTGTATTGGCTGGGGGGGGAGGCATGACTGGGCTCGGGGCGAGGGGTCAGGTCCTTCAGCTGGGCTCTGGGGGAAGGGGGAGGGGACAGACAAACAGGAACTGGATTGTCAAGGGGGTTTCTTTAACTCTCTACTCCTGGGGGAATTTTTGTGTGTGTCTGTATTGTTACAGACATACTTGTTTACAGGTATTTTGAAATAAATTACCAAAATAACCTGTGATTATGTAGTGTTATTTTAGTACAGTAGTTCTCAAACTTTTGAACTGGTGACCTCTTTCACATAGCAAGCCTCTGAGTGCGACCCCCCTTATAAATTAAAAACTTTTTTATATATTTAACACCATTATAAATTCTGGATGCAAAGTGGGGTTTGGGGTGGAGGCTGACAACTTGTGACCCCCCCCATGTAATAACCTCGTGACCCCATGAGGGTCCCGACCCCCAGTTTGAGAACCCCCTGGTCTAGTAGCCCCAAGTATGTACCCGTCTGAGACCACAGGTGTGTACTCAGGGTGGCTAACCCCTCCCTTCACTTGCACTGCTGGGCCTATGCTTTATTTTTAGTATGCGAGCCTGATCATAGCAAGTTGCAAGTATGTTTCCTCGAACTGAGAACTGTGCCCCCAGCTACAAGTATATCCTTAGTCGTGACACAGAGGTGAAAGGCTTATTAATCCATTACAGCTCCTTGAGTCATGCACTATATTCACATACTCCTCTTTAGGAGCAAGATCTTTCGGTAAAACGTTTTACTAAATAAAATGTAAAATCCCCTTCATTCAATTAAATTATAAAGTATCTTATAAAGGGCTCAGGTGCTTCAGCTTCTGCAGCCACAACTTTATCTTCTTTCTTTTCAACCCTTGTCTTTCAACCCTTCACTCTTGGGGTTGCTTTTATAAACTATGCTCTCTTGTTGGTTGGTCTGCTTCGCTCTCCTACAAAGGGAGCAAAAAAATCTTCTCTGTTGTGCCGGGCAACACCACTGTCACATTTATAATTACAACTTTTCTTTTACTTAATTAACTGTTCTGTCGGAAAATACAGTCTGCAACAGATGGCCCTTTTTGGTTTTCTGGTTTTGCTTTTTAAGTTTTCCGTGAAGAACAATTTAGGAACAGAAACAGAACAGCGTAATTCAGAGGTTCTTGTAATGTGGGTTAAATCTTAATAGAGAGATTGCCTTGTCGACGCCTCCTGTGCACAATGGCATAACATAACTTGGACAATTATAGCAACAGTTTGTGAACCAGTGAATTTTGTTGAAATTGACTTCTGCTTAAAGAAAGAAAATGGCTCTGTGGTGATGGTGCCACTCTGGAGAGCTGTTTACTGACAATTAAAGGACGAGGATTTACGTTCTGATTGATCATTCTTTGTCTGCCCTTTTCTGTACTTTTTTAAAAATCAAATCATACTAATGCTGTTGATTTGATTATTCATAACTCTTTTCATTTCACCTGGCCTGTTTGAATTTCAAAATCTTAAAAGGGAAAGACACCTTATTTAGTGTTTAGTAAAGTACCATACTTTTAATTAATAGTTTAGTGTTGTGAAGCTCTTGAAAATTTGTTAGGAAGAGAGTAGGTACTATCTTTTGAGCAGAGGAATAAATCCTAAAATTATATTTTAAGTAATCATATTTATTCTTAGGGCAGTAAGAGTGTCAACAATTTTTATCATAAAGTTGAACTGATTTTGAGCTAAGAAATGGAGATGTTGGTTCATGAAGCCCAGCAAATGTAATCACAGTGACAAGGAGCTCTCTCTCTTGCTTTTCTCCCTTCCCTCACAGTCTATTTTTTGCCCTTGTGGCATCACATTACAGCAAAGCATAGGAGAAGCAATTCAGACTCCATGCCAGCTTCTCTGACCTTCTTGGATAATCCAAATATACTTGTGCCATAGACAACTTTAAATAATAAATGTGTTCAGTTTCAATTACTTTCTACTCCAAGTCCAATAAGTGGATTCTTACTGGAATTTGTATATTAAACAGGGGTTAGCCCTTTTATGTATATTTACACGAAAGTACATATTTGGATTTGGATCTTTCTTCAAAGTTTGGTTTGGATTTCCAGTTAAGAAAAACATTCTCTGCTGGTTCCCATTTTTCTGTGTGCAAGTTTCTGGATGATATTTCACATTATACTCAGACACATTTCAGCTACTATATTTGCCAATCTACTCTAGGTACTAAACTAACATTTAATATCCCAACATTTTTTCAAATCTCCTGTTTACCACCTTGCTATATCCTGATCAGACATCATAAAATGGAGTCAATGTGCAACAGATAATAAAAGAAAAGAGTAGAGTGATCCCAAAATGTCTTTGATCTAAAGAGAAACCATTCGGGAATATAGAAATCAGATGTAACAGCGTTTTCTTTTTATTATTTTAACATCTTTGTCTCCTAGCTTGTTTCATGAATATGCATTTTAAATACATTTTTTTAATTTCTGGGTTCAATTTTCTTTATTTTTTTTATTTTTCTTAGAAAGTAGGCAGTGAACGGTTGCATTAAGTCAAGGTAATGTATTGTATACTTGGGCTTTTTTTTACACACTACTTAATCAGATCACCATTCTTCATTGTCCTCCACTTCGGATGGCAGTCAGGGGATCCAGATGACAATCTGTGGAAGATATTCTTCCAGAGGCAGCATCTGGCTCCTTGGCAGATTCCTCAAGCACTTCTACTAATGGGTTTGGATTTGCCCATGGGTCTTTTATGTGGTTACATTGCAGATGGGCTGTCTGCACAGCTTTGTCCTTTTGAATGCATTTTTAAAAAAAACTTCCATCCCATTCTTAGATATTTACACACTCTTTTCCAGTTGATAAGATTCTTTATGAGTCTCGTAAGATCCCCGAGCTTGATTCTTTATGTAAGAAATCCCAAAGCTTTCCATACATCTAAATGTGCACCTTGAGTTGTGTTTGCGATTCTGGATTAACTTCTCCAGTCTCATTGCCAAGTGATATAATTCAGCATGATCTGAGTCTTTATTATTGTCAGATTTCTTTGGGAATGACCCTACACTGTCACTTTTAGAGCAGAGTAACTTTACCTCCCCTTGAAGCATGAAATATACTTACCTTCCATTAGCCTTCCCCCTTTGAAAGCCTATGTTCAAATCTGTATTTGGTTATAAGTGAAAATGAGCATGGTGGGCTCAACCTACCCCTTAGGGAATCCTTGTCTGCTGCTTAGCAGAGTCCTGGACTAGAGTAGCAAAGTTGTTGCAAGTCATGACTTCCTCCAGGGATCAAAGTGGCATTAGTTGTATCTGTGTCTGTCACCTTATCATCATGACTGTCCTCATTATCTTTGCTACCTGGGCTCACAATCCAGTAGGAAAAATTCAAATAGATGGAAATAAAATGCCAAATAAGCATCCCTCCACTATCCTTTAACATTTATGTAGCAGTTCCTGCAAATGACTCAGCAGATATTTTCTGGATTGATATAAACAATTTGCCAGACTGATGGTGACCTCACAACAGCAATTACTGCTTGGAGTGAGTGATGTTACCCTTCAAAAGCCCACCCTCGAAGACTGGTACTGGATCTTTAAAATCTTTTACTCTTTTTCTGCCTCAGTTCCTCCAAGATTCTCTATTCTTCCCAACAGTGGTGCATTTGGTGGCTGAAATGGAAAAAAAAAATCTGAGGGGAAAAAATTGTTTCAGGTTGAATGAATTAAACTTTTTTTTTTACCTAAAATATTTTTCTTTGTTTTTTGTTGTTGTTGTTGCATTTTGGGTGTGTTTTACCCTTTAAAACAAAATTTAAAACAAATCTAGCTAAATATCTAAACAAAATATTTTGAAATGAAAAGTCAAAATATTTTGTTTAGAAAATATCTCAGCAACTATTTCGACTTTTTTAAAAACATTTTATATTTGTCTGAAACTATTAGACAAATCCATGGATAGCTGCAGTCTCCCTGAACTTTATTTTTGGGTGAATAAACTGTTTAACAGAAAAAATTCTCCCAGCTCTACTGATATACCTTTTAACAGAGTTAGATAATTTAGCCATTGTAGTGCTTGGTGTTCCCATGTGTAATTATTATTATTATTTTTATTTGTATTACCATAGCATGACTATAAATTCTTTAGTGCTTCTTACTGCAAACCAGATGCTAGTCCTGACACAGTTTAAGAGATAATATCTGAAGGAGAATGAAGAGCTGGGCCCTTGTTAGCGTTCAGTATTGCTTGTTTTTTGCTCTCAGGCGGACAGCCAGAACTGACACGCTGCTGTCAGTGGGTGTGCTTTTGGTGTATAGTGCCAGGGTGACAGTAAACAGAACAGCAGTGGAGTTGGTATTATGCCCTTCTGTTTTGATCTGAGAAATAATGAAGGAGAAGAAACTGTGCTGAGCCTGCAAGAGAAAAGTCATATCAATGGTGAAAACTTAGTGTTATCAATTTTACTGTTCCTTCGCTGGATTTTGCAGTTGCTTGAGGCTTGATTGGTTAAAGACTTAAACTGGAGTTGTATCAGTATCTTTAGGACTTGCTGCTCATAATAGTGTACTAAAACAAAAGAGACATCCATTTCCTGAATAGAGTTATTCATAGGTTGTTCTAACTGGTATATTCTGTACCAAGTCACCCTTGTAAAAAATCACAGAGACAGCCACCCAGTAAAGAAAAGCACCTGCAAAAGCAAATGTTCCTGTTATTCTAGCAATAATATAATGACTGGGAATGTAATAAAGTATCATTTTTAGGCCACATCGTCATAACTTACTCTACTTTTGGCAACCTATGATATAATAAATATATATTTTTCCCACACAAAAATCTTTTTATTTTTCAGTAAAGGCTGCTAAATAGCACATCCTACCAGCATAAACAATAAAAGCAAGGAAATAAATATTAATTCCCACAATACCCCATCTGCACTCAGTGGGTCAGTTTTCCTTTATCAGCTTCAACTTTCTCCCTTCCACCCACCAGAGTCCACATATATCCACCCTCCCTCACTTAGACCTTGTTTATTGCTTGGAATGTTCATGTGCTTTGATTCATAAAGGGTTGGTGTGTCTTTCATAAATTACATTGTATGTGGGCTGTATGCAAATGTGTAAGTGAGGTTTGGTGTGAGATAAGTTTTTCTGTAACATTTAGATAAAGTTATATGAATGGGTCGTCTGTATCGTTAATGATTATTAGACGTTTAGGTAGAAGTTACAGAATTGAAATCTGTGTGTGTGTGTGTGTGTGTGCATATTGATATTTTTTTTTCAGAGTGCAGGCTGTGTGTTGGTTGTTCAGAATAAAGATTAAGAGATATAAGTTGTTGTCTTTGCTCACCAGGAGCATACTCAGTAAACAGCTGGAAAATTTTGACAAAAAAATGAAAGTTTGATGAAAAACAGAAACAAAAAAAATTTGTTTCTGTTTTTCATCTAAATTGAACCTCTGGTTAGAGAGCTGGGCTGGCAGCATTAGGATACGGAAGTAGTTGACATATCTGAGCAGTTTTATCAGCTAGCCTTCGTGGAGCTCTAAATGATCATTTTAAATAAAGGGAAATTCTTTGTTTAATTTTAGAAGTTCAAAAGCAAACTATATCTGAAATGTTATAAGATTTTGTTTTTGTGGGAGAGAAGTTTGGAATATAAGGGAACTCTGGTTGTAGTTGGAGGAATATAAGAAACAACATAAAAACTTAAAAAATTGAGCATTTTAAAATGTTTCTTTAGCAAAAGTTAGTAACGATTTTTATTAAAAAATGTGTAGAGAATTCAGTTGTCTTCTAAGGAGTTATTGTGACAAATTTAGAGAATACAGTAAATTATTTAAGTGTGAAACAGAGTCCTTCTTTAAGTTCACTTAACTTTGGAATTGCTACCAGTGTTACCTGGTGTAGAGTTTGTGCTTGCAGAGCATTTTATTTGGAGAAAGTTTTTGTTTAAAATACTTTAAAATTAAAGCTAAATATTTAGGAAATAATGTGGTTTGTTTTCTGTTTTCCTGTATAATTTCATGGTTGAACTGTGTGTGCGTCAGACCTTGCTGATAGAAAGTAGGTTTATGTACAGTAAAAATGTATTATGTTTCAAAACAGGTATGTTTAAAAAAGTTGTAGCCATTTAAATGATCAAGTTAAAGACGATACCATGAGGGTTAATGTGGTGTTCTCTGGAAGTGATGACCACCACTTGAGTGTTCTGCGTTGGAGAAGGGCCCAAAGCTTGCTCTAGTTCTACCCTATTTAACTTGTCAATTTCCATAGGTAATACTTTTCTAAAATGGCTAATATATGTGTCCCTTCTGTCTGAATTATTCTATTTTAGCTCATTTAAAAATTTGCAAATGGATGTTTGCTTTTGCTATAGAAAAAAGTGGCAAGAATGAACTTATAGTTGTACTGAGAGAGAAAAAATGGGAATTTTAACAAAAGGATATGCCAAAGAAGGTTTGGACTTACTATTTATAATATATTAAATGCAGAAAACCCGTGTATTTAAATAAATTCTACCATTGCAAAGTCAAGCATTCAGAAGTTAAGAAATGCTACAGGTAAGGGTTCCCATACAGTATTGTTTGGGCCTCCTCGTGGATATATGTTGTGATAGTTTTGCTTAAAATCGTACAGAAGATCTGTGGCAGAGTCAGGAATAAAACCCTGCACCACTGCTTTAAAACCATAAGAGAATAGCCTGTGCACTGAATGAGGCCTGGGTCCTATAGAATAAATAGTGTTTGGTCACATAATTAAACCTGTGCCATTCTGTACGTGCACAAGAGGACCAAATTAAAATTTCATGGTCATCCTTAATGCTGGCATTTCCTAACTTTTGGATCTTCAATTTTGCAACATTCTCATCCTTTAAATTTAATTGCCTTGGTTTTTAAAAAAGCAAACTGTAGTAACAGAAATTTCAAATGCTGGCTTCAGAAGGGAGTGTGGTCTAGTGGGTACAGACGACATAGCCACAGACATAGTTTTGTCACATTCATTTGTTTTGCAAAGGCTGCCATCTCTGGATGAGTCTTGCCTCTGACATACTAGTGACAGAGTTCTATTCCCAGCTCTGCCTGAAGTGACCTTGTGCAACCTCTCAGTTACCTTAACTATAGAATGGGAGGAATGATAATTGCTTGCATCTTAAGTTAGCAGCATGAGTCCTTGCTCATTGTAAGGGTTGTGAAGTGTACAGAATGGTGGAAGAGCTAAGATTAGGCATCATAGTTCTTTCTAAAGGCTGCTGCTGCTGGGTTCCGTCTAGAGCTCAAGCTCACTGTGGACTGGGAGCATGCTCAGTGCAGATGCAATGTTTAGAGATTTTAGCAGCAAGCCTCTAAAAACCTCTGCTGAGCATATACAAATGCCAATTTTCATAGGCGTATAGCTAGCCAAACCTGGGTTTTTTATGGGGCAGCAAAAGGTGCCTCTAACCCCTTCCTATATTTCAAGTTTCTGGTCCAAACTATGAAGGTGCTAATACTCTTTAAAAAAAAAGGGGGGGGGGAGTTATAATAGTAAAACTATCTATTCACTCCTCACACTTATTCTCTGAAAACAGCTAATCCATTTTTGCTGGGCTGGTACACAAAAAAATTCAGGCAGAGTCCAAGCATGGAAAATGTCAGCTCAAATGGTTAAAAGTGAGGCAAAGTTATAAGCAATTGAAAATAAGTGTTTATAATGAAAAATGTTAGGCATCCTTAACAATAGACATCACTCTGCCTATAATGAAAGAACATTTTATCCACTAGAAAGCAGGCTATAGTAAACAACCATGTATGTTGAGAAGCACTAATTTGTACTTCAGACTTCACTCATCTTTTTCTGTTAGTGCAAGAAAAACATATTGAGCCCAACCCTGCTCCTGCTGAAGTCAATGCAGAAATCTACAAAGCATTTAATTTGAAAAAAAAAATAATCAAGATGTTGGAATAATTTCATCTTTTTTGGAAAATTTGTTTAGAACCGCTTACCTGTTTTTGTTACCTAATTTGGAGTAGGTTTCTTGTACCTTAGCTGAGATTTTTTTAGGTTAACGGTGAGCAGGATGTCTTGAGAAAGGTGAATTAAAATCCATCACACACGAGTAAAATCTAAATTTAAGGTACCACACCTAGGAAGTATTTAAAGGTGCTGCTTGCTTGTTCACTGGGGGCAAAGCCATTGTGGATAAATACAAATATATGTAAATTGTTTTATGAAATAATTTTAAACCTTATTGGGACTCCACAAGCACAGTGGCACCAACCTACAGTACATCTTTTTTTCATCCAAACAGAATTCCTATTCTTGCAGTAATTTTTTTAACACACTACTTTTAAAGCATATTAGTAAAATATGGAATAATATACTCTTCTATTCAATAGATGACATAAATATGTGGAACCACATATAGAATGAGGGATGATCTGTTTATATTCTCTGGTAAACAAAAAAGCTGATAGGATAATTGTTTTCTGTTTAAATAACCCTGATTCATATCAGAAGTAAAAGGTGTTTGGAACCTTTAAACAATGATATTTGGGGAAGTTTATTATTTTGCATTCTGGAATATTACTGAAGTGCATCCTTGTGTAGCCATTGTGTGTGAATGTGGAAGAGAAAAGAGTAGAGTTTTTACCCTGACTAGAAAGAGGGAACAACTACTATTTGTTTCTAAACTGGAAGCATCCATCAGGTATCTCCAAGCTGGTCATTTTTGAGCAGGAAATCATGACATTTCTTTAGTGAACACATGGGGAGAATTAAACTGTATATGCAATGAAATACCAGTTGTTTATCTTGGGTACCCTCTTGCTTTCTTAAACACATACAAGATGGAAACACAGACTTTCTTTAACCTTTAGCTGCATAGCTTCACTGTACAGAAAACTGCTAAACAAAACCTGACAGAACAGTAAATCATTTATGTTCATTTTATTTCATCACTGATCACATTTCCCGTAGACAATAAATGTAATGCTCTGTTGACAGATGTATGGAAATGGATATGCAGTTGGATGATCAAATCTGGGTCAAGACCGTTTAAATCTCAGTTTATGCCTTTGCATTATTGAATATTAGTATAAAATTTGTACATGCTGGTGTGTGACCTCCTCCCTACACTTACAAGATTCCCACTACTCATCCAGACCATTGCTGGGGAGAGTGTCCTGCCGAAAGAACTCTGGTGCATAGAGGGCCCATCTCAAATACTCATTGAAGTCAATGAGATTCTTTGTATTGGCTTTAAGGGGCTTCGGAGAAGGACCTTAATACATTGTCCCAGTTGTGATGTGATGTTTCCCAAAATGGGAAAATGAAGGGCTTTCAGGTCTTGTATATAACCGTATGACTTGGTACAAATGTATCTGAAGTCATTAGAATGTTCATCAAGTTATTTCTACTATTAGGAGCACAAAATGAGGCTTCCCTTTGAGAGACAAGACAGGTTCAAACAACAGGAGGTAGAAATTATGCAGGTATTTTTCCCCAGAGCATGCAGGAGATTCATGGAGGACAGAAAGCTACAAAGGGAAATTTCCAATGATTACATTAGGGACTAGACAAAAAGTGCCCACAGTATTGACACACCTGTCCCTTGCTCCTCCTGCCCTAAATAACAATTTAAATAGGAACAGGAGTTCCTATTAAATTGCCCCTTATACTCCATCTCCCTCACAGCCATCCTCACTCCTTTCAGAACAGGAAAATTGGAATCCCAATGAGATGCAAAATAATCTCTCTATTGGCCTTGGTAGAATACACATGGTAAATTATTTTTCTCTTGTAGCTGGCCTTGCAAGTTTGTGTACAGTAAAGATGTTTTGAGGGCAGAAGGGAAGATCCATGTAATTAATTTGCAAATCGAGCAAGGAAAAGCAGTGCACACACTGCAAAGTGGATTGCAGTTGCCGGTCTAGCATGGACTCTCTCCCTGCACATCTGGAGGCATATTGTTTGCGTTGTGAGTGAGGCAGCGTGTCTCTTAGACCTATCACTGATGGAGAACTGTGTCCTTCCCCTTGACATGGCTGTGACATTGAAAGTCATGGTGGGGCTCTAAATTTGAATGAAAAATCTAAATCAGTAATACCATGTTTTAGAAATCATGACTTTCTAGGCTATATGGAAATAACACGGAATGAAAAAATTACATAAAACTTAAACAAAAATGCATAAAATAATTGGATTAAATAAGATTCCTATAGTACATAACAAATACATTTGTTCTGTCGTCATTCTGTTCTCATTTATTAGGCACACAGTTATGACTAGTGGTTAGAATACAGAATGAGGAGTTGGGAGTTTTGGAGATTATTTTCTTAGCTCTTCCATGATGTGCTGTGTGACTATGGCCTATTCCTTTAACTTCGCCATGTTTCAGTTTCCCCCTTTTCAAAAGAAGGATGCCAATATATCTACCTAACTTATAGGTGTATTATGAGTCTTCATAAGTGAGTGTTAATTATATTGTGATACTTGTTTGTAAAGTAAAGAATATATTATTATCTACATCTAATTATAAATAACTTATTCTTAAGTGTGGCGTAAAAATGATGCCAAAGACTTCAAAGAAACATACCTAGGTTATTAATCTAAGTATATCTAATTGACTTCTAAAATGGAGTTATAGTTATGTTATCAAATTGTTTTTAAAAATTCCTGAACTTTGTGTGCTGCAATACATTTGCTGCTCGCTGTCAACATGTGTTCGATTTTTTTGACTATAGCTTTCAAGTAAGAGTGGCTGATTTTTCATAAAAGTAATAATTTAAAAGTAAAAAAATATGTTTTCTATGGATATTTAACATTGAATAAGTAATTGTTGTGGAAATTACAAACTTTGGTAACAGTAGTTTTGCTAATAAAGAATAGCTACATGTTTGTTTTCCAATAAAATAATATTGTTGTCCTTTTAAAGGTGCAAATGCTGATATTTAGATTGTAAACTCTTTAGGGAAGGAATCATATTTGGTTCGGGGCGGGGGTTCAGTACTTTACACGGTGAGAGCTCAAACCTTGATTGGCACTTCTAGGTATTATTGCAATACAAATATTTAAATATTGTTGTTTTATTTTATTTTATTATGTCCCTGTGTTGCTTCCTTTTCTAACAGGTCTATGGAAATGCAGGATCTAACAAGTCCTCATAATCTTGTTGGAAGCAGTGATAATCCGAGTAGTTCCAAACTGGATAAATCTAATCTCAGCAGCACGTCCATCACAACAAATGGAACAGGAGGTAAGTGTAAGACATCATCAATGCACAGAAAGTTGTTATATGTCCTTTTTATATTTTTAATAAACTTTTTAAGTTTAGCATTTCAATTTAGTGATGAGCATAAGGCTGATAGATAGATACCGATATCAGCCCTCAGCAAAAAAAAAGATGAACAATAGAACATTTTAAATTTGTACAATTGTTTCCATTTAATTCTGTTCAACAACTTGAAACTGAATGAGGAAAACATTATGTCCGGAGACTCAGTTGTCAGCAAGTATTGAAAGTATAACATACATAATGGTTGTAACATACCAGTCTTTTTCAAATCTTCATTGTATATTGCTCAAACCATAGAAATCCTAGAAAGGAACCTTGTCAGGTCATCTAGTCCAGCCCCATGCACTGAAGCAGGACCAAGTATACGAAGACCATCTCTGACAGGTGTTTGTCTAACCTGTTCTTTAATGACTGCTACTCATTACTTAACTTATTACTTAAATGATTACTGCCCCGTGTACGTCTATAAAGACGTTGCCAAAGTTTAGGTCAGTAGAGTTGTTATGTTTTCTAAGCTAATAATAGGTTTTGCTTCCCTTGGTCTGGTGAGTAGTCTGAATGTGACGCTGCACAATGTGAGCAAGGGTATCAGAATATGAAGTGAAATCCTGGGCCCTGTTGTGTCAATGAGTGTTGTGCCATTGATTTCAACGGAGCCAGGATTTCACCCCTGGTTCTTAGATTTTGTACATTAGTGTGCACTAGACTTGTATTTTAGCATTTTACACCAAAATCTTGGTCATTCAGTTCTTTCTTCCCACAATATAAAGTTTTATTCACTTCTCTGTATGCAAAAATTCCATTAATGTGTGTGAAAATTTCCATGTGAGCATGGAGGGAATTAGACCCTTCTAGTGATATCTTTAAGATTCAGTCTATTCACATTGAAAAACCAAATACCAATATTCCAGAATAAGGAGGGGCTGAAACTAGACCTTTAAGAGCACTAATAATTATATGTGTATATTTTATTTAAATAAACCAGCTAGAATAATAATCACAAAAGCAATACCGTGCAGCTAAAGACTAGGCTCAAAGGGCAAAAACACCTACTGGCATTAAAGAATATTCATGTATATTGAGCAGACATTCAGACAATGAACCATTATACCATTCCCATTCTCAGGAGACAACATGACTGTTTTAAATACTGCAGACTGGTTGCTGAGTTGCAGCACTCCCTCTTCTGCAACAAGTATGAGAGATCATGGTACAGTGCATGTGTGTGACTTTGTGGCTCCATGACTGCTGTGTTACATTTCTCCTGCTTTGTTTCGTTCTTTTGTTCTGTGGTGTAGAACATTTTTATGTGATTTCCTACTTCTCAGAGTCTTTTGCAGAGCTGGAAAACCAGAAAGAAGCAGTAACAAACATTTATTTTACCATACTTGTTAAGCCATTTCACTAGTAACAAGAATTTTAATTGTCCTAGAATGAGGTTAACTATATACATCCTCATAATCTTATGGCATTGTTTTCAGAAAGGCTAAGCACCCACAGCTCTAATTGACATCATTGGGAGCTAGAAAGCGAGATTAATGTTTTTTTCCACTGAATGTCCATTTATCTTTTCTTATTTTTAGGTACTATATTACATGCTTACCTGAGCACAAATCAAGGTTGTAAAATATAGCATAATTATAATTTAAAACATATAGTTTATAGTGTCATAAATGTATTGGGCACTTTACAAACATTTTTATCATCCTACAACCAGTTACTACCACTCATTCCTTTCCTCCCATATGTATTATTATTATTTTCTTTGTAGTTTGGTAACATCTAGGGGCCCAATCGTAGAACATAGCCCTACTGTGATAGGTATTATACAAATACATAAGAAAATGATGGTCTCTGCCTCAAAGAGGTTACAATCTAAATTTAGTTTAAATGTGGATATGCATGGTAGTAAATGTTTACAGCATTGGGTTGAGAGGCACATACATGTTTTCAAAGGGGCATCAGCCTAGACTCTTAAATTTGCAATTGCAATTCTGTGCACACAAAACTGTGCAACTAGATTTATACACAAATTAGTCATACTTCTGCTCAAACAAAAATGCAGGCTTTTACACTTGCAATTACATGTGGAAATACAGAGTATGGCATCATCACAGAGTTAACTCAGGCTCTTATTTATGTCTGTTACCCCAACACCCCCACTTGACCACACACACAGCTGTCTTTCACCCGATGCTTTCATCCCGGGCTAACTGGCTTGTCTGCGGTATTGGCTAAATCATGGGTTGGTAATCTATCCACTTTGCAGTGAGGACTCAGCATAAAACACTTGAGTGCTGGTATTTCTCCAGTGCCTTCCCACATTTCCTGCCATGTGCACAGCAGGGCAGATGAGTTTTCTCATAATTCACTGTGAAAGAATCATAGAGTGGCTCATCTTACAGCAGGACAAATCACCATGAGATATGCCCCCAGAAATCCTCCTCATACTTAAATGAATGCAGCACCAGCGAGGACACAGGAACGTGGGTTGGGCTTTGCAGTGTGGCTGCTCACACCCAAGTAAGGCTAATGCAGGTGCTCAGACCTAGGTGCCAATCACCTAGAGTGGCCATTCTCACATTCCTGGAATATTGGACATTCTGGCAATTCCTGCCAGAGTGACTCTGCCCCAACCGTTTTAGTCTGTATCAGCAAAAACAACAAGGAGTCCTTGTAGCACCTTAGGGCTTGGCTACACTTACGGTTTGCAGCGCTGGTAGTTTGCAGCGCTGGTCATCCAGCTGTGTAGGAGCAGCGCTGGTGTGTGGCCACACTCACAGCTACCAGCACTGGTGTGTGGCCACATTTGCAACATTTGCAGCGCTGTTGGGAGTGCTGCATTATGGGCAGCTATCCCAGCATTCAAGTGGCAACAATGTGCTTTTCAAAAGAGGGGGGTGGAGGGTGGTGTACTGTGACAGGGAGCGGGGAAGAGAGAGAGAGTGGATTTTTGGAGCCAACACTGTGTGTTAGTTTCCTGGATTGAAAAATCACAAAATGTTCGCGAGCCCTTAGTCTTAACTCTTAATTGCAAACAGCCTGCCTCCAACACGGACTCCCCGCTGTTTCACTCACTCCCTGTGGTGTACTGTGACAGGGAGCGGGGAAAAGAGAGAGAGTGGATTTTTGGAGCCAACAGTTTAGCTTCCTGGATTGAAAAATCACAAAATGTTCACGAACCCTTGGTCTTAATTGCAAACAGCCTGCCTCCAACGCTGTTTCTCTGTCAAGCAAACATTCACTCCCTGCCTCTCATTTGATCGTTCACAGCCAGGTACAGATAGCTCCTGTTTGCTGTGATCAGTGTTTGTTTTTTAGATAAGCAGTTCAACGGAGCTCCGATCGGAGTTCACAACAAAACAAAGAGAGGCTGCATAACAAAACAAAGAGAGTAATTTAGTTAAAAGCTTTCTGGGATATCTCCTTATTCCCTGGAGGCCAATAAAAGCGCTGGTGTGTGTCCACACTTGATGAGCAGCGCTGGATCACCAGCGCTGCAATCGCTACACCCCAACCTGGGCAGGTCTACAGCCAGCGCTGCAGCCAGGGAGTTGCAGCGCTGGATGTGCCTTGCAGGTGTGGACAGTTACTAATTGCAGCGCTGGAAAACCTCTACCAGCGCTGCAACTTGCAAGTGTAGCCAAGCCCTTAGAGACTAACACATTTATTTGGGCATAAGCTTTCGTGGGCTATAACCCACTTCATCAGATGCATGGAATGAAAAATACAGTAGGCAGGTATAAATATACAGCACATGAAAAGATGGGAGTTGTCTTACCAAGTGGAGGCTCAGTGCTAACGAGGCGAATTCAATCAGGGTGGATGTGGCCCATTCCCAACAGTTAACAAGAAAAGATGAGTATCAACAGAGGGAAAATTAGTTTTTGTAGTGACCCAGCCATTTCCAGTTTTTATTCAGGCCTAATTTGATGGTGTCAAGTTTGCAAATAAATTCCAGCTCTGCAGTTTGTTGTTGAAGTCTATCTTTAAATGTTTTTTTTGCTGAAGAATTGCCACTTTTAAGTCTGTTATTGAGTGTCCAGGGAGATTGAAGTGCTCTCCTACTGGTTTTTGAATATTACAATTCTTGATATCTGATTTGTGTCCATTTATTCTTTTGTGTAGAGACTGTCCAGTTTGGCCAATGTACATGGCAGAGGGCATTGCTGGCACATGATGGCATATATCGCATTGGTAAATGTGCAGGTGAACAAGCCCCTGATGGTGTGGCTGATGTGGTTAGGTTGTATGATGGTGTCCCTTGAATAGATATGCGGACAGAGTTGGTAACGGGCTTTGTTGCAGAGATTGGTTCCTGGATTAGTGTTTCTGTTGTGTGGTGTGTTGTTGCTGGTGAGTATTTGCTTCAGGTTCAGGGGCTGTCTGTAAGTGAGGACTGGCCTGTCTCCCAAGGTCCGTGAGAGTGAGGGATCGTCTTCCAGGATAGGTTGTAGATCCTTGATGATGTGCTGGAGAGGTTTTAGTTGGAGGCTGTAGGTGATGGCTAGTGGCATTCTGTTACTTTCTTTGTTGGGCCTGTCCTGGAGTAGGTGTGACTTCTGGGTGCCCTTCTGGCTCTATCAATCTGATTCTTCACTTCCTCAGGTGTGTATTGTAGTTTTAAGAATGCTTGATAGAGATCCTGTAGGTGTTTATCTCTGTCTGAGGGATTGGAGCAAATGCGGTTGTATCTTAGAGCTTGGCTGTAGACAATGGATCGTGTGATGTGGTCTGGATGAAAGCTGGTGGCATGTAGGTAAGAATAACGGTCAGTAGGTTTCCGGTCTAGGGTGGTGTTTATGTGACCATTGCTTATTTGCACTGTAGTGTCCAGGAAGTGAATCTCTTGTATGGACTGGGCCAGGCTGAGGTTGATGGTGGGGTGGAAATTGTTTAAATCCTGGTGGAATTCCTCAAGGGCCTCCTTCCCAGGGGTCCAGATGATGAAGATGTCATCAGTGTAGCACAAGTAGAGTAGGGGTACTAGTGGACGAGAGCTGAGGAAGCATTGTTCTAAGTCAGCCATAAAAATGTTGGCATACTGTGGGGCCATGCGGGTACCTATAGCAGTGCTGCTGACTTAAAGGTATAAATCATCCCCAAATCTGAAATGGTTGTCGGTGAGGACAAAGTCACAAAGCTCAGCCACCAGGTCTGCCGTAATATTACTGGGGATACTGTTCCTGATGGCTTGTAGTCCATCTTTGTGTCAAATGTTGGTGTAGAGAGCTTCTACATCCATAGTGGCTAGGATGGTGTTTTCTGTATGATCACCAATGGATTGTAGTTTCCTCAGGAAGTCAGTGTTGTCTTGAAGATAGCTGGGAGTGCTGGTAGCATATGGCCTTAGTCCACATAGCCAGACAATCCTGCTGTCAGGGTGCCAGTGCCTGAGATGATGAGGTGTCCAAGATTCCCAGGTTTATGGATCTTGGGTAGCAGATAGAATACCCCTGGTTGGGGCTGTATGGGTGTATCTGTGTAGATTTGTTCCTGTGCTTCTTCAGGGAGTTTCTTGCATAGACAGTGCAGTTTCTTTAGGTACCCTTCAGTGGGATCAGATGACCCAACCAGGGTGATCTTGTATGCATGGTGCATTCCGTTTTCAAGAGCACCCACCCCACACCAGCTGCACATGCGGTCATGCCAGCAGGGGCGGAGCAACATGCTGTTCAAAATGGTAACTTCTGTCCAATAATGCAGAAAACCACTTCTGTTTTTGTCCCACTACCAGACGGGACAAATCTCTCAAAAAGAGGACCGTCCTGTATAAAACCGGACAAGTGGCGTCCCTGTGATCACCTGATTTAACTCTGTAATGAAGACATACCCTTAGAGGCTGATTTTGGAAGTTTGGCTGAGCCAAATTGTCAAACCCTTTTATGAAGTTGGATTTTCATGTGTTGGTCACTCAGAGTTCTTTGCAGATATAGGGTTTGGAAATGCAAAATCCTGCATGTACAGTTTTGGAGGTCAGTGTTGAGGCCCACTGAAAATACGGTCCCGTATGGTATCCACTTTAAGTAATGAAACCCATTTTTGTATTGTATAATTTAAATATCTTAAGATAATGTGTAGAATTGTTCTTAGTACACACACAAATTCCAACCATAATCTATTATTCTGAATGGCTCCATCTTGCAGAATATGACACACATGCTTAACTTTGCAGTTTGGGACCAAAGTTAATAAGGTTTCAGAAAGTTGACTTTTTAAAAAAAGGAGTTTGAAATGACGTTGTATATACAAGTCAGCCACTTTAAGGTATTACAAAAATATCTTATATGCGTTCCACAGAGGAAGTGCTGTGCCACAATAAATGGCTTACTATGGGGGCTAGACAGCTATGTGCAACAATAATACGTTAATCCAATTATGGAATATCTCCTCTATTCTAATCTGTTATTTTAGTAGGTACAGGTGAAGGAAAAAGTACATTGCCACATACAGCTTAATTCCTAACTAAGCAGCAAGGGGGAAATCCAGTGGGCAGGTACATGCTATCCTGGGAGGTGCTCAGCCTAGTACATAGGGTTCTCCTTTGAATCCCACTCTCTCAGAGGGCAGTTGGATCACTAGTCCTATGCCTTTTAGATCTTTGTTTCTTGGTGGGGCCTCTCTTTGTGGTGTTCCCATTGGCTTGCTGCATCTGTGGTTGCATAGTATTTGCTTGGCAAACTGTGTGTGATAGAGTATATGCCACATCTATTGAGTTATGACATCGGATGTGCATGGCTGCTCTTGGTCTATTTCCTTCATGTGTTTTCCTCACTCCCGTCAACCTCAAATGTTCTGTAACTGTCTTTCTCTGCCATCCCAGTTAGCACTCGATCAGGTCCCAGCTAATGATAACCCAGCCCAGCATGTACCCTTCCTTGGTTGCTCCTGGACTCTGTAGTGAGATGTCTTGCACTGGAGTCACAGGCTGCTTCTCCCATTGCAGTCAGTGTATAGCATCCCACCCTAACTCCCACAGCTGGAAAGGCTGCTTGGCTATCCTGACTTTTTTCCAACCCCCTACTGCTGGTTTCGGGAGATACTTTGTGTAGCCTGTCATCTTCCATTGGTCTTTGACATCCTCACTGACATCCTCACTGCCTGTCAGCTACTTCTTTCCATTATCACAGCAATTTAAGGTTTTCTCGGAAAGTCCTAGGGCTTGGATGTTAAGTGAAAGGAGAGCATCAGACATCTGATTAACTGTCTTGGACATCTCTCTGAACTGACCCTTTAAAGGATCCATACTCACCTGTTCTCGTTGGCCTCTCCTCTCCCTGATCTATGGTCACTTTCAAGTGCAGTAGAACCTCAGAGTTACAAACACCTCCAGAATGGAGGTTGTTCATCACTCTGAACAAAATGTATGATTGTTCTTTCAAAAGTTTACAACTGAACATTGACTTAATACAGCTTTACTCTATGCAGAAGAAAAATGCTGCCTTTTAACCATCTTAATTTAAATGAAACAAGCACAGAAACAGTTTCTTTACATTGATATCTTTTTTTAAACTTTCCCTTTATTTTTTTAGTCGTTTACGTTCAACACAGTACTGTACTATGGAGTAATTGCTTTTTTTCCCCTCTCCGCTCCCTACTTACATACTTCCAGTTCCAAATGAGGTGGGTGGTTGACCAGTCAATTCGTAACTCTGAAGTTCTACTGTATAGGGAAGGAGAACAGTAGTAGAATCTGCTGCCCATCTGATTATACCATTTTGCATTCTCAGTCCTTAAAATATAGCTTAGTTGTTAAAAAATTAAACTTTGCAGGTCATTAGTTCTTCTTGGAGTGCTTGCTCATGTCGATTCCATTTTAGGTGTGTACGTACACATGTACACAGTTGTTGGAGACTTTTGCCTTAGTGGTATCCGTAGGGTCAGCTGTGTCACCTCCTTGAGTGCTGCACTCATGCATCAGTATATCAGGCACCAACGACGCTGCACCCTCCAAGTTTCTTCTTACCACCTGTGACGGTTGGTCAGAGCACCTTGTCTTCCATTGCAAGAGCATTAGCGGTTCTTTCAGCCCATTGTTCTGTCTCCTTTATAGTTAGTTCTTAGGTATTTAGTTTGATCATTAAGTTAAGTATTAGATAATAGTTTTAGTAGTTAGAGTCCCAGCTGGGACTTCGCCACAGAGCGGGGCATGTCCTGTTCCCCAGGCTTCAAGCCATGTTCGTGTACCCAGCTGATGCCCATTACTGACCCCCATGATAGCTGTTTGGGGGAATCACACAGAAAAGACAAGTGCAGGATCTGCAAAAACTTTCGCCCTTGAACTCAAAAGGAGCGGGATATCTGTTTGAGGGCCATCCTCATGGAGTCTGCGCTTCCTCCTGCCTTGGAGCCCTTCCGGTCGGACGCCACGTCTCACACTTTGGTGTTGGTGCGCAGTGCAATGCTGGCACTGAAACCTGCCCGGCATCGTTCCCCTTTGGTGGGGCCTAAGAAGTGGCTGAAGCCCAAGGACCTGTCGGCACTGCAGGACAGGGGGAGTCAGGCAAAGTACCTGTGTTAAGCTACATGCCTGCCCTTAGGGTGACCAGACAGCAAATGTGAAAAATCTGGACAGGGAGTGGGGGGTAATAGGACCCTATATAAGAAAAAGACCCCAAAATCGAGACTGTCCCTATAAAATCAGGACATCTGGTCACCCTACCTGCCCTGGAGCTACACAGGGGTACCCAGCCAGGCATCTGACTCCCGGGAGCGGCAGGGGATCCTGTCCCCTAGTAGGGCCTCCTGTGCCTGAGGTGGCCCCGGCAGCCAAGGACCAAGTAGGCCAGCCAGCACCACAGACGTCAAACCAGTTGATGGACCAAGTTAAGGCCCAGACCTCTAAGGGCAAGCCGGTTCTGGGACCTCCCACTAGAGCAATGGAGCATCCCCGAACCACAGGCATCGATCCCCATCACCACGGCCTAGGATCCCGGCGCCTCAGCCTCAGTCTGTGGGTAGAAGACTCAGGTCTCTAACACCAAGGTCACCACCTACGAGGCACGGGACGCCCGAGTCATGACGCCGATCCCTGTACCTGCAATACCGCCGGGCCCTCCCGCCAGAGATCACCACAGTACAGATCCCCATTGCCTAGGCAGTCCCCTCCCACAACAGCATCGATCCCCCTCGGTGCGGGATTGTTCCTGGTCGTGCCACCAGTCTCTGACTCCCCGGTACTGCTCTTTGGGCAGGCACCGTTCCTCGCCCTTTCCTTATTGTTTGCTGACAAGGGTCAGACAACAGACTCCAGCATCTACAGTGGTCCGAGCTGGAGGGAGAGTTCAGCCCCTCACCTAGGAGAGCCAAATCGCTGACAACCTGCGAAACGGCCCTGCCAGCATGGCAGTAGGGGCAGTGGCCCACCCAGTAGCAGTACTGGAGCCTATGGGGCGTACCCATCATGCCTGTCCTGTACTCCCACCATTCTTCTCAGGTCGCATCGGACAAACTGCCTCCAGCCCAGCCAGCACCAGCATCAGCATTGGAGCATGCTGCTGAGTCCAACACAGGAGCGTTGCAATGGGCCCTGACACACAAAGAGCCAGCCCCAGACAGGCAAGGGGAAGCTGCCCCTCCCACTGCGGTACAGTCATCTTCGTCATCCCCAGACGAGGCGGTGGCGGGCCCCTCGCAAGCGAGCAGTCCCCCCAATGATTTCAAAGAGCATCAGGCACTGCTCTAAAGGGTGGATGCTAACCTGAACTTGGAGGTCGAGGAGCTAGGAGAGTAGTCCGACGACCTCTTCAATGTCATACTCTCATCCACCCCAGCCTGGGTTGCATTGCCCGTCCACCCAGAGGTCCTGAAAATTGCCAAGTCTGTGGGTCAGACTTGCTCCTCCTTTCCACCTGCCTCCAAGAAAGAGGAAAAGAAATATTATGTCCTGGCAAAGGGATCTGAATATCTGTACACCCACCTTCCTGCAGGGTCTCTGGTAGTGTCTGTCGTCAACGAAAGGGACAGACAAGGCCGGGCCAGTGGCAAACCCAAAAATAGACACCAAGAGACTGGACTTATATGGCAGAAAAATTTATTCAACAGCCAGCAGCAGTTTTGGGTGTCTAACCATCAGGCCATGCTAGGCAGGTACAACTTCAACTTGTGGGACTCCATCAGCAAGCTCAAGCAGGGCCTTCCACAGGACCAAGCCCAGGAGTTTGCCATCTTAGTGGATGAGAGCAAAGCGGTGGCAAGAGGCGCCCTCCAGATGGCCTGAGACGTTACAGACTCGGCAGCCAGGGTGGTCTCCTCTGCGGTGGTCATGAGGCGCAGCTCTTCAGACTGCCCTGCAGGATCTCCCGTTTGAGGGAGCAGGGCTCTTCTCAGAGCTGACCAATGCACGGCTTCATGGTATTAATGACTCCCATGCCACCCTCCGATCCTTGGGCCTGCACACCCCTCAACAGGCTGAAAGCCATTGCGGCCTCCGCATTCTATGCCTCCATCAAGATCATGGGGTGTCCTCTGGTCCAACTCGTACAGAGAGAAGGAGAAAGACAAGGGGTTTAAGCGATGCCACCCTTCATCTGCTCTCTCCTCGGCCCAGCCTGGCCCCTCCAGAGACCAGGGCAGCCAGAAATGGGCATTTTGAGGATGTGCCCAAGGACAGTGCCCCAGCCACTGCCCAGGATCCACCCCCATGCTTTTTTCCTCAACCATCTACGTCCCAACTGGTTGCAGTTGACCTCGGACCATTTGGTGCTCAACACAATTTCTTTGGGCTACGCACTGTAATTCAAATTTTTAAGTCACCCTGCTCCCCTTACTAGGATAGATATTGTAGCAGTGTCAGAACATTATATGATGCCACACACTGTTATATGTACTACAAAATCTAAGCAAAACAGTGTGTGCTTAAATGGTGTGAGCTTATATTTTGATCTCAACTTTAAATTCTATTGCTTTTTTTTTTCTTTTAAAGTTAAACTGGTTTTTGGTTAGTTTAATGCTGTTTTTTCATGGTTTAATTATGTGCAACATGAAAAATAAGGGCAGTATTCCAAAAATCTAGCCATGCAAAGAAAAGGTCTTGATGACATCTTCTTATTATTATTCACTTCCTGTGGAGCATAAGGCGCCAACCACTCTCCTCCATAAGATGACTTCCTTACTCTGATAAAATCTGAATGTAATAGCCTTGATTTTAAAAAGCTCTAGTCTATCTCAAAATATATTTTCTGTGTGTATTGTTGACAAAATGTAATTCTAACTTTGGTGTTTTCTATCAAATTAAATTAATTTGAGAGCTGGGGGAGAGTGATTGACTAGGAGAGGAAAACTTGGTGAATATTTGTGCCCAGGAAAGTGCGCTGCACATCACAATGACTGGAGGTGTAGGGATAGTTCAGTACAATACTTTTCAGCTCAGTATTTAGGCCCCAATTCAGTAAAGCAGTTAAGCACATACTAAAGTCCTTTCCTGAATATCTATCAATCTAGCTACAAGAAGAATGACGGTCCATTGGCTAGGGCATTAACCTAGGACTTGGGAGACGTGGGTTGAATTCCCTGCTCCACTAGAGAGTCTGTGTATGACCTTGGGCAAAGAACTTAGGATCCCTGTGTCTCAGGGCAGGTCTACACTATGGGGGAAAATCGATATAAGATATGCAACTTCAGCTACGTGAATAACGTAGCTGAAGTCGAAGTATCTTATATTGAATTACCTACCGTCCTCACGGTGCGGGATCGATGTCCGAGGCTCTCCATGTCGACTCCGCTACCTCCGTTCGGGTTGGTGGAGTTACGGAGTCAACAGGAGCGCGTTCGGGGATCGATATATCGCATCTAGATGAGACGCGATATATCAATCCCCGAGAAATCGATTGCTACCCGCCGATACAGTGGGTAGTGAAGACGTACCTTCAGGGTAGGTCCATACTTACCCGCTGGATCGACGCGGAGAGTTTGACTTCTCGGAGTTCGAACTATCGCGTCTAATCTAGACGCGATAGTTCAAACTCCGAACGCGCTCCCGTTGACTCCGGAACTCCACCACCGCGAACGGCGGTGGCGGAGTCAACGGGGGAGCTGCGCAGTTCGATCCCGCGGCGTCTGGACAGGTAGGAAATTCGAACTAAGGTAGTTCGACTTCAGCTACGCTATTCGCGTAGCTGAAGTCGCGTACCTTAGTTCGACCCCCCCTCCCCCCGTAGTGTAGACCAGGCCTCAGTTTTCCATCTGTGGAGCTGGATTAATAACACTTCCCTACTTTGCAGGGGTGTTGTGAGAATAAATACATTAAAGATTTTGAGGTAGTCATAGACTACCGTGATGGAGAAAGAAGAGGAGATTGTGGCAGTCATAAAGGGAACAGAGACTGCAAAGAAGACCAAATTAGCAAGCTGCATACTTTCTGATATATGCAGAGACAGAGGTGCAAGGCCTGAGCCTCTTCACAATCAAGTCAGTAAAAAGTGTTCCCTTTGACAGCACAGCTGTCATTTATGCAGCAGATAGCCCTAGGATTCATTAGCAGCAATGCAGGACAATCTTTGTCTTATGGAGAAAAGCTTTCCTTAATTTCTCATGTGTATTGTATTTAGTATAAAAACACATTCCCCAAATTTCGGCATACATCTCTTTTTGTTCCAACTGCTTTCTCATTGCAAATGCTATTTATTATCAATGCAAAGAAAAGTCAGGCCATTTCCACATTTATATTTGAACCCTCTGTCTCTTGGAAATTATTTTAGGACAGAGATGTGGTGAAACATAGGAGCTGGTTTAAAAATACATTGCTGCAGTTGATCTTTTTATTTATTTTTTTATTCCTCTTCAAAATTCTGGTGCTGTGGAACAATTTCAGTGGCCTTCTGAAGAAGTAATTCTTTCTTTTGGGCACTTAAATTGATATCCCTAACCTTGACATGTGCAGAGCAATCTCCATGACCCTGTTTTCCAGGAGTGTGCAGTGGAGAATATGAGGACCATTGATAGGAGTAAACTATTTTGAATTATTTCTCCCATGCTAATCAGTGAAGCCAACCAACTACATTGCATTTGTTCAGGCTGCCCATTTGTTGGCACCCTGATTTACATAATTGCCATAAATAATCAAAAAGTTAATTTCCACTGTCCTTGTTTGAAATTTGCATGTATACATAATGTCCTAAATTCCACCCGTATTTCATGTGCAGTCATGTATTTTCTGTAGTGTTGCTGTTAAGTATTAATCACCCAACTCACCCATTTGCCTATGAAAGATCCATTACGGATGGGGGACAAAGGCAGGTGTGTGTAATTTCAAATAGGTATAATAGACTTCATAGCTTGCTCAGGTAAAAGCCACCAAAGAATTTGGCTGAGATCTTGAAAGGGCTTAAGAGAGTTAATTCCCCAATTCACTTAGGACTTGTCAGTATGGTGAAATTGATCAGCCGAACAATACATGGTATAATTATACCGCTATTGTTCTGCTGGTAAATTTCCCAGTGTAAGCCTTTAAGCGTCTTTGAAAATTCCAGACTTTTTTGTTCTTAGAATTAAAATGCATGATATACCACATGTCTAGTAAAACAGACAAGACCTGATTTTCATTTGCACTTAGCCCCTTTATGCTGTTCTGGCTGTGTAAAAGAGCCTTCACGTAAATGAAAATCAGGCCCCCAGTATTAACTGGCAACTAATATATGCTGTAAATATGCACATCTACCTAACTGTACGAGTGTTCTGACTATAATTGTGGCGCAGCTCTATTTTTTTTTTATTTTCCTAGGGCAGCTTAGCCTCTAATAAAAGCAGAAGTCTATGTTGTATAATTATTTCTTAGTACATTAATTAGAAGCTGGCTTTTCATGGCTATCATTTGTGCACTGCCTATAGTTCTTTTCTTTTCGGGAGAATAAGTCACCAATTTCAGTGTGGGTTAGCTTTGAGGTAGAAAAACACACTGGTTTGGGGGTGGCAGAAAGCTTGCACTGTGAAAGCAATATGCTGCTGGAAGAGAACAAAAACATATTGTATTGGTTCTCAAGCATAACTATTTTTTTATGTGCTCTCCTTCCTGTCCACTAGTTTTGGGGAATTGCTAGAATCAATTAGATTTAGATAGAAATTAATCTGGATAATTATAGCAGTCTTTCAAATAGAGACATAAATAGATGCATGTGTGGCCATTTCAGAAAGTGCAGTAGCAGACTGTTCTCATAAAATTCTAAACTTTTCAATCGCATGTCTGTTCTAGCTGGACTGCCACTCGTGACACTGGCATGAGGTCTCTGATGTAAATTTAGAAGTAAAATCTCATGTCTACTTATTCTTCTATGTGTAGTGTCTCTTCTTGCAGTCAAAACAGAGCCCATGAACAGCAGTGAAACAACCACCACCACCACAACTGGAGATGGATCGCTTGACACTTTTACTGGGTCAGGTAAAGCCATAATAAGATCACGTTATGAGATACACACTAATGTAGCATTGGTAACTTTCACTAACGAACATGTCAGTGCATGGAGGACACCTCTTAAACTTTGTGAAAGTTATAAAGTAGGCTTTAATACCAAAAAGTAATAATACCTTTTTTGAAAACACCTTAACTTGCAGTTCTCATCAGCTGTGTTCTTAAGAAACATATTTACTACAACCATTCTTGTGTGCAAGAATATTTAACAATGGTCACATACTGTAGCATTTTTTAGTTTGTAGGCTCATATAATATCAGCAGGAGTGAGATAAAATTAGATTGTATTAGTATTAGCAATTATAATTTATAAAATGTAAATCTGAAGGCTGTATTGCTTTAAGTATCAGGGGGTATCAGGGGTTTTTTGTATTGCTTTAGTAATCCTAAACTTCACTCCAAAAGTGCTCATTAGCTGATGAGGCTGCCCTAAACTATCTTATCCATGGTTCTAAATATAAAGTATCTGTTTGATTCAATATAAATAATCTTATCTTCCCAGTTGGCTTTTGAAAAAAAAAACCCACAAAACATTATTGTAAGTAGCTGCCTGAAAAGTATTAAAGGTTCCTGAATGACAAGAAAGTACACATTGCTTGCATTAGAACACAAAACTGGATCTTGGTCATATTAATGCAGAGAAGAGAATAATAGCGTACCTATAAACATCTTTGTGCCTAATCCAAAGCACACAGAAGCCAGTAGAAGTCAACGAAAACTCCCCATTGACTTCAGTAGGCTTTGGATCAGTCCCATGATGTCTGAGTTATCCTGGTGCTTACAGCAGGCTGAGAATAAGTTAACTTTGTTACTGAATGTAATATGTCCCCAGGGCTGTTTCCAAACGATATGTGTATATAATATGAAGGTTCAGGTCAGCTGAAGCTTTTCGTTAAATAATTCCAAAATGTTTAGTTTTTCTTTTTTTAGCCTTGTCTTTGTCTAATTAGCTTAAATTTTGAAACAAAAAGTCATTTCACTCAGGAAAACTGATTTTTTTGTTTAAAACAAATCATTTAGACAACTTAAAAACTTTTTTCAAAAAAAAGCAGTTAGTTGAAAAATTTACCACCAGCAGAAATAATTGGGATTTTGCATTGGTAATGTACCTTTGTTGACCCATATTGTATATTTAAGAAATCTGGGCTTTACTCTGTGTATTGAAAAGTCTTGGGCAAGAATTTCAGGAAGGGATGGTTAGAGTTATATTCCTAAACCCATATTTAGGCACCTAAATAAGGGCCTGAGTTTCCAGTGTTGAGCATCCAGCAGCTACCATGAACTTCAAGAGGGTGAAGGGTGTTCTTCATTTTTGAAAATCAGACCACTTACTTAGGTGGCTGCAATGAACCTGGGAATCTACATATAGGCCAGTGTTTCTCAAACTGGGGTCACCGCTTGTGTAGGGAAAGCCCCTGGCGGGCCAGGCCAGTTTGTTTACCTGCCCCGTCTGCAGGTCCGGCCGATCGCGGCTCCCACTGGCTGCGGTTCACTGCTCCAGGCCAATGGGAGCTGCTGGAAGCAGCACAGGCTGAGGGACATACTTGCGGCCACTTCCAGCAGCTCCCATTGGCCTGCAGCGGCAAACCGCGGCCAGTGGGAGCTGCGATCGGCCGCGCCTGCGGACAGGGCAGGTAAACAAACCGGCCCAGCCCACTAGGGGCTTTCCCTACACAAGCGATGACCCCAGTTTGAGAAACACTGATGTAGGCACTCATTTTTTAAAATCTCAGTGCCTATGTATTAAAGTAAAACATGAATCTACTTCCCCATCTTGGGTCACAGAGTCACATACAAAATGATTGAGGGGAAAGCACTATCAGGAGGGAAGAAATGCAGCCCCTCTGACCATGGTACAGACTTTGTCAGTCACCAGCTAGAGGTGTGGGACCAATAATGAGGGAGTAGTATGTGCACATAGTTGCTTATCGGGAGGGGAGGGGGGAATGCAGAGCTTTCAATGTGTTGTTTTGTTATGTTTTAGTTTGAATTGTAGCTATTTTATCTGGGGTGCTACCTTGCCACTATTTCAGGATGTATGTGTGTGTATTTTTTTTTAATGGCAGCTGCAGGTAACTTTCCAAATATACCAGCTGAAACAATCAGAGAAATACTTCTTTCCATATGTTTTTTGTTGTTGTTGTTTAGCATCTATGCCACAAAGCTGGTCAAACCAGGCTGCCAAATTTGCAGTCATGGGGGATCCTGGCTTAAGGGGAAGCTGAATACAGAGGATCTAATTGTTGTTAAAGCAGCAACATGTTCCTATGACAAGTACCACCCATTCTGAACACCCCACAACCTGAGAAGGTCATAATGTCAGTGTTGCCCTATAGTTTTTAAAACAATTAAATCTATCATAGATTCATAGACTCTAGGACTGGAAGGGTCCTCGAGAGGTCATCGAGTCCAGTCCCCTGCCCTCATGGCAGGACCAAATACTGTCTAGACCATCCCTGATAGACATTTATCTAACCTACTCTTAAATATCTCCAGAGATGGAGATTCCACAACCTCCCTAGGCAATTTATTCCAGTGTTTAACCACCCTGACAGTTAGGAACTTTTTCCTAATGTCCAACCTAAACCTCCCTTGCTGCAGTTTAAGCCCATTGCTTCTTGTTCTTCCTTAGAGGCTAAGATGAACAAGTATTCTCCCTCCTCCTTATGACACCCTTTTAGATACCTGAAAACTGCTATCATGTCCCCTCTCAGTCTTCTCTTTTCCAAACTAAACAAACTCAGTTCTTTCAGCCTTCCTTCATAGGTCATGTTCTCTAGACCTTTAATCATTCTTGTTGCTCTTCTCTGGACTCTCCCCAATTTCTCCACATCTTTCTTGAAATGCAGTGCCCAGAACTGGACACAATACTCCAGCTGAGGCCTGACCAGCGCAGAGTAGAGTGGAAGAAGGCTTCTCGTGTCTAGTTCACAACACACCTGTTAATGCATCCCAGAATCATGTTTGCTTTTTTTGCCACAGCATCATACTGTTGACTCGTATTTAGCTTGTGGTCCACTATAACCCCTAGATCACTTTCTGCTGTACTCCTTCCTAGACAGTCTCTTCCCATTCTGTATGTGTGAAATTGATTTTTCCTTCCCAAGTGGAGCACTTTGCATTTTGTCTTTATTAAACTTTATGCTGTTTACCTCAGACCACTTCTCCAAGATCTGGTCAAGACCACTTGACCAGATCATTTTGAATTATGACCCTATCCTCCAAAGCAGTTGCAATCCCTCCCAGTTTGGTATCATCTTCAAACTTAATAAGCGTTCTTTCTATGCTAATATCTAAGTCGTTGATGAAGATATTCAACAGAGCCGGTCCCATCACAGACCCCTGCGGAACCCCACTTGTTATACCTTTCCAGCAGGATTGGGAACCATTAATAACTACTCTCTGAGTACGGTTATCCAGCCAGCTATGCACCCACCTTATAGTAGCCCCATCTAAGTTGTATATGCCTAGTTTATTGACAAGAATATCATGCAAGACCGTATCAAATGCCTTACTAAGTCTAGGTATAGCACATCCACCGCTTCTCCCTTATCCACAAGACTCATTATCCTATCAAAGAAAGCGATCAGATTGGTTTGACATGATTTGTTCTTTACAAATCCATGCTGGCTATTCCCTATCACCTTACCACCTTCCAAGTGTTTGCAGATGATTTCCTTAATTACTTGCTCCACTATCCTTCCCTGGCACAGAAGTTAAACTAACTGGTCTGTAGTTTCCTGGGCTGTTGTTTTTTTTTCTCCCTTTTTGGAGATGAGCACTATATTTACCCTTTTTCAGTCTTCTGGAATCTCTCCTGTCTTCCATGATTTTCCAAAGGTAATAGCTAGAGGCTCAGATACCTCCTCTATTAGCTCCTTGAGTATTCTAGGATGCATTTCAACAGGCCCTGGTGACTTGCAGGCATATAAATTTTCTAAGAGATTTTTAACTTGTTCTTTTTTTATATCTTCTAAACCTACTCCCTTCCCATAAGCATTCACTATGTTAGGCATTCCTTCAGACTTCTCGGTGAAGACCGAAACAAAGAAGTCATTAAGCATCTCTGCATTTCCAAGTTTCCTGTTACTGTTTCTCCCTCCTCACTGAGCAGTGGGCCTACTCTGTCCTTGGTCTTCCTCTTGCTTCTAATGTATTGATAAAAAGTCTTCTTGTTTCCCTTTATTCCTGTAGCTAGTTTGAGCTCATTTTGTGCCTTTGCCTTTCTAATCTTGCCCCTTCATTCCTGTGTTGTTTGCCTATATTCGTCCTTTGTAATTTGTCCTAGTTTCCATTTTTTATATGACTCCTTTTTATTTTTTAGATCATGCAAGATCTCATGGTTAAGCCAAGGTGGTCTTTTGCCACATTTTCTCTCTTTGCTACCCAGCGGCATAGCTTGCTTTTGGGCCCTTAATAGTGTTCCTTAGAAAAACTGCCAAGTCTCCTCAGTTGTTTTTCCCCTCAGTCTTGACTCCCATGGGACCTTACCTATCAGCTCCCTGAGCTTACCAAAATCCGCCTTCCTGAAATCCACTGTCTCTATTTTGCTGTACTCCCTTCTAGCCTTCCTTAGAATTGTGAACACTATGATTTCATGATCACTTTCACCCGAGCTGCCTTCCACTTTCAAATTCTCAACGAGTTCCTCCCTATTTGTTAAAATCAAATCTAGAACAGCTTCCCCCCAGTAGCTTTTTCAACCTTCTGAAATAAAAAGTTGTCTGCAATGCAGTCCAAGAACTTATTGGATGGTCTGTGCCCCACTGTGTTATTTTCCCAACATATATCTGGAAAGTTGAAGCCCCCATCACGACCAAATTTTGGGCTTTGGATGATTTTGTTAGTTGATTAAAAAAAGCCTCATCCACTTCTTCCACCTGGTTAGATGGCCTGTAGTCAGGGGCAGCTCTACACATTTCACCACCCCAAGCACGGCGTCATGCCGCGGGGAGCGCTCTGCCGCTCGCCGGTCCCGCGGCTCCAGTGGACCTCCCGCAGACGGACTCTCTGCAGGCACGCCTGTGGGAGGTCCACCGAAGCCGCGGGACCAGCAGACCCTCCGCAGGCATGCCGCCGAAGGCACCCTGCCTGCCACCCTCCCGGCGACCGGCAGAGCACCCCCCGTGGCATGCCGCCCCAAGCACGTGCTTGGCGTGCTGGGGCCTGGAGCCGCCCCTGCCTGTAGTAGACTCCTAGCATGACATCACCCTTGTTTTTTACCCCTTTTAGCCTAACCCAGAGACTCTCAACACTTCCGTCTCCTATGTCCATCTCCACCTCAGTCCAAGTGTGCACATTTTTAATGTATAAGGCAACACCTCCTCCCTTTTTTTCCCCTATCTATCTTTCCTGAGGAAGTTGTACCCATCCATACCAACATTCCAATCATGTGTATTATCCCACCAAGTTTTGGTGATGCCAACAATGTCATAGTTGTATTTATTTATTAGCGCTTCCAGTTCTTCCTGCTTGTTACCCATACTTCTCACATTTGTATATAGGCATCTAAGATACTGATTTGATCTTGCCTCCCAGTTTTGCCTTGACCCTCCTTTCTCTCTGCCATTATAGCCCATGCTCCCTCCCTCCTTGAGACCATCTCCCAAGTCTCCGTATTCTCCACTTACCTGTGGGCTTTGCTCAGCTGTCCCCGTTGAGCCTATTTTAAAGCCCTCTTCTGGAGCAAAGGTTCCCTATGGATGCAGACTTGGCAGCCAGAGAGAACCAGCTCCAGCAAGGGGATATGTCGGGAGGGTGAAGAGGAAGGGGAAAAATCCATAATTCTGTGGATTGATAAAATGCCCAGGTGTGTGAGTTGAAGCCATCTAATCCAGGGGTCCCCAACGCGGTGCCCGTGGGCACCATGACGCTCAGGGGGGCATCTAAATGTGCCCGCGCCCTGGCCGGCGGTCGAGCATCCGCCGAAATGCCGCCGAATTTCGATGGCATTTCAGCGGCGATGCCTCTTGATGACGCCGCTTGCCACTGACAAGTGACATTATCGAGAGGTGTCACTGCTGAAATGCCGCAGAAATTCAGTGGCATTTCGGCGGATGCTCGACCACCGCCACGGTCCTTCATCTGGCGCCTGCCAGACGAAAGGGTTGGGGACCACTGATCTAATCTGTTAAATTTACATGAATAGATATAAGTAGGTGACATCAGACCACAGTCAGGAGTATTTCCTACTCTCAGGAACCCTGATTCAGCACTTAAACACACACTTAAGCCCCATTAAAGGGACTTAATCAATGCTTAAACTTATGTGTGTGCTTAAATGCTTTGTTGAGTAAGGATGGACGTAAGCATGTGTTTAAAAGCTTTCCTGAACTGAGGCCAGAGTGAAGTGACTGATGAACTCCCAGTGCTGACACCAGTCTCAGTCTCCACCATCGTGTACTATCTTTGCTTGGGGTTACACCCTATTTTCCTGACTCACAGACAGTAGACAATAGGCAGTGTATTGGAGCTGAGAAGCAGGCTGAACAAGCCCTGCAGAATGTAGTGTATCCACTGCTGCTTTGTGACCGTATTGAACACTGGAAGTGATGAACAGACGGACTGCTCTGTCGTATATACCAGGGCAGGATTGGGTTTATAATGTAATGACAGTTGAGACTGTATAGATGATTCTATAATAAAATCCTCATTTTCAAAGGTTAACATTTTGACTCTTTGAAATCACACTGGGACGAAACTTGCCAGCAAGCATGCATGCTAGTTACTTCTCAGAACTATTTTACAATCAGAAGTACCTGTGAACTTGACTTCAGTCATTAACTTTTTGATCTCATAATATAATTGCAAACTTATATATGCTACATTAGAGCCAAGTAAAAGTTAAATAGCATAAAGGCCACATTAAAATAAATAGGAAATGTCACATCTCAGACTCAATAAACTAATGTTAATGGTGAAATAAAAGCTGCTCATTTCTAGTAAATTTAGAGTTAAACTCTCACAGACCCCTTAATTCATCCTTTGGTATTACAGTATGTACCATGTAATCTCTCTGAGGATTCCACAATGCTCTATGAAGTTACCACGGAGAAAATATTTCTCTCCCCAGCATGGCTTAACTAAGTAGACAAATAATTTTGTGCACCACTTCTACTACAATAGGATAGTGTATCTGTAAAGAATTGGTTTTGGTATTTAATATTTTATAAAATCCAGGAAACTCTGTGATACTGTAGAGGACGATGTTGTGCAATACCAACATACTGTACATGGGGCTGCAGGACACTGAGAAAGTTTAACTCTGAATTTTCTTGCTTTGACAAATTTGCCTTGACTGCAGTGTTAGTTCAGCACACAGTTTCATGTTTAAGTTGCTTGGAAAGTTAGGTGAATTTGAGAATTATTAACAATTTTAATGGAGTAGCAAGCAACTTCTAGGCTTTCCATCTTCATCCCTTTTTAGTAAATATTTATTATCCACACAAAAAACTGGGTTATAAGAACATTATTACAGTGACAAAATCGAGCATTCAAAAGTTCGGAAATGGAGAATTAAGTTTGCCTGCACAATCTCAGTTTGTCCCCCTTGTGCATGTGCATTATGGTACAGTCTTTCATTAGAAGATCACATACTACTCTTTCCCACTGGATCCCTGCCTCATTCAGTGCACTGAATGGATAGTGCTCACTTAATGAGCAGCGTTTCAATGTTTTGTATTTTCCTCATTGTTCAATGTGTGGCCCCAGGCCCTATTTTCTGCACGCTATTCAAACCCTGCCCAGCATCACAAGAACTCTGTGGCGGAGACAGGAGTAGAATCTAGTTCTCCAGAGCAACATTCAGCTGTCTTAACCCAGAGATCTTCCTGCAATCTCCTGCCTCACTCACTCTGTACCTTCCAACTTCTGCAACAAAAAAATCAGGGGGTTCTATACATAACAGTCTCCATCACTACACATCCCCGGTTCATCCCCCAGTTAGTTGATCCTGTGACCTAAATGAGGCAGGTGTCCTGTGGAAAAAATATTGCATCACATAAGTAAACCCTGTATCAGAATGTACATACACAAGGAGACTGGATTACAGTTGCACAGGCAACTTCAACTCTGGCATTTTTCGTGTTTGGATTTGAAATCGTAATAATGTTCTTAACTTATTTTTTTGTGTGTGTAATTTCCTTGGTTTTTAACCAGTAAGCTGAAAAATTAGAAATTTCATCATATGGCATCATATTTACACCTACATGGGTCATGAGCAAGGTGGAACCCTTAGATCCACCACACAGGTCTCTGCCACTTGAGCTAACGGCGTAACTCATGCAGTAGTAGGTTGTCATTTTCTGTGTGGATCAACACTAGAGGATGGGACACACTGCCAGTGGGTTTCTCAAATATTTGCTGACAGCAGAGGAAGGTTGAGATTCAAGAATCTTGGGTTCCATTCGAGGCTCTGAAGGAGAGTATGCTGTAATGGGCACAGACTCGTTTGTCTGGGTCCCTCAAGTGTGACCCTCTTTTGCCTCATCCCCTCCAACCTGTCCCTGTCCTATCTGTTACCCTCCCCTGGGTCTTTGCCCCAGTCTCTTTGCCCAGTCAGTCCCAGTTCTCCCCCCACCCCTTAGCTCCTTCTCAGATCTGCCTCCCCTCTACACCCTCCCCGATTATCTCTTGCCTCCTGCCACACTGGCTCTCGGTCCCAGTCTCCTTTCTCCCCACCCCAACTCCCAGCCTCAGTTTCCCTTTCTCCCTCCCTACCCTCCAAACTCCCCTTCTCCCCTCCCTGCATATATCCAGCTCTTGTCCCCTCTGCCCTCAAAGCAGGCAGCTTCCTCCACCGTGCTGCCTGGGCCCAGGAGGGGGTCATTGTGAGCACAGGAGAGACAGTCTCTCTGCCCTCATTTCAGGTGTCCCAACCCAGCTCTGCAGCAATCCAGACCTACAGTAGGACTGGATCATTCTCATTGCAGAGTAATGGTCAGGGAATTTAGCTACTAACATTTAAAAGGTTGCTATTGCCTCTGTGTGCACTGTGATTTTTCAAAGGCTTATAACTTGGCAAAATTTGGGTGGATTTTCACAGGGACAGCAAAACCACATCCCTGACACACAAGTCACATTTCTAGTCCCTGCTCCAAAACATGGGGACACTAAGACAGAGTCCCCAGAATGTTTTAACATGGGCAAAACAACTCTTTTTCCCTTGCCTCATTTTTGGACCATTTTGGCTGACCTTTTTCCAAAAAAAAAAAAAAAAATCAGCCTGAGACAGACATCAAGCATAGAAATTTTCAGCCCAAGCAGTTAAAGTTTGGCAAAGTTATAAGCAGCTGAAAACAGGTTTTTATAACTGAAAATGTCAGGCAACCTTAATAGCACCCAGAGGCCTTGGTCAGGGTCAGAGTCCCTTTGTGCTAGGTGATATACAGATACATCAAATATGTTCCCCAAGGTTCTTACAATCTAATTCAACATATACAAATTGGTGTAACAAACTATCAGAAGGGTTTGAGAAGGGAGGATGAGAGTAATAGTGAATAGAACATAAGTTACATAGCCTAGCTACGTGCATGATTCAATATCTTCAGAACATTCAGTGATGAGTTGAGGTTTCTAATATTATAAACTATATGCAAATAAAAGATATATAATACTTTCTGGGCATCTATATTTTTTCTATCCGAATATAGATCAATTTAGGTCCATGAAAGAAGGAAAACTACTAGTGCAATACTATTTGCACAGTCATTAAGGTGAAATGTAAAGAAAATGAAAATATGAAAACAAGACATATTCAAGAATATTTTCTTAAGTCTTTCTGAATGCACAAAATAGAGAGATGGGTGTGCAGAGTTGTTTAATTACATCATGTGTTTTGCTGTAAAAATGCTAATTTCGCTGAGTGATTTGATAAGAAAAACAGTCCATCCACTGTAGCTGTTGTAATGTTTACTTTGTACCAGTTACAGTAGTAAGATAACCTGTTTTGTTTTTCAAAGTTGGTCAATTAGCTGGATCTTCCGCTTCTCAAAATACATTTCAGTAAATAAGAGAAAAAGAAATGACCTGATATTTCATCTAATTACATTACTGGTCAAAAAATTGCAGAGATGCAATTAGTGGATCATAGAAGTTCATTGACCTGAGAATCTGCAAGATCATCTTGTTTAACTGTTTTGTCTTCATAAAGAGCATTGAGGTGTTGTGGGGAAGAGTAATTATCTTCCATGGAGTTTAGCAAATAAGAGAGAGAACCCTTTATAGTTTTATAAGTAGTTTGCTTTGATAAATATGCTGTGCAACTTTCAAATTGAAACTGATTGCACAGGGTCTAGAAATTATTGTCCAATATTTCCTAGTTTTCAAGCTAACTTAATGCGCATTTTAAAGGAATTAATTCTTTTCCTTCTTCTTCATTTTCCTAAATGTTCTAAATATTTGTAAAATAGCTTTAAAACTATGAAGTTCTGCATGTGTTCAAAGCAGTAGATCTTAAAGGCATTCATTAGACTTGGATTTAGAAATATATCATATTTCATAAAATATATAGGAACCCAAACCTATTTGTCACTTATACAATTCTAAAAGTTGGTTTGCGGTACCATTATGAACAACTCAGGAAGTGTATACTTTGAAGTACAGCTATGATTGATTAGACTACAGAAATTCCAGTGCTTCATTGCGTACTACTTTAATCTTTTGAACAGTGAATGAACAGCAGATGGCCTAATAAAGACACTCTGTATATTTGCTCAATATGGATTTGCTCTGAAGGGATTGGTTCAACACTTTAGAGTACATATATTTGGAATACATCTGTCTTAGTCAAGACAGATGGTTAAAGGAAAGTGAAACGTCTAAATTCTTGGAATTAGTCCAATTTGGGTGCTGCTTTTGATTGGAAATTTTAATAGGATATGACTATCATTCTGTAAGCTTTTTCGGAAGAATACAGCTGCTGATAGTATAGGCATATAAATGGTTGATGGCGACTGAACTGGGATTTGTTTTACTTACATTTCAAATAAAAATATTGCCAGTGTCTTGCTCTAACTGATCTGAGGAAAAATAGGTGAATTTGTTTTCCCGGGCTATCAATTTGATATCTTTCATGATTGCAAAATTCACTAAAAAATTCAAACTTGAAAGAAAAAATATTTTTCAAATTCCAAATTGTATTTAAACTTCCAAGTGTCGGGTTTTTAAAGGAGATTTTATAATTTTTTCAATCCTACATAATACTATACATTAGATCAAAGCTTTTTTAAATGGCAATTTTGTAATACATTATAGTAAGTTTCCGTTAGTGACAGCTTCATGGCTTGTGGATCAAATATTATGTGTGAATTGTATGCCTCTAAAATGTATGCAGAAATATATAAATCAATTTTAAAAGGTGCTGCATGCTGATACTGGGAGACAATTATTTTTACAACCTGGGTTACTTGGGAGTTTACTGTATGTTTTCAGTTTGCATATTCAAAATGTAGTAGTTTAGCCTTGACGAAAGGTTGTCCCATTTTAGTTAGATACTCTTCAAATGTAATATTTTAGCATTCATTATCTCTGCAAAGGTTTTGGTATGTGAATTAAATCCATTTTTGTTTTTGTTAAGTATTGCACTCTTGTTTTCTATTTTGCAGTAATAACAAGTAGTGGCTACAGTCCAAGATCAGCACATCAGTACTCACCGCAGATATATCCCTCCAAGTTAGTGACCACATCTTTTCTAGCCTATCATAGCGAATGACCAAGACTTCAGGCAATTCTGTTGTTCAAAGTTTTCAACAAGTATTAATAAACAATAAATAAATAAAAGTAGTAATGAATGGGGACATAGTTAAGAATTTAAGACTTGATACTGATCCCCATTAGCATCATTTCTCTATTTTTTTTTCTCTCACACAGTTGGTGAAGATCTTAGTCTGGCTCTTAGATGTGCAGTTATCTGTTGTTGCACAACGTATATAATTGATTTTGTGCACACATGTAAGGGCAAGATTGAACCCTAGTGGTCAAGTTCTCAAACGTGTGCACCTAAGTTGTGCTGACAGAATATGCTCAAACGCATGGAAACAGGCACTTGATTGGGGAAAAAACACAATTCCATGTGCAAAATGAGTACTTGAATGCCTAAGTACTAGTGCAGGGTTTCTCAAACAGGGGTCGCTGCTTGTGTAGGGAAAGCCCCTGGCGGGCCGGGCCGGTGTGTTTACCTGTCCCGTCAGCAGGTCCGGCTGATCGCGGCTCTGGGCCAAAGGGAGCTGCTGGAAGCGACAGCCAGTAAGTCCCTCGGCCCGCGCCGCTTCCAGCAGCTCCCATTGGCCCGGAGCAGCGAACCGCGGCCAGTGGGAGCCGCGATCGGCTGGACCTGCTGACGGGGCAGGTAAACACACTGGCCCAGCCCACCAGGGGCTTTCCCTACACAAGCAGCGACCCCTGTTTGAGAAACCCTGCACTAGATACTTATTCCCTTCCCCCACTTAAAATTGAGATTCTCATGTAGTCACATGACTTCAGAGAGCTGGGACTTTAACAAAACACCAAATATTGTGAGATTTGACATAAAATCACTAAAGTTGGCAGCATACTCATTTGCTTGTGGCACTACCAGTTTTGTGCACACATGTTCCTGATTGCAGTGTGAAGTTTGTTTGCTTCTGCATACTTGACAGGGCCAAGTAGGAGGCTATGTTTGAAAATTTGGCATTATGTTTCTAAAATGAGAACATTGAAACATTAGCAGGTCATGCTTTCTTATGCTACTTTGTTTTGGTAAATTTGTATTCACATCATGATATAACAAATATATAATAAAATGACAAGTAAATGTCTAAACTATGCATATTAGAGAGAGACTTTTATATCCTGGGACCAACACGGCTACACAACACTGCATATTAGCGAGACAAGGTGAATGAGGTAATATATTTTATTGGACGAACTTCTGTTGGTGAAAGAAACGCTTTCGAGCTTACACAGAGCTCTTCTTCAGGCAACTACAACAACACTGCGAACAACAATGAACTAAGCGTAGTCTTTCTAATTTCACTTACATGGGGATTTGGCTAACAGTGCATCAGATATTCTTGTCCAAATATATTACAAGGTCTTATTGAATTTTTAATTTACTGTAATAATTTTTGGCATCTAAATTAAAGTGTAATCTTTTTCTGATAGCAACTGCTGCCAACTATGCTGAAGTAGTTAGGAAAAAAAGCAAAAGAAATTAGTATTTGATATTTAGTCATGGCTTTTAATGGCTAGGTTTCAGTTACAATAATTCTTCAGAGTGTGTTTGATCACTCTTGGTCCATAAAATCTTAGTTGACTTTCCAAGACAAATATTTCTGAATACATTTTTGCAACTCTGGAGGGTAAAATTTTTAAACTTGATTTTATTCACTCTTCCTGTAAAACTTCAGTATTCATAAACAAAAGATTACTTTTATTTCCATTCTTTTTTCTGTAACCCAAATTTTCCAAATGTTGAAAGCCCATTTTGTTAAAATATTACTGTAGGCATTTTTAATGCCACGGTATGGGCTCGATCCCTCTCCCATTGAAGTCAGAGGGCCAGATCCTCAGCTACAGCTGAACTGCACACAGTACAAGTTTGTGTATCTTGGTGCTCACGTTTGTACTTCCCTGATCCTGTTGCCACTGTGCCTAGGACAGTTCTCCTTCACTGGGTTAAAGCAGCCTGAGGACACCTCTGATTGACTTATGCCAGATGCTCATTGCTCCAAGGGGGCGGGGCGCAAAACCCTATAGAGCTATGTCAACAGTGGGATGATCCACCTAGAGTTGGATACAGCAGCTTTAAGGTTATATTGTGCTGGTGGTATGGTACAAAACATCCACACTGCACCAGAGAATGTGACCCAGAGAGTCTCTCCATTTACTTCAGTAAGGTTAGATTGGATTCCAGAAGAGTAATTGTTGACAAAGAAAACTGTTTATTGACTTCTTGAAACCTTTTTCTTTTATTGCTTGAATCAACATGCAAAGTATTTGTTGCCACAGTAATGCTATTTTTCCTAATATTTAGGCCCTATCCACACATCCTTTCTACACCAGCAGCTCAAACAATGTCTGCCTATTCTGGACAGACCCAGTATTCAGGAATGCAACAGCCTGCAGTCTATACAGCCTACTCACAGACTGGACAGCCTTACAGCTTACCTACTTACGGTATTTTACCTCTCATTGTTATTCCTTCTTAACTAGAAGTAAGATTGTCAACCTGAACATTCTTTACTTTTCTTCCCATCTGCAAGAAAATATTTTAAAGAATCGGTTGAAAATTAATTTCTCACACAGATTTGGGTGTAATGTTGCCAGGCATCAAGACGGAAAGCGGGCTTTCGCAAACACAGTCACCACTGCAGAGTGGGTGCCTCAGTTACAGTCCGGGGTTTTCCACACCACAGCCCGGCCAAACACCGTATTCTTATCAAATGCCAGGTCAGTAACCACCATCGTCATTTTCTGTCTTTCATTTCAGAGGCACTACTTATGAGTGAGGTGTTGCTCAGTGTGAGTAGGAATATCTGAAGTAGGCCTTTAGGTTCAGATGTTCAAAGGTATTTAGCAGGGCTGCCCAGAGGATTTAGGGGGCCTAGGACAAAGCAATTTCAGGGGCCTCTTCCATAAAAAAAAAGTTGCAATACTATAGAATACTATATTCTCGTGGGGGCCCCTGCGGGGCCCGAGGCCTGAGGCAAATTGCCCCACTTGTCTCCCCCCCCATCCCCCGGGCGGCCCTGGTATTTAGGTGCCTATGTTGCATTAAAATAAGTGAAATGTATATGCAGGCTGATATGTGACTTCATGCAAGGTATTATCTTTTAATGTAGCATTATGATATGCATTTCTTTGTAAGAAACAGTTATCAAAAGACCCAGGGCCAGTATCTAAGGACTTAAAGATGCAGATAGGCACCTAGTGGGATTTTCAAAAGAGTCCAAGCAGGTTAGTCACTTGATTCCCATTGAAATCAATAGGAACAAGGGGCTAGATTCACAAAAGGACTTAGGCACCTGACTGCCACTTCAGGTGCCTAAATCCCAGAATCAGGTCCCACTAGGCTTCACAAAATCCCCGCTCAGCTGCCACTACATCCTGTAGGTGCCTAAACTCACTTGGCACTTTAAATTTTTGTTGCAGTAAAAGTTCCCTTGGGGTCTAGGTTACTGCCTTTCAGTATGTGCACTGCAGCCCCATTCCAAGCATGAATGAGTGATGCAGAAACCGGGGAAGGTAGATGTTCCTCCTAACTAGCTTGCCTGCTTGCCTATAGGCGAGCTTACACAAAACAATGGGGAAAGGAGGTCTTCTTCCTTCAGTTCTTAACCCAGTGGATAGGGTATTCATCTAGGATGTGAAAAATCCTTGGTTCAGGCCCCCCTTTTACCTGAGTGGGAGACGGGATTTGAATTGTTTTATGCTGAGACTGGATGGTTGCAAGTGAAGGTGAACTAAGCAATGAATATACATAAGGAGAGAAAAAACAAAAGAAAAGAAACAAGGGAGTGGTCGAGGCACTGTAGTAAGTGTGAAAAGGTTTTCTTGAACAAAACCACATATTTTCCAAGTTTTCTTGAACAATATGAAAAGGGAAAAATAAATCTGGAAGCAGTTTTTCATTTCTGTTGAGCATTCCTTAGAATTTTTTGTATTTTAAAGTCAGATTCTCAGTTATTTGTGCTTCTGATTTGTCTGTGTTGTAATATAAAAAATGTTTTCAATACACAAATAGGTTCTTATAACAAATTATTTCCTTTAAATTTAGGTTCTAGTTTTACACCCTCATCTACTATTTATGCAAATAATTCAGTCTCGAATTCTACAAACTTCAGTAGTTCACAACAGGTATGAATATTGATACTTTTATATGTGCAACAGAATAAGAAAATATTTTAAGTGATCAGGCAATTGCATAATTTGACCAATTTAGGTTAAAACAGGACTATTGTGATTCAGTGTTTGATAGGACAGCAGTGTACTTTAATATCTAACCACATATTGCAATCTTCATGAGAAAATTTGATCAACCTTTTCATTTAAAATACATGATAAAGAAATGGGTTTACTTAATAAATTGCCTTTACTTTTCCCAGGATTATCCATCCTACACAGCTTTTGGCCAAAACCAATATGCACAGTATTATTCAGCATCAACATATGGAGCATATATGACCTCAAACAACACAGCTGATGGCACGTCTTCATCATCATCAACCTATCAGCTACAGGAATCTCTCCCTGGCCTGAATAGTCAACCAGGTACAGACCTTCATCCAGGTGAAAAAGTTTTGTGTATTTCATCCTGTCAGTTTAGATGTGTGAAAGCAGAATTGGGTAATTTTTCAACATAGGTAATTTTTTAACCAAATTGGGATAAGCATAAACTTTTATACTCATCTTAGTGTCTCTAGAAGAAAAAAAATATTATAGAAACAATCATGAGATATTTAAAAAAACACATGTATATTCAGGTTATATATTAAACCACAACCAAGTAATTTTGGCAAACTGATATATGTATCATTGTGGGAATGAGCAAAAATGGAACAATCAAGTACTGTATGCATCTTTGAGAGTCCAAAACTACTGTGTTGTAGCAGGACCCCTGTAATTCACACTCAAAAAGGCAATCGCTCTTCAGCTCTCTGCAAAGATTTAATAACAGAATGGGGCTGAGACACCTAATAATAATAGTACCTAGCTCTTCATCCATAGATCTCAAAGTGTTTTACAAAGGAGGCTAGTCTGAGAATCCCTATTTTACAGATGGGAAAACTCAGGGCATGCCTACACTATAGACTTAAGTTGTCCTAGGTTAGGTCGAGTTACAGCCACCACAGTAATTACTGTGGTGATTCATGTCCACACTGCCCTTCTTCTGTCTAGGATGCATGTGCTCACCAGGAACGCTTCCACTAACTTCAGAGAGGCAGTGCAGGGGTCTGAGAGCCAGGGCTGTCAGCTCCACACAATTTCTTGCTAGTAGCCTGACATCCCACTGGGCTGCCCCTCCCCTCTTGGCTCCCTGTTCCCCACCACAAATGGGGCAGCTGACCAGACACTGGGCACAGATCTCCACACCAGGAGTCCTGGTCCCCTCCATCAGGAGCACTGCAGCCAACTGGAGTGTGGGCATGGAGCTCCCCGCTGAGCGCAGCTGTGCTCCCAGTGGGGAGCCGAGACCCCAGGGGGCAGCCGGGCTCCTGGTGGGGAGATCCACACCCAGAGTCCAGTTGGCTGCCATGCTTCCAGCGGGGAGCTGAGAGCCCAGGGATCCTGGGTGGCAGTCGGGCTGGAGTGGGAAGCCAGGACCCTGGGGAGCAACAGGGCTCACTGCGGGGAGCCAGGAGCCTGAGTGGCTCAGCTGGGGAGCCAGGTGCCGGCTTTCTTGTCAACTTCACAGCTCCGTGAAATTGACGAGAATGATAGCCAATAGATGTAAGTAATGCAGTGTCTACAGGAACACTGTGTTGCCCTAAATATACCAACATAAGCCCTACGCCTCTGGTGGAGGTGGAGTTATGATGGTGTAGTAGGGCACTTACATCAGCGGGAACAAGGCTGTAGTGTGTTCACTGATGTAATTAAAGCAGCTTGTATTGACCTAACACTGTAGTGTAGACCAGGCCCTAGGCACAGAGAAGTGAAGTGACTGGTCGAAAGTCACCCAGAAGGCCAGTGGCAGAGCCAGGAATAGAATCTACATCTCCAGAGTCAGTCCATTGTTCTATCCACTAGGTCACGCTGCCTCCCTTATTACAGCATATTTACTAGTACAGTATATCGTGAAGTATTATCATAAATAATTAAAACCAAACTACAGTCATTTATTTATTTAGACAAGCACTTTTTAATGTGCATGTCATATTGCTAACTCGCAAAATTCAGCAAGTCACACTAGAGCTATCAGGTATTAGTATCAATCTATTTAAATTATATTAGAAGTTACAGTTGCAAAGTAAAGCACTCAGAAGCCAGGACATGACAAATTAAGTTTGCCCGACTAATTATGTGCCCTGGGGCATAAAGCATTACAGTATTTTATTATATAATCACCATATTTACAGGACCCCATCTCATTCAATGCATGAGGTGGATGTTGCTCTGTGAATGAGGCAGCTGTTCAGTTTTTTTTATCCCCATCATCCACCTTATAGCTCCATGCCTGTTTCATATACTGCACATCATCCAAATACTGCTCACCATAAGAATTGCTTTTCCTTCTTTGTAGTGCTCATTATATTAGTAGGTGAGCATGTCACAGAGGTTAATGAATTGATCCTTGCAACACCCCTGCAAAGTCAAGCAGTATTATCCTCATTTTACAAATGTGAGACTGTGGTACAGAGAAATTAAGTGTGGCTTGCTCAAGATCACATACAAAGTCTGTGAGAGAGACAATAAAAGACTCCAAATCTCCAAGGTCTCTGCCTAGTGCCACATGTGCTTTATTTGTCTTCCAGGGGACCCTGCTTCATTCATCATACAGTAACTCCTCACTTAACATTGTAGTTATGTTCCTGAAAAATGAGACTTTAAGCAAAACGATGTTAAACGAATCCAATTTCCCCATAATAATTAATGTAAATGAGGGGGTTAGGTTCCAGGAAAGTTTTTTTCACCAGACAGGTTTCAGAGTAGCAGCTGTGTTAGTCTGTATCCGCAAAAAGAACAGGAGTCCTTGTGGCACCTTAGAGACTAACAAATGTATTTGAGCGTAAGCTTTCGTGGGCTACAGCTCACTTCTTCAGATGCATAGAATGGAACACACAGACAGGAGATATTTATACATACAGAGAACATGAAAAGGTGAAAGTACCCATACCAACTGGAAGAGTCCAATCAATTGACAAAAGACACCAGACAAAAGACTATATTATATACACACACATACAGTATAAGTTTTGAACAAACAATTTAATACTGGTACACAGTGATGATGATTGTGAAGCTTGGCTGAGGTGGAAGAGTCAGAGGGTGGGATATTTCCCAGGGAATGCCTTACTGCTAAATGAACTAGCAATTGACTGAGCCCTCAAGGGTTAACTCTCACAACACTCTACAAGGCAGCAGGAAAGGAGGGAAGGCAGACAGAGACGCACACCCTGTGCGTGAGAGAAAAAATGTGCATTTCCCCTTTAAGTAACTGATCCCAGGCTTAAGTATACTGCCTTGTTAATTAAATCAGTTTGCTGAGACCTGAGACCCGCAGCTACTGCCTAGAAGCTCCCTCCCTCCATCCTGTGTCCCCCCGCTCTATGGAAGATTGGGGAGGGGGAGACACCCTGACATTAGCCCCCTACTTCCCTCCTCCCCCCATACAGCAAGAAGGAGCAGCTCCAAGGCAGAGGGCAGGAGCAGCACATGGCAGTGGAGGGAGGGACAGCTGCTGCACAGGGAACTTAGGGGAGTGGGGAGCTGATAGGGGGGCCCTGGTTCCAACCACCCACCAGCTAGCTGCAATGGGCTGCTCTTCCTGCAAGCAGTGGACAAAACAGGCAGCTGCCAAAGTCGTTAGAAGAGAGCATTTCACAACTTTAAACGAGCATGTTCCCTAATTGATCAGCAACTTAACATTGAAACAACGTTAACCGGGACAACTTAAGTGAGGAGTTCCTGTATAGTGAAATAGTAAGAAAGTTTGTTTAAACACATGAGCATGTCTCCCTTTTAGCTTATGCATCTGAACTTGTAAATCTGCCAATGTACTTCCCATTTCTGTGAAGTGCTGAATGAGTCATGCGACACTGTGTGCACGGTGCAACACCCATTTTGAAAATACATTGCATGCCTGTGTTCTTGTGTGTTACTTTAAAAATACACTTGCCTAAATGGAGTGCTGCATTCTGAATGCTTAGCCATAGTTTAGAGCTTGTGAACATTACTGATACCCTAGGTCACATCTTAGCACTACAGTGGCCTGGATCAGCACATTCTATCTACAGAGATTTGTTGGCTGGAGAACCATGGGCTGTGTCATTTAAAATCTAAGATAGATGCATCCAGGTGCTTCACTCTCCAATACTGTCTAACCAGGAGACACGGTTTCTTTTCCTGTCCAGAGGGCAGAGGATCCTTAATCTAATCAAACAGCTGTGACTCCAAACTCAACAATCAAATCCTAATTATGACAGTATTTTTTGAATAAAGAGAGATGATAACCAGATGAAAAACATAAAAACAGACACTCTTACCATTGATTGATACAAGCTACAAGAAGCCGCATGACTGCGGGTCAGGAAAACAGTTACAACGGTAAAGGATTGGTAGTAGTGTCCTGTGTGCTGATATCAGGGTCGCAATTTATGGTTTCTTTCTTGAAGCTGTCCGCTTCTCTTGGCTTTTCTCCCACCATTCTGTGTGCCTTCACCTTCCAGCCAAGGACTGACCCTTACTTAGGGCTATACTTTTAAGTCACAGCCCTGTCTTGGGGGCAGTATGGTAGCCCAATCTTTTCTCCCCAAGCTCTCTATCATGAGTGAGGGGTTTGCTGGCTGCATCTTCCTATGGGATGAGTTAACCTGACTCCTCTGGTGCAATTCACCTGCTCTGATGTGCCCAGGCCATGGCCTGCCTCCTATTTACCTTCTTTGGGGTATTGTGCATCCATTGACAGATATAAAGAGACTAGGGAACAATTATAGCTGTCCGATAGATTCTCAGGGTGCGGGAATACTCCCGGTAACCCAGCCACCACACACCAGTGTACAGGCCAGATTCTTTATTTCACAGACCCTACTCTGTGTGACAGTACATCTGTGCATGTTCATTGCGACGTAGCAGAACTTGTTCTGTCTGGCCTCTCACGCTTTGGGGGTACAGGAAACCTGTACAGAAAACCTGTAGTTTCTTCTAAAAGTGGCATTATAGCAAAACTCCTGCGGAGAATGCACAGACAATGCTAACTTAATGTGTTCAGGCACAGACATCCATTCCAGCAAGCACAGAGAGAGCCCAGAGACCTGCTAACAATGCTGCTGTTCTCTAATGCTATTATGAGCATGGTTTTAATCTATAATGCTGACTGGACCTTCACCATGTTCCATAAGCAGCTTAAAGCCAGGCCTAGTCACGTACTGTGTTTGAAGTTATTGATGGTGTGATGTCACGTTGGCCTGAGGGATGTTGCCAGTAACGGCCTAGTGAAAAGAGGAAAGTGGCATGTGAATCTTAGCAACTTCTTCCCTTTAGCAGGGAAGGGAACCCAGCTGCTTCTGGAGCTTGGAGGATGGCACTAGGACATCGTGACTCAGAGGTAGCAATTGCAAAGAGCTTCTGGTTACTGCTTCACCTGGTGGGTAGGGAAAGGGCATAGTGAGCCCTGCTGCTGGTATACTGGGATAATGGTGCTAGGGCCTGCCTGGGCACAGGAAGGAATAAGTATGTGCACGAATCAGTCTGCGTTGACTTTCCTTGTGCACACAGCACTCATTGGAATTTTCACTGGGTTTGTGTGTATGCCTGGGTCAGGGGTGGCTCTAGCTTTTTTACCGCCCCAAGCACGGCAGGCAGGCTGCCTTCGGCAGCTTGCCTGAGGGAGGTCCCCGGTCCCGCGGCTTCAGTGTACCCGCCACAGAATTGCTGCCAAATCCGTGGGACCGGCGGACCTCCCTCAGGCAAGTCGCTGAAGGCTGCCTGACTGCCGCCCTCGCAGGGACCAGCAGGGCGCCCCCCACAGCTTGCTGCCGCAGGCACTCATTTGGTGCACTGGTGCCTGGAACCACCGCTGGCCTGGGTCTTCCCTCCTGGAAGCCCCTTTTGCAACAACCGTACTCTTACTCTTCTTGCTCAATTCGGTCATGGCAGGTTCAGTGTCAGGGAAGGTTTTGTGCTGGTCCTGCACCAGTACCTGAGTATCACTATGTCTGTGATAACAGGCCATACCATGTTCATGCTTAACACTTTCCTGTCGCTTTATTGTAGCCATACTCTCACTTGCCAGTGAATGAAGTTTCCCAAACAGGATCTTTAGCTATGTGTTGAATATAGAAAAAAGGAAAGAATTTCAAGCATTGCAATTAATATTTCTAACTTCGGTGAACTGCACTAGGACTTCCCTATCTCTAAATAAGTACACACATTTTTGGGTCCTTCTGTTTGCATTTCTATCAGATTTGACACACATTCTTACTGCACCATAGATCTGCATTTTGGTCAGGTTTTTTTAAGTTTAAATTTTCTGAAGCTGTTTAAGGATAAAAAAAATAAGTTTCCCCTTTAATATGGATGAGCCTGCTGTTTGTAAAAAGCAAATCCAGCAATTAAGCCTACAGTTGTTCAAAAACCCAAGCACTACTGACTTCTGCAGTTCTAAAATAGAAGCATGCCTTGCATTCAAGTAAGAGACAGCTGGTAATTCTGATTTAGAGATTAGTTTAATGAAATAAAGTTGGCTCTAAATACCCAGAACTTACATGGTACAGTGATTAGTTACAGGACTGATTAATGGGTAATTATGCAATCATGTACAGTGTTGGTCCAAGGAGAAGCCTGGGACAACTGGTAATGATTAATGTTAAATGGAAATTGTAAATAGCATTCAGTTGTTTACTTCAGCTTTTAGGAACTTTCATAGAAGATTTAGAAAGATTGTTTTAATTTTTGGAAGAATTAAGAAAATTGAATAATTTGGAACAAATGTTTTAATATGTTACTTTGTAATTGAATCTTGATTTTATAAAACATTAAATTTTTCACATATATTAAATTTTCTCTTGTGTTAAAAATAATTAAAAGGTTCAGGCCAGACATTAGGTTTCTTTTCTTTTGGTCTGCGTTTTGTGTAGTCTTGGAAGAGCTAGTAAATAACATTTCCTTTGATAAGGGTCCCCTCCTATAAGACACACATTCAGAACTCTTGTTGAAGTCAATGGAAGTTCTGGTTGTGCCGGATTCCAGTTTGGAGTTGTCATTTTGTACTTTATTTAACCCAACCATATTTTCTTCTCTCTCTTGTGGAGCACAAGCCAATACTCCTTGGCCTTACTTACTTCCCCATTACCTTTAGTGCCTTTCCTGCTATTGGCATCACTCAGGGAATAGAGTTGGCTAATTAATCAGAACTCCCCCTCCTGATTAATTCTGCAACAGCAAAGCAAGGTTAAAACGGAGTCATGATTAAATGGAAGTGATTTATTTCTGTTTAATTTCCCTATCATTCCTCAGCAAATTATAATAATTTTAGATTGGGGTAAAATTTTCAAAAGTGCCTAAGGACCAGATTTTTAAAGTTATTAATTTAGGTGCTGGTATTTATAGAGATGCAGATACGTGCCTAAATGCCTTTAAAATCTGGCCCTCAGTAATTTAGGGGAATCTAAGACCCATTTTCAAAAGTGATTTATGCATTTGGAAACATAAGCCTCATTGAAAGTCGGTTGGATTTAGACTCTTAAGTGCCTCAGTCATGTTTGAAAATGGATATTAGACTCCTAACTCATTTAGGCACTTTTGAAAGTTTATACTAGATCAAATTTTAGCTTTGTTTTCTTGCCTCTATCAGTCTGTCCCTGCACTCCCCCACCCCACCCCACCCCACCCCACCCCAACCTTCCTGAGGGTATGTATGCAGCTTTGCCATTTGTGTGTAATGCAGCCCTACTAGTGAATGTAGTAGACATGACTTTTCTATAGAGTTTCATAGGATGGTTTTAAAGCTTATAGAAAGTATTTTTCTATTAATTAGGCATTTAGAATAATTGTTATATAGCCCTCTTTAATTTCTATAGACCTCTACTGGTTACACCTCTATAGAAATTTTCTCTGAGGACATTCTCATGGGTAGTATGTATGCATGTAGAATAAAATATTAAACTAAATACAGAGACATGGATTACTGAATGGTATGAAGAAACACTGAATAAAACTTATTTTCTAGGGCTTTCAAAAGTTATCAGTATTGTACTTTGATTTTTGTTTGATGTTTTTAGTAAGAATCAGTGTTTACAAACTACTTGCTACTTGGTTCACTCATTGGGCTATTTTGCTGGGGAAGCAATAAAACAAAAAAGCTAGATTTGGATGTAATTTTGTTTTTATCTTACGTGGGGCAAAGAAAGAAATGTGAATGTGCATTATGTTGGAATAGTTCTGTTTTGCATGAAATGATTGTGCAGCCACTACAGCAAATGATTGGAAAATAGGTAAATACATAATTACTTTTCATTAGAAACTCATGCTATATATATATATATATACACACACACACACACACACACAGAGAGATAGATTTCCATCTCTTCAGTTGTGTATAATTGAAGATCTGTATCAGATCATAATTGTGCCATTATCATTTGTGTGGGCTTTAAGTTGTTTCATAGATTTTAAGAAAGTTTGGAATTCTTTTAATTCCCTCACATGACAAACAGGATTTTAATCTAATCAGGACATAATAACAACTTTGAAGACACCCCTTGTTGTTCCATTTTACTTCATAGAATAGCAGGGTTGGAAGGGACCTTATGAGGTCATCTAGTCCAACACCCTGCTCAAAGCAAGACCAATCCCCAGACAGATTTTTACCCCAGTTCCCTAAATGACCCCCTCAAGGATTGAACTCACAACCCTGGGTTTAGCAGGCCAATGCTCAAACCACTGAGCTAGCCCTCCCCCCAAAGCCTCCAGCATTCCCAGGAGGTCTCCCATCCAAGTACTAAGCAGGCCCAACCCTGCTTAGCTTCCGAGATCAGATGAGATCGGGTGTGTTCAGGGTGGGGTAGACTTATTTAACAACCTTTGGCACATTGTTCACTAAGGCCTGGTCTACACTATGGGGTGAGGGGGTCGAACTAAGGTACGCGACTTCAGCTACGCGAATAGCGTAGCTGAAGTCGAACTACCTTAGTTCGACTGACTTACCCATCCTGACGCCGCGGGATCGAACTCTGCGGCTCCCCCGTCAACTCCGCCACCGCCGTTCGTGGTGGTGGAGTTCCGGAGTCGACAGGAGCGCGTTCGGAGTTCGAACTATCGCGTCTAGATTAGACGCGATAGTTCGAACTCCGAGAAGTCGAACTCTCCGCGTCGACCCGGCGGATAAGTATGGACCTACCCTAAGAGGAATAATGAACTAAATGATTTACTTAATGGCAATATAAAGAATTATTTTTTACTAGAAATCTGTAAATTCACTCAGCCAAGTGTCTGTAATTCTCTGGGTCCTCTCTGTTCCCTCTTTTTAAAGATAGGTGCTCTGTTTGCCCTTCTCTAGACCTTTGAGACCTTATCTATCCTCCATGAGTTCTCAAAGATAATCACTAATGGCTCAGAAATTGCTTCAGCTAGTTCCTTAAGTACCTTAGGGTGAATTGTGGCAGGCCTTGCTAACTTAAATACATCTAATTTATCTACGAGGGCAGTCGATTAATTGCAGTTAACTCACACAATTAACTCCGATTAATTGCAGTTTTAATTGTACTATTAAACAATAGAATACCAATAGAAATTTATTAAATATTTTTGGATGTTTTCAAATATATTGATTTCAATTACAACACAGAATACGAAGTGTACACTATTCACTTTATATTATTTTTATTAAGAACATAAGAATGGCCGTACCGGGTCAGACCAAAGGTCCATCTAGCCAGTATCTGTCTACCGACAGTGGCCAATGCCAGGTGCCCCAGAGGGAGTAAATCTAACAGGCAATGATCAAGTGATCACTCTCCTGCCATCCATCTCCATCCTCTGACAAACAGAGGCTAGGGACACCATTTCTTACCCACCCTGGCTAATAGCCATTCATGGACTTAACCTCCATGAATTTATCCAGTTCTCTTTTAAACGCTGTTATAGTCCTAGCCTTCACAACCTCCTCAGGTAAGGAGTTCCACAAGTTGACTGTGCACTGCGTGAAGAAGAACTTCCTTTTATTTGTTTTAAACCTGCTGCCTATTAATTTCATTTGATGACCCCTAGTTCTTGTATTATGGGAATAAATAAATAACTTTTCCTTATCCACTTTCTCCACACCACTCATGATTTTATATACCTCTATCATATCCCCCTTTAGTCTCCTCTTTTCCAAGCTGAAGAGTCCTAGCCTCTTTAATCTTTCCTCACATGGGACCCTCTCCAAACCCCTAATCATTTTAGTTGCCCATTTCTGAACCTTTTCTAGTGCCAGTATATCTTTTTTGAGGTGAGGAGACCACATCTGTACACAGTATTCGAGATGTGGGTGTACCATGGATTTATATAAGGGCAATACTATATTCTCAGTCTTATTCTCTATCCCCTTTTTAATGATTCCTAACATCCTGTTTGCTTTTTTGACCGCCTCTGCACACTGCGTGGACATCTTCAGAGAACTGTCCACGATGACTCCAAGATCTCTTTCCTGATTTGTTGTAGCTAAATTAGTCCCCATCATATTGTATGTATAGTTGGGGTTATTTTTTCCAATGTGCATTACTTTACATTTATCCACATTCAATTTCATTTGCCATTTTGTTGCCCAATCACTTAGTTTCATGAGATCTTTTTGAAGTTCTTCACAGTCTGCTTTGGTCTTAACTATCTTGAGCAGTTTAGTATCATCTGCAAACTTTGCCACCTCACTTTTTACCGCTTTCTCCAGATCATTTATGAATAAATTGAATAGGATTGGTCCTAGGACTGACCCTTGGGGAACACCACTAGTTACCCCTCTCCATTCTGAGAATTTACCATTAATTCCTACCCTTTGTTCCCTATCTTTTAACCAGTTCTCAATCCATGAAAGGACCTTCCCTTTTATCCCATGACAGCTTAATTTACGTAACAGCCTTTGGTGAGGGACCTTGTCAAAGGCTTTCTGGAAATTTAAGTATACTATGTCCACTGGATCCTCCTTGTCCACATGTTCTTTGACCCCTTCAAAGAACTCTAATAGATTAGTAAGACACGATTTCCCTTTACAGAATCCATGTTGACTATTGCTCAACAGTTTGTTTTTCTATGTGTCTGACAATTTTATTCTTAAGTATTGTTTCGACTAATTTGTCCGGTACTGACGTTAGACTTACCAGTCTGTAATTGCCAGGATCACCTCTAGAGCACTTTTTAAATATTGGCGTTACATTAGCTAACTTCCAGTCATTGGGTACCGAAGCCGATTTAAAGGACAGGTTACAAATATTAGTTAATAGTTACAAATATTTGCACGGTAAAAATCATTAAAGAAATAGTATTTTTCAATTCACCTCATACAAGTAGCGTAGTGCAACCTCTTTATCATGAAAGCACAACTTACAAATGTAGAAATTTTTTGTTACAGAACTGCACTCAAAAACAAAACAATGTAAAACTTTATAGCCTACAAGTCACTCAGTCCTACTTCTTGTGAAGCTAGTTGCTAAGGGTATGTCTTCACTACCAGATGGATCGGCAGGCAGCGATCAATCCAGCGGTGATCGATTTATTGCGTTTCGATTTATTGCGTCTAGTCTAAACGCAATAAATCGATCCCCGAGCGCTCTCAGTCGACTCCTGTACTCCAGCTCGGTGAAAGGCACAGGTAGAGTCGACGGGGGAGCTGAAGTTGCATAACTTAGATTGATCCCTCCCCTCAGTGTAGACCAGGCCTAAGACAAACAAGTTTGTTTACATTTACAGGAAATAATGCTACTCAATTATTTACAATGTCATGCGAAAGTGAGAACAGATTTTCGCATGACACGTTTGTAGCTGTTCTGGATTGTTATCGAGCAAAACCCATCATCAGCATGGACACATGTCCTATGGAATGGTGGTTGAAACATGAAGGGACATATGAATCTTTAGCGCATCTGGCACATAAATATCTTGCAACGCCGGCTACAACAGTCCCATGAGACGCCTGTTCTCGCTTTCGGGTGACATTGTAAACAAGAAGCGGGCAGCATTATTTCCTGCAAATGTAAACAGACTTGTTTGAGCGATTGGCTGAACAAGAAGTGGGCTTGTAGGCTCTAAAGTTTTACATTGTTTTATTTTTGAATGCAGTTTTTTTTGTACATAACTCTACATTTGTAAGTTCAAGTTTCAGGATAAAGAGATTTCACTACAGTACTTGTATTAAGTGAATTGAAAAATACTATTTCTTTTATTTTTACAGTGCAAATATTTATAATAAAAATAAATATAAAGTGAGCACATTACACTTTTTATTCTGTGTTGTAATTGAAATCAATATATTTGAAAATGTAGAAAACATCCAAAAATATTTATATAAATTGTATACTATTTTTAACAGTGCAATTAATCGTGATTAATTTTTTTAATCACGTGACGGTCCTACTATCTACATATTTTTTAATCTGTTCCCCCTTGTTGTTAATATTATCTTAAGCATTTAGTCACAAACAACCTTTTTAGTGATGACTGCAGCAAAATAGGTTTTTCACACCTCAGCCTTCTTGATGTCACCCGTTACTAGCTCTTGCTAAATAATGGACTTAAATTTTCCTTTGTCTTTCTCTTGTCCTTAATGTACTTATAGAACCTCTTTTTAACTGTTATGTCCCTTGCTAGGTGTAACTCATTTTGTGCTTTAGCCTTTCTGATTTTGTCCCTACATGCCTTTACTATCCTTTTGTATACATCCTTAGCAATTTATTCATCTTTCCACTCTTTGTAGGATTCCTTTTTGATTTTCACATAATTAAAGAGCTCCTGATAAAGGCATATTGGCCTCTTACTGGTCTTCCTATCTTTCCTTATCATTGTGAGAGTTTGCTCTTGTGCCTTTAATATTGTGCCAATTCTCCCAAACTCCTTTTTCCATTAGATTTTCTTTTCGTGGGACCATACCTATTAGTGCTCTCAGTTTAAGTCTGCTTTTTTGAAGTCCATTGTCCTTATTGTGGTGCTTTTACTTCTTTCTTTCCTTAGAATCATGAAATCTATCATTTCATGATCACTTTCACCCAAATTGTCTTCTACCTATCTTTCTACCTTCAGATTAATAACCACAAAAAATAACTGTTTGTCAGAATCAAGCCTACACTGGCTGCCACTGGATACCTCCTTCACCTTTTTAATAGTCTGTAAAGATATTAATATCTCAGTATGTAAGTTATGACTATACAGTGTAGGGTCATTGACTGGCCAATTTTGAGACAAAGTTTTTTCTGGTTTTGATTGCTATGTGGACAGTGATGGGGGCAGAGTTCAGGTTGCATGTTTAACTGAAATACGTACATGTTATTGAGTTACTGTGGTTTGACTACAGCTTTTTAAATGGTTTGCCTTTGTGTATGTAAACTTTAAATTGTTCTTAGTTTGACCTGTGTGACCTGTTCTTTCTCTTGGCATATAATATATGTAGGTGCAAATGGCCTATATTATTCACTTGTTACCCTAATAAAAATGTTCTTAGAAAAGAAAGAAAGAAAAAGGAAAGAATTGCCAATTTAATTTATACATTCCTTAATATTGAGCAATTTGACTTGATTATAAACTCTGGGGGGAGGGACCATATTTTTGTTCTGTGTTTGTACAACATTTAAAGTACAGTGGGGTCCAGGTCCATGATCAGGCCTCCTAAGTGCTATGGTAATATTAATACTGATAATTAATAAAGAATTGATGCTGCCCACACTAAGTCACCCTTGATTTAGGCCTCCCAAGCCAACTGTCTCTTTGTTTCAATCATCCTAACTGAAAAGTGTTTCATACTGCCCCCACGGTATCTGGCTTGATAAGTTTATGGAAGGGATGGTATGATGGGATAGCCTAATTTTGGCAATTAATTGATCGTTGACTATTAGCAGTAAATATGCCCGATGGCCTGTGATGGGACACTAGAGAGGACACTAGAGAGGGTGGGATCTGAGTTACTACAGAGATTTCTTTCCTGGGTGTCTGGCTGGCAGGTCTTGCCCACATGCTCAGGGCTTAGCTGATCGCCATATTTGGGGTCGGGAAGGAATTTTCCTCCAGGGCAGATTGGCAGAGGCCCTGGGTTTTTTTCGCCTTCCTCTGCAGCATGGAGCACGGGTCACTTGCTGGAGGATTCTCTGCACCTTGAAGTCTTTAAGCCACAAGTTGAGGACTTTAGTAGCTCAGACATAGGTCAGGGGTTTGTTACAGGAGTAGGTGGGTGAGATTCTGTGGCCTGCATTGTGCAGGAGGTCAGACTAGAAGATCATGATGGTCCCTTCTGACCTTAAAGTCTGAGTCTATGAGGTAATAGCGCTTATTGGACCAGCTTCTGTTGATGAAAGTGACAGGCTTTCGAGGTCCACAGAGCTCTTCTTCAGGTCTGGGAAAGGTACTCAGAGTGTCGCAGCTGAATACAAGGTGGAACAGATAGTTATATCTGGGCATCATCCTTCAATATATTTTAAAGAACCATCTAGCACAGCAGCATAGAACCCAACAGATTAGAAAAATTGAATGGCACCCCTGAATCAGTTCAATGAACACTTTGGAAGATGTCAGGTATAGCTGTACTCCATTGCTATTGTGAAATAGCCATGAAATCATTATTAAGGTAGATAAAGGGGGAGGATTCATGTCTTTTCACACTTAGGAAACTGGCTATATTAGCCAGTCCCTAGATACACCACCAGAAGTTTCTGGAGGTGCACTAGTAGTGATATGCTTGGAAGGAGGGAGGATTTCTGATTACTGGAAGATGGGGTGGAGCAAGTCTCAAACAATCCCTCCTAGGTAGCTCCATTCTCGTTCTCCATCCAATCTTCCCAATGTGACCTGCCTTATCCTGCTCACAGCTCTCGGTTGACCATCGCCCGTGTTTGTGACCAGCAGCGGTAAGGTGGATTACAGTTGGGAAATCAGTCTGAAAAGATAGAGGGATGACCTGGCATAGTGCTGGTAGCAGTAGGAGGAGAGTAGGGAGGTGGATGAGGAGATTAGGCTGTTAGTCTGTCAGACAGGAGGAGATGGTTGGGGATTCTGATGTCTGCAGGAGTATTTAGGATGTCCTCCATATTTAGGGATAAGGATAGTGAGTCTTCTGCTGGTGCAGAGAGGAGTTGAAGTTGAGTCTTCACAGCAATAAAGGATGTTGAAATCTATCTAACTGACTTCCTAACATAGGAAACGAGATATACACACCTTAAATTTAAAAAAAAGCATGATATGACCATTAGTATTGTGTTTCAGAAAGCTTACTTTGATGCCTCACTATTTTATATCTGTGTGAATATTAGTGCATTTAAACCATCTCTCCATTTCTAAGGAGATTTATTGAAGTTTGTCTTTGGTAAAGTCAGAATGTATTTATGGCATCTGCAATTTCCTGTTATGTAAAACTGAAATTGAGAACTGCTCTTCTGCATTTTATGTTTATAGCATGTGTGTATCTTGTGTTTGGGTTGGCATATAATCTGTGTAGAGAGTCATTTTTAAAGCTTTTATACCTTCTGTAAAAATTAAACACTGATTTTTTTCCCATGGATTTTTGTATTTACAGGGGAGTTTGACACAGTACAGAGCCCCTCAACACCGATCAAAGATCTTGATGAGAGAACGTGTCGGAGTTCTGGGTCAAAGTCTCGGGGTAGAGGGCGGAAGAATAATCCATCACCCCCTCCGGACAGTGACTTGGAGGTATGTCCTCTGGTAACTGATGAATGGTAAACTGAAGGTAGATTCAGCAAATTAAAGCAGTGGAAACAGTTTAAAGCTTTAAAAATGTGGCATGAACCATATGAATCATTAATTGAAAGTACTAGATTTCTAGTAGTTACTTTACATTTATACAATATGGGGCAGATACAGTGTATACATGAATATGCTGAAAGTAAGATAGTGTCAACGTGATACATACATGCATATTGTCTCTTCCAATTTAATGTGGAATAGATCTACAAAACAATTTAAGGTTTCTTTGTTCATATTTTTTCTGATTAATTTCTATTTTGTGTATTGTTTAACTTTCTTTTTTAAAATAAGAAAATTCAGATGTATCAATCCAATTATCTACATATTCAGTGTAAAAATATGCATTACAAAAAGGAATGCATAAATATGAGACAGCCGTATTTGGCCCTAATCCTGCAAACACTTAAGGACGACTTTAACTGTGCCCCTGTAAGTAGTGTCATTGACTTCAGTAGTTATGCACCACTATTTGAGAGATCAAGGCCATAGCAAAGAAACATATCTGCGTAAGGTACAAGATGAAGTTTTAAAACACATGTGTCCTAGCAGTGGAGTGATGATATTCTTGTTACCTTTGTGTTAGCAGTGTTCTGACATAGTGTGTGACAGAAGGAGAACAACACTCATTGTATGCATAGTATATTCCAGCACTGGGATCAGAGAAATGTTCTGCACATTTATGTGATGTGCCTCCTCCCACTGTGATACTGGCACTCAATGCTAATATCATTGGACTGCTCCACCCGCTGTTTATGTAGTACATATCTCCACATATATCACCAGACGTCAACTTTGTTATCACTTAGCTATTCCAGCCCCTGCATCTCTACTGGAAGGACAGGGTTGACCATAGCATTTAGCATCAATCCCAGATGCCATAGCTTTTTGTACAGAGGGTGAGGAATTTTATCCTGATTTTGGACGAACTATCTGATTTTTTTGTAGTTTTCCACAAACTATTTTTTTAAATTAACCAGTTGTAATTTTTTACATTTATGGGAAGATTTCCATTTTCCTTTCCTTAGTTTCATTTTCAGAAAAAAATAGCCTCTTACCAACACTAAGAAATTTCCCTTAAAAACTAAAACAAAATAAAAAGTTAAAATAAGACATTTTGTCCAAAAATATTATTTAAATTCCTTATTCTGTGTGAATTACTGTGGCGTAATAGTACTTGTGGCATGTAGAACTAGCACCAAGAGTTGATATTATCTCTATTGGAGGAACACATTGAAATCAATGTGAGTTGCACATAAGAATCTGAGAGTAGAATTTATCCTTAAATTAATAGCTCTTTACAACAAAGTAATTGACCCAAAGTATACTGACATCTGTAGTATGTTAGAGAGACAAAGTGGATGAGATAATATCTTTTATTGGACCAGTAAAATATTCTGTAGTATGTGATGTATTTGAAACCTTGTAAAGGTTGTAGAGTAATTAAAAGATTGGAAAGTATTGAAAAGATTAATGTCCTCCATGGTTTTGTATAGATTATTTTAAGATACACTGTCATCATAAGAACATAAGAACATAAGAATGGCCGTACTGGGTCAGACCAAAGGTCCATCTAGCCCAGTATCTGTCTACCGACAGTGGCCAATGCCAGGTGCCCCAGAGGGAGTGAACCTAACAGGCAATGATCAAGTGATCTCTCTCCTGCCATCCATCTCCATCCTCTGACAAACAGAGGCTAGGGACACCATTCTTTACCCATCCTGGCTAATAGCCATTTATGGACTTAGCCACCATGAATGTCAATACTGATTTTCAGAACAAATCTACTCATTTAAGGGCTTATTTAAAGCACAGGACATGACTGATTTGATTTTGGATCATAAATCTTATTTCCTGATTATATTAACGATTTTGTCTCCATTTCTGTTTTCAGCGTGTATTTGTTTGGGATTTGGATGAAACTATCATCGTTTTTCATTCACTGCTTACAGGATCCTATGCACAAAAATATGGCAAAGTATGTGACTCATTAATTCAACAGTAGATTCAGACTATCGAAACACTTGGCATTTTTACTGTGCTTTTCATCTTCAGTGTGCCTTACAAAACTTAACTAACATTCATATGCCCTTGTGAGGGAGGGAGGTGAATAGTATTAACTCCATTTTACAGACTGGTAAACTGAGGTACAGCAGTTGTGATTTGCCCAAATGGAGCAGCCAAGGGGGCAGATGAGGTGCCTACCCTTAGGTAAGATGTGAGGTCCGATACAGGTAGAGTTGCTGAGGTAGGTGCTATAGCTGTAAGGAGGAGGCTTCATTGAGTGAGAGGTGCTGAAGTTTCTGATGCAGCTTTGAAAAGCTGTTGCAAGTGGGTACTAGATTTGGTGGGAAAGGGAAAATAACTGGTAATATTGGAAAGAGGGTGGGGAAAGGGAATGAGTCAACTGGACAATGATAAAAGGAAACAGAACTGATGAATTTGCAGGGAAAGGAAAATGTTAAGTCAGAGTAAATGGGTGGGAGACAGACCTGTCTAACCTTCAGCTTTAGGGTAGAGGCTATGGGTTTATGGTGTACTCTGACACCTCAGCCTTCCTGGTGAGTCGCTGGTGTTCTTGGATGGCTGTTGGGTTGGGCAAAGCCACTGGCTGAAACACCCTCTGCTGCGAATCATTGTACACAACTACTCCCCTCTCTGCCACTGAGGAATCCAAAGGTGGCTGGAGAAGAAGCCCAGAACAGGGAGCAATGAGCAGCCAGCGGTGAAAGGAGCGAGAGGGAGAAGCAACCCAGAAGTAGTAGCAACAGGAATTTCCTCACATACTGAGCAAGGGTTTTTGCTGCACTGACAGTGGCAGGGCTGATGGCAGAATGAATGCTGATGATTTGGCTGGGGGTGGCAGCTGAGAAGATAGAGAAGTCCATGAATTGCAGGGTGGCGTGGTTATGTGAAATAGGTGTGGGGCTGTGTGAGAGAGGGAGAGAGAAAAAGCGACAGGTGTGAAGCATGTTTCTGTTAATGAAAAAAAAGGAGGGAAGAGAGTTTGGTGTTAATGCACATGTGGAGGTGTTTGCAGGAGTGTGTGCATGGATATGAGTATTTGGAGACACAGGTAGTTGTTTCTCCTGGTGTTTATGAAAAGGGTGTCTGTCATGGAAATTCATCAGCTCAGTTCTGGAATGCTAAAATAAGATTAGCTATTCGGCTCTGGTATGAATAACACTTGTTTTACACCTTCACAGTGCCAAATCAGTGCATGTCATACTGTTTTGCCACTTATATTACTGTACATCCTACACGCTCTTCTAGTGCTATTTTTACAAAAAATATAATTCCATTCACTTTGACAAAATTACTCCTTTTTTATATCTCTGTAAGTGAGAGAAGAATCAGACCAAACATGCAACTTACATCATTTATATCACCATTGAATGTGGAGTTGCTATGCTTGACCCAATGATTCAGATACTTGTAATTTTAATCCAAGTGTGCTTGCGGCCTTTTGGATGGTATAACTATTCTGATGCAATATTTTTCTCCATCTCAGATATTAACAAGAAAATATTTATCATTATTGGTGCAAAACTTTTTAAACTGAAATATGTTACAGAGCTATCAATACTTTCTGGATAACTTTGAAAACTATTCTTGCGACAACTGTGCAGAGATATCTTCATGGTTTCCTTCTCTTGGGTTTTTTCCCCCATATCTGTAGGGACATTTAGATGAAAACAGCATCACTGCTTTTTAAAAACTCATCTGCTCCTGCAATTTATTCCCCATCAAAAGCCAGAATATGTGGTAATGACTATTTACAGCAACCAGTTGTGATATCAGATAGAGATTATGAATTTATTTCCATGGGTCCGGAGTAACTCAAGTGAAAGTGAAATTAATTGATTTATGCTACTGAAATTAGAATCAGGATCCAAGACTTCAAGTGACGATGAACCAAAACAGAGGATTTCTTAAATAAAAAAGATCCTGTTTTCATACTGCTAGACATAGTAAAATAAAAATCATAGGGCTACAGAGTCATTCCCAGAGTAAATTAAGAAATGGCAGATATTTTCTTTTCTAGAGTAACTATCTTCCTAGTATTATGGTAAACATATTTAGGATGATGATGTATCATTGAGCCTCAAATATGTAGTAAATTCTTGTCTAATATTTTATATGTTACTGCATATATTTTTTTTTATATGGAGGAAGGATGGTTCACTGGTTAGGGCACTAGACTGAGGCTTGAGAGATTGTATTTCAAGTCCTTGCCCAAATCACTTAGCCTCTCTGTGCCTCAAATCACCATCCGTAAAATGGGGATAATCATCCCTACCTTGAAGAGGTGTTGTAAGGGTGAATACATTAAAGATAATGAGGCACTTAGATATTATGGTAATAGAGACCATATAAGTACCTAAAATCTAGTTATACTTCATTGTTTCAAAAAACATCTTGGGCATTGATCCTTTTTGTGATTGTGCTGCTCCAGTGGCACAAAGTTGGTTTAAGGCCAGTTTAAACAGCCGGTGGTATAGAATTAAAGCAGTGAGTCCTACACCTTCCCCTGTATTGGCTCCTAGTATTGGGGGCAGCACAGCTCCCAACCTGTGCCTTGATGTCTGGCTTTAAACTGTTGGAGTACTTTACCCTGTGTCCCCTGATTCTCAGTCTCTTTCTGTATATTGTGTTGTCTCGTATTGTTTAATAAAACACATTTTCTCCCAAAAGAGAAAAGACTAGATAAAATGAGACAGAAGGTCACGGGTCTCTCAGTATGTTTTTCAAAGTTTTCTAGTGAGTGATTGGCATGATGCTGCTATAAATAGGGAGAAAGCATTTTATGGTGAACAGAGTGGTCAAATTGCATTTTCAAGGTGTGAAATTCTGGGATTATACTGGCACTTAGATGGACCATTTTCCAGGGTTTCACCTTTGTTCTACTATTCTAACATTTATACAGACACTCTGAATGTACAGATATAGATATAGATATAGATATATACACACACCCTCAACTATTCCCCATCTAAACACAGACCTGCCAGCTCTTGTCCTTCTCTTTGCCCTATTTCTTGCTGTGACCAGGGGGAAACAAAATATCTATCTTTTAGGCCTTACTGCTCTACTGTCATCATGGCTGTGAATGGAAATGCACAGAGTAGAGAGCCGACTTAGCTCAGTGTCACAGTCACAGTGGCAAACTGTTTGTAAGCAAGGCCAGTAAAGAGCCATAGAGGGACCAGCAGATTAAAAATTCTTCTTTTAAATCTTCTTTTAAATCTTTTAAAATCTTCTTTTAAATCCCACCCTCCTTCGCCGCAGGCAGTAGCCTAAGGGAGAAGAGAACAGTGATCCTGATTTCATTTTGGACTTCTATATGGTACTGTCAGAAAATCATAGAAATCTAGAACTGGAAGGGGTCATCTAGCCCAGTTCCCTGAACTGAGGCAGGACTAAGTAGTATCTAGACTGTCCCTGACTGGTGTAATATAAATAATAGTAGTAGTAGTATTAACAAACTGTGACAGATTGACTGAAGATTTTTTTAACATTATGAGCAAGATTGTAAATGTCTCATTAAAATATATGGCAAATTGCTTCTTCGCGGGAGGGAGCCAATTGAAAGACTAGCTTGCAGTTTTCCCCTGAAGCGAGAGAGGCTTTGCATGTTTGAGTCTGGTCAGTGCAGAGCTACAAGATATTAATTAAAAAGCCAAAAAGTCACAATTAAGTGATTTTGTCTGATTTTTTTTTTACTGGACTTTCCAGAGTTAATTATTTTATGTATTCTAAATATGTCCGTCTCTCAGCTTGTAAGGTGTGGTTACTTTGCTCATCTCATTTGTTGATGCTCTTCATGCACCATAAAATTAGTACACTTCTATTTTTAATTATTTACTGCAGTAGCAAATTATGATCATTGGTATCTGAGCTGTTCGGTTATGACCTGTGTGGCTGATGATGGTTTTTGCAGCTGAGCACCAGTTGGCACATATAGTTTTCTACAATGCTAAACTCTTAAATAAGGATTTGTTGATGTGACAGGACATGTGTTAGGAGACTGTCATCATCTGTTAAATTTTATGAGGTACATTCCTGTTCTCTTATTAACAATATGTATTCTTCTCTCTATTATGTCCCAGTGATTACTCACTCTTTCGGAGCTGAATAAGCTGTGCTTAGTGTTAGCATTTCCAACGTGTTAAAATCATTTATTTCTTTAAGGTCAATCCAAAGGGCAAAGATGCTCCAAAAATACCATAAGTCAAAGTTCAGGCTGGTAAAAAAGAACGACTGCCTTTCATGGCACTGCAGAAGAAAAAGTCTTAGTTCTCCAAACTTGAATATGTGTTACAGAGAATTCAGGATGATGTTTTAGACAGCCTTAAAAATAAGTGCAAAATATGACAGTACAATTCAACATACCAAACCCTACAGTATATTTTAAGAGAAAAGTCAAAATTCTACTCTATAGTGAAAATGTACGGAACCTACCAACTTTTTTATCATGTAGATAAGCACTGTTACAATTTGAGTCAGATGTAAGCTAGTGCCAAAATGTATTAGGCTTTTTTTGACAATTTTCTGATTTTTCTGATCCACCTACATCTTTTGTTTCCAGTTAATACCTCTTTTATTATTATTATTATTATTTTTATTATTAGTGTACAAGGGGCTCAGGGGATTGATGTTTGCTGGGACCCTACCAAATTCACAGTCCATTTTGGTCAATTTCACAGTCTTGGGATTTTTTAAATAATCAGTCTCATAATTTCAGATGTTTACATCTGAAGTTTTATGGTATTGTAACCGTGGGGGTCCTGACCCAAAAGGGGTGATGAGATTGCACCCTTACTTTTGCACTGCTGCTGGCGGGCGGCGCTGCCTTTGGAGCTGGGTGGCCAGAGAGCAGTGGGGTCACAGGGCATGGGGAGGTTGTTACTTGGGGTAGGAGGCAGGTCCAGCCTTACAGCTGGGCGACTGCCCAGGGCCCCATGGTCAGGTGGGTGCTGTGGTTCCCTCCCCTCCTCCTGCAAGCCCAAGGCCCCTTTAACACCTGAAAACTGGGCCCGGAGCCAGGGAAGGCAAAGCTGAGGATGTCCCAGCTGAGGGCTCCTACCACAGCTGGTGACCGCTGCATTAGTCCCTGCTAAGCTGGAGAGGGACAGGCCTTCCTGCAGGGGCCACTCCCAGGGCCAGGTCAGACCCACCTCTGGCTGCAGGAAGCTCTGTGGCTGTGCTGCCTTCAGAGCTTCCTGCAGGCGGGGGAGATTCCCAGAGGTGGGTCCCATCCCTCCCCAGCCCAGCTGGGACAAGCAGCTGGAGCCCGGCACATGGTAGGAGCCCCTCTCCCCTACAATAGCCAGATTTTATGGGGGCAATCAGATTTCACAATCTGTGATGCGTTTTTCACAGCCGTGAATTTGGTTGGGCCCTAGTGTTAACTGGTTCAAATTTGGCCAGCCTTGTTTGTGACTGAAACATGGCAGCTTTTTTGATGGCCTATGATAACAAGTTAGTGGTATCTTACAGGACAAATGCTCACACCACAAAAAATCACCACCAGTATTAACACTTCATGATCACCCTTTGATGACAGTCTCTGAAGAGAGCCCAAAAGTAGAGAGTATCAGAGGGGTAGCCGTGTTAGTCTGGTTCTGTAGAAGCAGCAAAGAATCCTGTGGCACCTTATAGACTAACAGATGTTTTGCAGGATGAGCTTTCGTGGGTGAATACCCACTTCTTCGCTCCAGGTCAGAGTTGAGTCACATTAGCTGGGAGGTATAAGGATACTTGTTACTACCCATGCTAGACCATCTCCCAGCTGCCACCTCTCACCAGCACTAGTATACTTTTAAAAAAATCATTCCGCTGCATTGATTGTTTCCTGTATTTTGGTCAGATGCCTCAGGGCTTCTCATTTTGCTCTTATATTCTCTTGTTGTCAACCCCCTACTTTCATCCCAGGAATGATAGACAGGAACTCCCTGTGGAGTCCATCAACAGCACACTCTCTTCCTCTTCTCCAGCCTCCATAACACCCTCCCAGAATGAGTCTCCCCAAAGAGAGAGAGTTGGACTTAAACCTGAGGCTCCCACCTGACAATAGAAGTTCCATTAGGCCAGCAACATTAACATTTAACTCTAACATTTCTACTTGTGAGGCCGAGTTGTTCCAAGGGACAGTGCTATTCCTATTAAGTTTAGCCATACTGCCCTTTTATAGGTGTGTTCCCACACCATTGTTCATCAAGTTTTTTATGTTGATTTATACATAACTAGACACAATGAAAACAAGCTATTTTTATATTATTGTATTTGAATACAATAAGAAAAAGGATTCTGTGAGCATTTCTTGCCAACACCTGCTCTTCCTGGTGGTACTGAACAGTATGCTGCCACCAGGGGCGGCTCTACAGTAGGCCCCCCCCAGCGCCAGCGGAGCGCCGCGCCCCTTCCCCGGTCGCGGTGGTCCCTCTTCCCGCGGCTCTGGTTGAGCTCCGCTCCCGCCATGCGCGCAGGCGGTCCACCGGAGGAGGGACGGACGAGAGCCGCCGTCGCGCCGCTCACGCGGGAACCGAGCCGGAGCGGGACAGGGCCGGCGGCGCCGCGCGCGCGCGGTCCCGCGTCGCCCGGCCCGTGACGACAGGCATGCCAGCGGCCCGCAGGGGAGCCAGCCCACCCCCGCCCTCCCCGCCAGGCCCGCCCGCCCCCTGCTGGCGCCCGCTGGTGCCCCCCCCCCGCTGCCACGAATGAAACTAAGAAGTTAGGACTTTATCTGGGACCCTATCATGATTCTCTCCTCCTCAAAACGTAAATATTGGTTCTGCTGAGATATTTTTACTTAGTCTCCTAGGAGGCATTCCAGTGATGGCTCAATCTAGCACAGAAGTCCAGACACTCTGGCTCCAATTTATACCCTGTAACGTAACTAAAAGCATTGGTATTTTTGCTATAGAGAGGAGCTGTAGCTGATCCAGACTCCGTTGAATACTAGTAATATCTGGCTACAGAGCATGCCTGTAAAGGCCAAAGGGCGGCTGCTGTTGTTTTTTTTAATTCAGCTATTATTTTTTTATATGTGGAGCAATGCAACATATATTAGCAAAAGTTCAGTCTGCCTCATTACATTTAATTTTATAGCTGTGTTATATATAACTACTGTGGGTGCCTCTTTGCTTCTTCCCTCCTTAAATTTCTTGCTTTCTTTTCCATATTCTTCTCTTGTCCTGTGTTAGTTTCAAAAACCAGTCGGAGAACAAACACTTCAGTCTCCCTGGTCACTCGATTACAGACTTAAATGTCGCAATATTACAACAAGAAAAACTTAAAAACAGAATCCAATGAGAGACTGCTGAATTGGAATTAATTTGCAAAATGGACACCAGTAAATTAGGCTTGAATAAAGATTGGGAGTGGATGGGTCATTACACAAAGTAAAATTATTTCCCCATGTGTATTTCCCCCCCCACACACACACACACTGTTCCTCACGCCTTCTTGTCAGCTGCTGCAAATGCACCATTTTGATTACCACTACAAAAAGTTTTTTTCTCTCCTGCTGGTAATAGCTCACCTTAACTGATCACTCTTGTTAGACTGTGTATGGTAACACTCATTGTTTCATGTTCTCACTGCACATTATATATATATCTTCCTACTGTATTTTCCACTGAATGCATCCGATGGCTCTACGAAAGTCCACAAAAGCTTATGCTCAAATAAATTTGTTAGTCTCTAAGGTGCCACAAATAATCCTGTTCTTCTTGTGAAAAGTGTTCACCTACAGATGATAGAATGTTTTTGTATGTTATTTTCCAGTGTGAGTTCATTTGAGAGCATAGATATTTTCTGGTTTCACCCACATAGTTGCTATTGGGGCATTTAGCTCATTAGATGAGGTACACCACATGTTCTGACAGGCATGTGTCTCATTTATATCTTTCAATTACAGTAAAATATAACTGGAATATTGTGTTAAAAACAACTGTATTATGATGCAGTCATTTGCAGTCCAGTTCCACATAGAAAGGAGAAAACAAATGAAAAGGGCTAAGACCCCCATCTTGCAAGCAATGTTCCTAACTTTACGTGCATGAGTGGGCCCATTGACAGACTACATATGTGAGTTAAATTATGCATGGGCATAAACATCTGCAGGATTGGGGTCAATCAGCATACTGCAGAAATAAGAGTTGTGAATTTCATATTTAAGGGGGGAAATTCTCTTAACATTCACTGAAAAGTATTTCAATGTTTGTCTCATACATTTAGCCAGTTCGTTTGTTTCTAAAACTACTAGTCTATTTCATGATGGTTAACATCCAGTGCTTTATTCCTTGAAGGCAGTATGGCCTAGTGAGGAAGACATGGATCTATCATCTCTCAGCTCAGGTTTCTGCCCCCAGCTCTCCTACAAACATCCCATGTAACCTTTGGCAAATATATTCCTGCACTTTTATCCAAGTACTCTTGAGGCCAAGTGGGCATTTTAGTGGAGAATTTAGGAAGAAGTCATTTTACAAGGTCCTGGAGTTTCCTTTTCTTTTAGAAAAATAGGTTGGACCAGTTCAGAAGTCAACATGAAAATAGTGAAGTTGAATAGTGAAACTAACCGAGAATTGGGTCTCATTTCCAACTAATGACAATTTCTTAAACACTTCACTCTTCTTGCCCTTGAAATCTGCTTCTTGCCTGGGCCAGTGCCAAAATATGTCTTTCAAATTTTCCCATTCTGCTTTAAGTGGGTTAGAGCAGGAACCAGTTTTTACTCTTTGTTTGCAAAGTGCCTACCGCAATGGTGGCCTGGTCCTGATTGGCAAAATCTTTGTTCGTAACACAAATAAATGATGATTTGTGGTTTAGAGTGATTCTGCTGACAGAGGGATACAAAATGTTGCATTATTTCTAAAGACAGCAATTTTAAGTCTTTTAACCTCAAAGTACTTAAAAGATTCAGAAAACTCTGTAGCTGTCAGCGAGTGAAATGTGGCTTTTTTCCTCTTTTTTTTTTAATTACAAGAGGATCATATCAGCCTTATAATGGGAGTATGGTGGCAGCCTAAACTATGGAGAGTCTAACTCCTGTCTATAATAAACCTAAACAGCTGCAGACCTTGTCCAGCAGGAGGCCTTTACAACTTGAATTAAAAGAAGAACTCTGTTAGCTGTGAGTTACAGAAAGACCTTTATGTGTTTTCCCAGTACTGTGGGTCTCCCAATCCGTAGTGCCATGGAGTACATAAGATTGGCTAAGAGCCTGCAGTGAAAGGGGACCAGAAATCCACATTTGTTGGGAAGCATGAATTACAAATATAGAGGGAGAATTTGTAATTTGGTCAGGTGAGTGCCTGCAGTGAAAGGAGGATAGATAATGGGGTTGTGTGGGAGGAAGGACAGGTGTTCAGTTGGAGCAGTAGTTGTGAATTGGGCCAGGAAATGTTTTTAGAGTAGCAGAAGGTGTGGGAAGAAAACTGGTATTGGAAAAATGCATAGGTGGGATGGAGGCTATTTCTCTAAAGTGAAACTTGTTTGGGGAATGGGTGAAGATTCCAACTGTTGTTTGTTTTCTCATAAAGCGTAGATATTAGAAAAGACCTTTTAAGTCATCTCTCCCTTGCACCATATGCCATTATTCCATACCATACAATATCTAGTGAGTTTTTTCTAGTCCAGTTTTACATGTCCTCACTGAAAAGGCTTCTGACACTTGGTTTAAGAGACTATTATGTGGCCAAATGTTGGGAAGATTTTTCTGATTCAAAATGAAGTACTATGGTGTAATGGATGGTGTAGCAGACTGGATGTCAGAGGATGTGTTGTCTGTTCCTGGCTATGTCACTGACTCACTGTGAATGTGGACAAGTCACTTAACTTCTCTGTGCCTTAGTTTCTCTGTCTGTAAAAGGGGAATAAAGATATGACCACACCTGTATAAAATGCTTTTGGGTCCTTGGATGGAAAATGTAAATTATTTTTATTAAAATACATATTCCCTTTCCTAAATTCATCTTATGACTTCTAATAAGCAATTCTCCTCCTTGGTACAGCTGTAAATTATTTAGACTTTAATATTTCACCTCTGCAAATATGTAAATAGTTATGTTTCTCCTCAGCCATAGGTTAGCCAATCTATCAATATTTAGCTTTTTTAGGCTATGTTTCATAAACTAATCCTTTCAGCACCCCAAGCGTTTTGCTGTTAGTCTGTGAACTCCCTTCAACACATCAATCCCTAATCAGAACTTTATGGTAAAAAAGGTTATACCCAGAGAATTTTAGAGAAATCACTGCAAAATGTTGGCATACAGCAACTTTTGAATAGCTGCTACCTGAATGAAATGTAATTAATTGTAATTAAATATCTAACCTAATTTTTCATTTTCTAAGGATCCACCAATGGCAGTAACCCTGGGCCTGCGAATGGAAGAAATGATTTTTAATCTTGCTGATACACATTTATTTTTTAATGACTTGGAGGTAAGAATCTACAGTCTGTAACATTAACTGTTTCATCCCAGAACATGACACTAAAGGTTTGCTACCTATTAGTATTTCCCACAGACATTACTCTAGGGTTAGTCCTACTCACTGAACAGTCACAGGCAGTCATACTGCAATAATTTCTACAGCATTGGGGTACTTACATGAAGAGTGGGGACATCCTCAATATGTCACCTCTGTCCCTTGCAACAGTTCTTTGCGCTCTAGCTGTTTGTATTTAAGTCTGCAGATTTTGCTGTGTCTGCAATGTTATCCTGAGAAGGGACCCATTTGCCTCCCACCTCTTCTTTCTCAGCTCAAGTGGTCCCCTTTTGCCTCCAAAAGACTTTATCTGAACAGAAGAGTTTAAAGTCTTCTCCTTGAACTCCTCCTTTGTTGCCTGCCTCTTGTCTTTCCCATGTTCTCAGGGTAAAAAGAGCTACCTTTCCTTTTCAAGGGAAGAAGGAGAGTTCTTATTCTTCTTCTCAAAGACTGTCATCAGCGAGTTTTGATAATAATAATAATGACAGACTTTTAGTCATGAATAGACAATCTGGACATAATCATCATTCATGTGTCTAAAAAAACAGAAATTGAGAACAAACCCTAAAATGCCTCCAGATCTCCAGTTTCAAAACCTTATCCTTAAAATAAGAAAACTCAGGTGCAAATTTTCTTTTCCCATTCTCAACTCTCTGAAGAGCATTGTGGGTTTAGGGTTGAAGACTCCGGACAAGAAAGGCACGTCAGTAAAATACACCACAGTTAGATGTAGGGATTTTTAATTTTTATACTATGTTCATTTCATTATTAAAATATTATTTTTCCTTCCCCACAGCCAATACAACAGATGGACATTGCTAAACTCTGTTCAGAGGCTTCTGGGTTCCCTTCAAATTTATTTTAGGTCTAAAAGAAAACTGGGAGTTTTCAGACTGTCCTTTACCATTTTTTATATGTCATCTGTTTAGTCAGACAAGCTATTATCAGGATAATGAACCTCAGTTTCCTAATTCAGGTGTCTCTCAAGGAGGTCCAAATCCTTATTCGCCCATCCATTTCGAATTCTTCCACTTATGAGTTGGCCTTCAACATGTTTAATTCATAGCCCTTAACCCTGCATGTATTCTCCCCACAAAACATGTTCAACAGATAAAAGTATCTGCACCTGGAGGCAAGTGCCCATCTCAGGCTTTTCATCTGGTTGGTTCTCCACTTCCCAGTCTCTTTGTGCCATGCACAGACATGATTCAGCGAACCATCACCTAGTCCAAGTGTTCTTCCTCATGGTCTGAAATCACAAGGAAGGGTCGATACAATCAGTCACGCTATTACTCAAGTCATGCTCTCCTCCCTCTGATTATAACTGGCAGACCACTGGGAATCACTGACCTGTTAGGTATCAGAGGGGTAGCCATGTTAGTCTGGATCTGTAAAACTGTCTGGATCAGCAAAAAGTCTTGTAGCACCTTATAGACTAACAGACGTTTTGGAGCATGAGCTTTCGTGGGTGAATACCCACTTCGTCGGATGCATGTCGGATGCTACCTGAATGAAATGTAATTAATTGTAATTAAATATCTAACCTAATTTTTCTGGATGTCAGACATGCATCCGACGAAGTGGGTATTCACCCACGAAAGCTCATGCTCCAAAACGTCTGTTAGTCTATAAGGTGCCACAAGACATTTTGCTGCTTTTACTGACTTGTTAGGGTCACCACAGATCCCTAGTATCAACTATTTCATAAGCAGGGCCATCAGCAATACTGTTTAAGCATTATGCTCCACTCATGGAATCTAGTTCTGTTGTTATGAATTGTGACAACCAGCCTATTTTTCTGAATAGGCAGACAAGTCTTTTCAGATCCACTTCTAATTTGGATCAAAGTACCTTCCCCAGGTAGACATTTTTACCACCCGTTGCAATCAAAATTGACAAGGTTTTACTTCAAATTCTGGGAGAAAGGAACCTGATGGATGGAAGTATTTTCCTTCCATTGGGGTGGGGGCTCTCCTAATAGGCATTTCCCTTTGTTCCACAGCCAATAGGGAAATCAAGAAGTACCAAGCTGATGTTGTCTTCATTGCCCTTCGCAGACCTCATTGTCTCTGGTTCTTCCAAAGTCACAAAATAAATGTCCCAACCTCAGATCATTCTCTTTACCTTCAACCTTTTTTCCCAAGACCTGTCCTTCACCTGAGCTTTACCTCCCTTCTCCAGCAGTATGAAATCTAAGAATGGAAACCCTGGCTGTCCCTCAGCTAGTGCGTGTTTTATTGCAGTCTAAGTGAGATATCACTTGACCATGCAAAAGCATTTGGTGAATATTCTCTTTCTGGTGCCCCACAGCAAGGGATAGATTCTAAATCAATTTTGCAAAGCATTGCTTAGTTTTCCTTGTAATGAACCTTTGCCCTGGTATGCTCAGATTTCAAATGGCAGCTGTAAGAATCCTAAATTTCTCATTAGCATGTGCCCAGGTTTCTTCAAGCTTGTGCTGAGTTCAAGGCACCAGTAAGCTCCCTCTTCCAAAGTGGAACTTCTCCTTGATTCTGTATTGGCTTTATTGTTTTCTCTTTGAGCCATTTGATGAAGCTTCACTTTGTTTTCATTCTCACTATTAAAGTTATCTTCTTTCTAGCTATCATTTCAGTTTATAGGTTTAGCAAACAGGGCAATTTCCATGCAGGAGCACCAACTCCTATTTTTTCCTGATATGCTTCTTTTAACACCTTGCCCTAAAAGTTATTCTCAAGCTCCTTTTGGAGTTTGGCCTGAATCAAAACATTTTCCCATTTTAGATAGCTTACAAAGTTTCTTTTGGGATGTAGGTGAAGCTTTTTGTCCAAGAAGCTAGCATTCCAATTAGATTAGTTTAAGCCAAATTTCTTGAATGTCTCTACACAATTAAGTATTTGTTAGCCTCAACACTATTGCAAAACCAACTGTTTGTATTACAAGGTAGGTCAAAAAAAAGTTTCCAAGACCTCTGTTTTGAAATATATCAGAAGGCCAAAAGGACGCTTCACCTTTCCTGAAGTCACAACTCCGGAAAATCAGTAGCCACCTCAGAGTTAGTAAGGGTCCAGACAACATATGCAAAAATCTGCAGGATGGCCTCTTGGGAATCCCTTTACCTATGTAGGGAATCTCTCACCTCTCTAAGATTTTTAATAGTGCTCCTTGATTAGGTAATTTAGATCTTCATGATGATTGGCCAATCTGCTGTTCCTCCTTTCTAAAAGCTCTACTGAGTTCTGTTTTATTTTTTTATTCTCTCCCCACCTTTTCTTTTCCCCTTCCCTCAGGAGTACAGTTGTGGTTGGATACATTGGGTTAAGCAGGATGTTCTAAAATCAGTCACTCTTGGTTTAGCCCAGTCTCCTTTAGTCGTTCCTTCCACAAGCTCTGCTGTCCAACATGCTTTATGTCCTAGGTTTTATGCCCTGGGCAGCATTGGCCAAGAAGAGTACATCTGTATAGGATGGGGAGACATTCTCAGATATAACTGGGTCCTGAGTTGTTGATGGTCTTAAACATCAAGACCAAGGCCTTCAATTGGCATTGGAGGTAGTGAAATGAGAGGCGGGGAGGGGCAGAGCACCAGTTCTCAAATCAGCTGAGGAGCTGAGCCACCATGTTATGCTTGAGCTGGAGCCTCGTTATTCCTGTCATCTTCATCCCCAAATATAGTGCATGACAGTAATACAGTCTGGAGGTGACCAATGTGTGGATTACGTGCCCATCTACTTGCGATGCTACCTTTAGTCACAAGGTCCTCCAAGATGTTCTCTTCTTAACCCTTTTTATCCTTTTCCCTCTCATTTGATTCAGCCACTACTTGCCAACTGCTAGTAATAACATCCACCTGGATATTACCACCTGCAAAATCTGCTCCCTATTTGTCGGCTTGTAATTTCCAGAAGTTCTCGTGCGTTGAGGTATTCCTCTGGAACCTGATAACCAATGCTCTAGTCAGTAATGCTTCTGCTATTATTTGAGGCTGGGTTTTACTTTTCTCCAGCAGTTTCATTCTTGGAGTATAAATTTTAGATAGCTCAAAAAGTATCATTTGGGACCATAGTTGCTGGCCTTGCCTTATATACAGTGGCTGCATGCTCTAGGAAATTCTTGCAGCAGAGCCATTTTAGACTGCTTAGAGGGTGGGGCCAGCCCAGTAGTAATGTCTGGATTAGTGGCAATTACATTCATTAGAAGATTGTTGTACAGGTAAGAAATAAAATTATATATTGTCCTACACACATCTTAAGTCTAAGGATGACTGAGAAATTTTTGGTAGAAAGTAATTCATTTCTAGTGCTTTCCCCAGCACCACCGCCACAAACATATGCACAAAAATCAGTGTCTACAAATAGTAGTAGTAGTAGTAATTGGAACTTGGCCCTGTCTGTGTGCAGCAGTAAAATAGTCGATTGCTATTTATTGTAGTTTTATCATAAGTTGTGGGAAAACCAAATTCATACAGTTTAAAGGAATATACATACGTAATATTGGTTTAGAGAGCAAGGAGGGTAATGAGGTATGAAAAATCTATAAATTTACTTCTTTCTCATGTTGAAATGAAAAAAAAAATCAACTTATGCTATTTTTTCTTTCATATAAAAGAGGGGAAAAGTTCAGGTAGCAGTTTAAATAAGCCTCAAAACTTGGCAGGCAATTCAGTCCAGTTTTAATACTGAGGCATGTACATGAAATGGGTGGTTCTGTACATCCTGAAAATGTGTAGTACTGAATATCTGCAGTAGAATAGCATTTTTGTTTTCAGTGCAGTGAGTCACTGTTTTTACTGGATAATGAAATTACTATCCATTCCAAGAGGATAATTTTTATGGACAATTTGTAGGCTCTGCACTTTCAGTAAAATTTTCAAGCTCTAAAAATTCCTACAGGTAATTAACTGCATCGAGGTGTTATTTAAATAAATATTACTGCAAACAAAAGTCAACTATTGTATCTGGACTAATTCTGTACACACATAGTAATAGAAAATATATTTTATCTTTCTTAGTTTTGAACTTGCACAGCCAGTGACCCACTGTGACTTGAGTGTAGCCAGTTCTGTAGCTGTTATGAAAGGTATTTTACCTTAAAATTCAAATTAACAGAGAGCTTTTTTTCGCAACCCCCCCCCCCATTTCTATCCCATTTTTCCTATAAACAAGTTACAATCTCCTAATGTTGTGCAACAAGCTCATTGTTTCCACTGGGAAAAGGAGGGAACTGACTAAAATCTGTACAAAATTTTGAACTTGGCTTTATGATGAACTTGAACATTTTTGGTATGAAAGTTTATCCAAATTTTACAAATACATTGGTCTAGCGTGACTTTTTAAAAATCAAGCAGAAAGGAGTACTTCAATAGAATAGAAAGAGCACATGAGTCAGTTCTAAGGTCTCCCTTGTGAGTATTCAGTAATGCACCAAAGAAAGAAGCAAGTAATAATGCTCCCATAGCTCTGAAACAATTGGTTAAGAGGGTGATCCATAGACTCAGTGAGGAGGGGGAATTGGAAAACCACATGTATTTAGATCCTATGGAAACTGAAAAACCCTCCTGCAGAGACCAGCCGCAAGGAAGTCAGGAAACTGCATGCTCTTGAACCCTCTTTCTTTCCTCCTCGTAAATTGATGGATTTGGATCTGGCTTTCAAGATGTAAGACAAAAATTCAAAGTAGAAGAAAAAGGTTGAGCCTTTGCCACCCACTCATTCAATTTTGCTGATAATTTCATTAAATACGTCTCTGGAATTTTAGATGTTGGTTGTGTGCCAATTATTGGGTCCATTCCAAACAAAACTATTTTCTAGTACTAAAATGTACTCTAACTCCAGTACTCATTATAAAATAGCTGAACAGTTTAACAAAATCTAAACAGCTATACACACACACTTTTTTATTCATGCATGCTTTGTGTATCCTTCATTTCCTCACCACACACAAACTCACAGGGTCAGATACCTTTACACCCTTAACTAATATGTTACTCTGTGAGCAATCCCACAGAAATCAGTGGAGTTGCTCTGGAGTATGATGACTGCTTAACATGAGTAAAGATATCAGAATCTATCCCAATGTAATATGGAGTGTGATTTTAGTTTGCCCAAGATCAACTGTGTGGTATTTCCACCACTGGCACTTCTCCATAGGCACAAACAATAGTGAGGGCAAGAGAGCAAGAAAACTGGTCCTTTATTTGTATCTGGCACTCCTTTTTTTTTCCCCTCTCTCCCCCCCCCCCCATTTTCATAGAAAAACTTTGTTTACGGCTCTGAATTCCAATAGTGTTTTGCTAGTTCCTGTCAGAACCAGGAAGTCCAGAGGTCCACACAAAAATAAACTGAAAGTTGTGCGTTATCTGAACTTTTTAAAATGCCAAAAATAAATTCTGTTTAGAGTGGGTTGTTTTTTTATTTTACCAGCATCAGTTTGTGCAAACCTACTATTTTTCCCAGTGTCTATATTTATATTTTATAATATTCTGCACCCTGTGATAATCCCATCCCATTTAGAGAGAGAGAAAATACATTTTATTACTCCCAAGGAGAGAACAGCCCTTGAACTCAAGGAGCTCTTACACTCCTATGGCAATTACATGATTGGGTTAAGCCAAACATGTAGAATTTGGCTGCTTTGGGTATATTACAGAATGATAAATTATAAATATGACTATTAAATGATGTCAGCATTAATTTTGTCCACAAATTGGTTTTAAAATCTAATCTGACTTTAACACGCTTACTTCACGTGGGGAAAAAAATCATTAACTGTTGATATTAAGGCAATAGAGTGTTGGACAAAAAATTCTTATGAAAATGCCAAAAATAACATCTCTAATTAGATGTCCTGCCTTCCCAGTTTAAATTCTAAATTTTCAGTGTGTATATTCTGAAATTTCTCCTTTCTTCAGATTTTAAATTTTCTTAGCGGTTGTACTAGACTGAGCGTTGAGACTTCTAAAATGTGCACATCTTGACTGATGATTTTGTTTGACGATGACTGAGATAGCTCGTCATTTAAGGGTATGCACTTCTGCAAGTGGAAAGCTCAGCCTAAGTGATTACATTAACGTGCGAGTTAAAGCAGTAGAGTGGGTGAATCAGTTTTCAAAACCATCTCAACCTTTTTTTAAAAATTAGAAAAAGGTTGACTGTTTTTCAATGTAATCTTTTAATCCAAATGTTCACAATTGTGATTATTTTCACTTGTGACAGCATCACTTAAATACGTGCAGGTAAAATCTCCAAACTAGTGAATCCATACATGTCCTTCAGATGATATACTATAACTGTGGTACAGAAAACAAATGTAAAACTATCCATGCAGGACTTGTTTACACGTACACCGAGAGTATTTTCTTGTGATCTCACATTCACCTCTTTTCCTCTGTAACAACTGTGAACAATGGAAAAACCTTAATAAAAAAAACAGTGCCCGAATAAAGAAAAAGTTCTTTTTAAACTATACATTTTCTCTGTATGTTCCATGCTTCCTGTTTTTTTCTGGGACTGGACATAGTCAAATACTACACGACAGGCTGTTTCTGTGGTTTTTTTCAGCCCAGCTGAAACCAGGAAATAGTGGAGCCCTCAAGAGCTTGATTTTGTGAGGTTTCCAAACCAAAGAGGTTTGGGTAAGTTCAGATAAGACTTGGATAAGCATCCAGACTTTTGGAGGCTTAACAGAAATGACAGATCTTTGAGGTTCGTCCATTACTAGTTTTTATTTAGAATGGAGAACAATGGTCTGAACTGATTTTGAAATGCAGGGTTAACACACATCTTACCAACCCATCAGAGAGACTAGGAAAGGGTTTTTAAAAAGAATTGCTGTCTAAAATCACATTGAAGTAACAAGTACCTTATAACTTTCTTTGGTGACTCCATTTTAACTCTTAATTTGAATAGTGTCGGAGGAGTTGAAATTTCTTTTGTTTTGAAAGAAAAGTTTGTCTTGATAATGAGTGTGTAGACACTGCCATCTTCTGGCACAATCGATGCTACACAGGTTGTTTCATTAATGCCTGTACTAAAGACATATTGGGAAGTATTAACACATACATGAACCGTTAAAACAAGTTATCTTTTTATTTTAAATTTTCAATAGGAATGTGATCAAGTTCATATAGATGATGTTTCTTCTGATGACAATGGGCAAGACCTCAGGTAAGATACACTCTTTTTCAACATTTTATTTTTTGCAAAGATTAAAAAAGTTCATTTTACAGGAATAAATTGTATTTATTTTTAATATATTTTGGGTGTTTGCAGTACCTACAGTTTTGCAACTGATGGCTTCCATGCAGCTGCAAGTAGTGCAAACCTTTGTCTGCCAACAGGTGTAAGAGGAGGGGTTGACTGGATGAGGAAGCTGGCTTTCCGTTACAGAAGAGTAAAAGAATTGTATAATACTTACAAGAACAACATAGGAGGTAAGGTTAGGATAAGTTAAAATATTATCAACTTACATTGGAAGAAGTTACTGTCTGGTTATGGCAATTAAGTAATGCTACCTTATAGTACCCTTGGAAACTCCACAGTGGAATTAGTGCTATTAAAATGTAATATAAATGACCAGTCCAGAGTTGTGAAAGATACCCTGCCATTAAGAGTGACTGCTAGAATTTTGCTTCTAGGGGACAAAGGGGGAGACCCTGGAGGATTGTGGTAGCAGCACACTTAGAGTGAAATTCTGGCCCAATTGATGTCAATGGCAAAATTCCAGTTGAGTTCAGCGGGGCCAGATTTTCATCCTTCAGACACAATTACACAATTCCCACTGATTTACTGGCTGTTCCAACTACTTACAATGTTTTTTTTAGGAGAGAGGTCAGGTGTCCTGCTTCCTCCCCTCTGGTGCCTTCATGCTGAGTCTGACTGGCCTATTCCCCCATCCTTTGGTGTGCTGGGTGGTAGCCACACTCTCTTCCAAATCCTATTGGAGATGTCCACTGGCAGCAAGCCAGGCCAGTCCACTGCATGCTGCAGCTTTAAAGCTAGAAAAGCTCTTATAATCCTGCTGCTGTGCCCTTTCATAAACTCTGTAGCTTACACCCCCCGTTCCCCCAAGTTAACGGTCTTAGTAGGAAATCTCTGATCTCTCACAAGATGGCAGCTTCGCTACCATCATTTACACTCTTGGGCATCCAAGTGCCAGTAATAGCAACAGTGTTGAAAGAGTTTTTGAGTTCTACTTCTGCAAAAGAAGGCTGAATGAACCCAGAAGATTCCTCCTGTAAGATTTAGAGGACCAGCCAGTCCCACTCTGAAGAGCCAAGAGGGATACAGATCAATCATCCACCCCAAGAAGACATGGTCTTCTCTCCCTTCCCCTGTTCCAAACACGATTAAGTGGGAGCGCCCAGGCCTGTGTGATGCTGAGGGTCCCAATGAAGCTCTTGACTATTGTAACAAGACTGACTTCATTTGAGGCTCATTTAGAGAGGAACCTAAACTCAAAACTCACCTGTGAACAAAAATATATAGGTTTGGCAGTGCTTTAGAACCAAGTCCCACTGTCAGAAATGGGAATCATGAGTTAGGATGATGTGGACAGTGAGTTAGTCACTATAGTAAAGATTTCACTGAGAATTGGACTGACTTATATCTTCGCATTTTTATTAGTGAAGAGTATTTACGTACAGGAAAATGAAGCAGTAAGAGCATTGTAGGTGGTGATTGTTGCATGTCTTAAGACCAAGCTGCTTAAAATACCTGAGAAGTTAATGCTGTTCAGAGTGTCATATTACCATTATGAAATGGAATTTTTATACATTAAAAAAAACAGGAAACAAACTGACCTATAGATTTACTGGACAGTCATACAAAAGGTCCTGATGTGTCGAGAATTCTAAAGGTGCTGTATTCCATAAAAAAAAAAAAGTTTGGGTTACTGAGCCACTGTGAAAGAACCTAAAGTAAACAGGATGGTTGTAATAGAATGTATCAGTCTGAGGGTGGAGTTCATATACCTAGTATATTCTGTATGTATTTTTCTTTTCCCACCACAAACATCATTTATGCTTTATTGATTATTTAATGTATTCCACCATTTGTGGCCAAGTCACACATGCATCCTGCTCCCTCCAACTTTTGTAACATGATTTTTTTCCCCTCACATTGTGGTTTTGTTGACAAGGAAAAAAGAAAACTTGACTTGGCTAAGTTATGATCAGATTTTCAAAAGTGTTCTGCCCGTCACATCTAAGGGGTCTACAAAGAGGTTGGAGGGAGGCTTTTATATTTTGTGAGACGTGATTAAAGGAAGGATGACATAAAATCTACAAATATTTCAAGGCTCCAACAGCTTCAGATACCAAGGTTGGATATAAATGATTTAGGGTCCATAACTAGAAGTAATGAGATAATTGGGGCTGCATTTCAGTAGGATGTATAATATTAGTCTTGCAACAGTAGTCTAATTGCTTTGGGGAATGCACTAGAAAATGTACCATAGGGAAGAAACACACATACACACACACAACTGGGTAGCTAAGCTGATTAATGAGAGCTCAGATGTTTTTCAAACAAAATTATTTAAGTCCTAGAATCTTAAACATCCACATTACAATAGTGTGGAGAAGTAAAACCCCAATCCAGTCATCACTGAAGTTAGTGGGAGTCTATCCACTGACTTCAGTGGATGTATTTTATCAAGCCTTAAAAGCAGAACTCAAAATAGAATAAATTACTGCAAAATCTGCATGTTCCAGCTAAAGCACAGTTTAATTTGTTTGTTTTTCCTTACTCGTTTATATATAAGGTCTCCTTGGCCCTGCTAAAAGAGATGCGTGGCTGCAGTTAAGAGCAGAGATTGAAGCTCTGACCGACTCCTGGTTGACAAATGCACTTAAATCATTATCAATTATTAGCACTAGGTATGTACTTGCGTATATTGTAAGAATATTAATATTAATTTATTTTATATTAAAAATACAAGTACCACAGCAGAATAGCCTTCATAAGTAACCCTCTAGTAACAAACTAGAGAATCTGTGAAGTGGAGGGATGAAACTGCTAGGTTAACAGATTTCAGTTCTTTAAATGTACATTAAAGAGACACTTAAAGTTAATGTAAGCCTAAAATGGACTTCACCTTTAAATTATGTCCTCTACATTCAAAATCTCTCTATCTTGTGTTTCTTCATAGTGTCTGCCTGTAGAGGTATCTGTGCACTGCACTACATTAGAGCCCAGAACTCAAAGGTCTCTGACCATTCCTGCAAACATAATAATTATGATATACTCTGGGGGTATGTCTACACTGCAGTGTGAGCCCAGGGTTCAGACTCGTGCTCATAACTAAACCCCCTTCCACCAACACACAAATTGCTCTGACCCAGGGTCTTAGGGCACCATAGCGGTAGAAGGTCCAAGCCTGCATCAAGCTAGGACCGAGGGTTCAAGCCCTATTGCTTGCAGTGTAGACACAGCTACTGGACTCATGCTCTGGGAGTCTGCCCATAGTGTCCTACAGGGTGACTTTCTTTGTTCTGTAGACAGTCAAGTTTTCACACACTACACAATGAACAAAAGACTAAAGCAGCCACATTTTAGGAGGGCTCTAGGATGTCTGGGATATGGGTGGTTGTACTCAGGCTGCATAATGCAGTGTAGACACTGGAGCCACAGATGGAGATTGAAGGTTCAACAGTTCCTAATCTGGGGTTACAAATGAGTGTAGACACTCAAGCCCTAGGTTAACAAATCCAGGATCTGCTAATGCACATGCTATTAACCCTGGGTTTACATTGAAATATAAACATACCCTGAGTGGATGTGCAGGTTTTTTTAGAGCAACTATCTGTTTAACCAAAGTAATTAAAATCCAGCATTCCCACCCCTAAGAAATAAAAATAACCTTACTGCTGGTTCTTCAACAATAATATTCACAGAGCAGTACCTGTTCCCTCTGAGCTAATCACTACTGCAAGTGCAGAAACGTAGTAATGAACAACATGGAGCCACATTGTCTTCTATTTCAAGAGTAACATGGGTGAGAGATGAATTGGTGTTAAAGGAAAAGAACAAAAAACGAACAACTATTTTAAACATCTACATTTTTTTTAATAAACAGCAGCTAAACTGGAAATCTATTTTAGCAGTATCTAATGAAAGAAAAAAATAAAGCATAAATTATTTATTTGTACATGTGTGTTTGACACCATACTTCTTATTTCTAAAAATATTATCCACACAGTATTCAAAAGATTGCATTGTCATTTAAGCAATAATGGATGTTGGAAAATTGTTACCAATTACATAAAGACCAGTCAGATGTTTAAATAATTGTCAAGTATTTCATGAGTACTGTACATTTATCAATCCTCACAATATCGTTGAGGTAGATGTGTATTAGCTCCATTTTACTGAGGCAGAAGCTGAGACATAATGAGATTACTTCACTTGCCAAAGGTCACATGTTAACGCTGTAGAAGAGCCAGATTAGAACCCACAAGTTCCTCGTCCTAGCCCCATGTTAACACCAGTAGGCTGCACTAGTGTTCAAGCCCTTCCTTATCTGACCTTGTAATAGAGTTAATTCCATTTCTGATTGTATAGTTGCTGCCATCTGAACTCCTCAAAGCCAGACTGAAGTGCCATAATCAGTGATGAAACGGGGAAGTTTTTACTCTCCCCTCCGCTTGAAAAGATTGCTCTTTCCACCCTTGAAATACTAGGAAGGTGGTGTTCAGTTCTGAGGCCACTATTAATTTATAATATGTATTTCTCTATTGTCCCAGTCCTTCCCTTTAAGGCAGTAATGACAAGTCAATTTTCCCCTCCTAACTCTTTTTCATCTGATTGTTCATTAGTCACCAGTAATTGCCAATTTGAGAATGCTGTTTTGGCAACATTTTTGAAAGCAACTACAGATTTGGGGTGTCTGTTTTTGAGCATTTATTTTGACACATCTTAAAGGGAGCCAGTTTTCACAGCACTGCAGGCCTATTCACTTGCCTGAAACAGAAAAACCTTCCGACAAAGGATAAGATTTTTAATAAAACGGTTCTTGAGGCTGGTTAAGTGATAGTAATGCATTTGGATTGACTGTTAATGTCAGGAAATCCTGAATGCCATCCTCAGTGGCCAATTTTATTTAGCAAAATATTAACTGTATAATTTTTGAATGATGTACCATTATTCAGATTCAACAACTATTTCTCTCCCTTTAGGAGTAACTGTGTAAATGTTTTGGTAACAACCACCCAACTTATCCCAGCACTTGCAAAAGTCCTGTTGTATAGTTTAGGAGGTGCTTTTCCTATTGAAAATATTTACAGTGCAACCAAAATAGGTAAGAAAATTACTCTTTAGTCCTCAAAGACTGCATTTGCTTTATCATATGAAAATATTTTTTTTCTCAGTGGTTTGAGCATTGGCCTGCTAAACCCAGGGCTGTGAGTTTAATCCTTGAGGGGGCCATTTAGGGGTTGGGGGCAAAAATATGTCTGGGGATTGGGCCTGTTTTGAGCAGGGGGTTAGACTAGATGACCTCCTGAGGTCCCTTCCAGCCCTGCTATTCTATGATTCTAGTTATGGATGGATTCAAAACCACTTCTCTGATAGTATGAATATGTAGGTAGAAAATAAATTGTGTATTGCCTCAGTTTTTAAGATTTGACTGTTTAAAAATTTAAACATCTATGTTAGCTATCAGTACTTCTAATCCCAGTACTTGACACATTTATATATAGAATATGTACCATCTAAATATATAACTCTGTCAGAGGGTGACCCTGGCACTTATACAGGGAGCAGGGCAAGTGCCCCTGATCAGTATGCTCCAATTAAGCCAATTAAGAGGGCACCTGGGTGTAGAGCAGAAAAGAGAGCCAGTGAGAGAGCGACTGGTGAATCAGAGCAGCCTGTGTGGGAATCAGGAACAGGTGAGAGCTACCAGGGACCATGGGACTGTGGAAGGTTCCTAGAAAGAAGCAGAAGATGGTTCCTGGGAGGAAGGCAAGAAAAGCGCCTAGAGGGGTTTGTTGGCTGACTTCCCCGAGTTTGGGGAAGCTTGAGTCGGAGGAGCCTGAGAGACACGGCCAGGGGTGAAGACAGGGGAGCAGTGGAGGGGCTTACCTGCTGACATCTCTAGTGCTGGAGGGCTGGATTCAGGGGAACTGAGAGAGGGCCAGAGGAGAGGCTATCTCGGGGGATTCCCATTGTGAAGAGCAGGATTATACTTCAGGTGGAAGGGCCGTGGGTCCTGGTACAAGGACCAGGGATGACTAAGAGTCGAGGCAAGGTTGAAGAAGCCAGTACGTTATGTGTTTCATAAAACAACAAGATGTCTTGAGTTTTCATGATTGCTTGCACTTGGGTTAGAAATGGACTACGTGTTCAGGACGTCTGTTTTGGACCATTTGCGCAAGGTTTATAATAAACCAGCCCCAAGGACGATATTTATTATAGCAAGAGAACCTGAAGAGAAGTTACTGGGGACTTTGGAAGGGGAAACTGAAGCAGGCATGCCTGTCATGCCATGGCCTGCCACAAGAGGGCACTCCATGAGGGTGGTCCCTCTTACAGTCTCCCTACTGAATTTCATCTTTTATGTGTTAGATGTATGTTATATAATTACAGTGCATTCTATGAACCAGCATTTTTACAAATTCAGCTACCTCATCAGCATTATATGAGAGGCTCAGCTAATTTGTATTATAAACTAAGATCTTAATTTCATACACAGCAATTTCAGGCATCTAGTACCCTTCAGGTCTGTTAAGTAACTTATAAATAACTTCTTGTAATATCCTGTGACAAATTATACTCTTGAAAATGGCAATCTACAAAATAAAATTTAGGCTTGGATTTTCAAAGGTACCTCTAAGACTCCTTTGAAAATGCAAACTCTAGTGCATGCAGAGTAATTATAGAATATCTGGTGACCTTTAAACAGCTAATAATTTGGAAGAGTTCATATCTGACCCATTCATCCATTCCAAATTTTAACGAAGATAGAATTTAACAATCAGTCAGTCAATCAGACGTCATTGGCAAAGCGTCCTGAATATATTTGGTTTTAGAGTATCATTTTTTAAATGTGCCTTTCAGCAACACAAAGAAAAACTGATATTTTGATAACTTAATTAGCTACATCATTCCATAATGAGGGGATGCATGAAATCATTTAAAACTTTCTCAAAGAATGAAGTATATCAAATAGCCTAAATTCCAGTAAACTGCCAACTTAATAGATATCGTATTTATAGCAACCTGCACATTTTAGACTAGTGTGCAAATTGCACTCAGACTACAGCAAGCAGTGGTATTCAGAGTAGCACCATTTGCCACAGGAAAGTAGAATTCTTGCTTGGCATGCAGGGGAATTGTGCCCACTGCTACATCCCTTCTGGGGATGCAATGCACACCACTCCTCTCTCCCCACATCCTTTCAGGTGGGTTGTGCTGCCGGGCTTGTACAAAAGGAGTGGTCCCTGCACTCTGAGCATAGTGTCTGTACTTGGAGCTGGCCCTTAAACTCACTACAATCTGGTCCTCATTCAGCAGTTCCAAAACACAATATTTTCCTAATTATAAGCCTCCTTTCTTGTCATTGGCTGAGCGCGTTTAATCCACGGTCTTGCAAAATGACATGTTTCAGGGACAACTTTCTGCCTCATTTCATTCTTTTCCCTAGCTTTGAGTGCCCATCATCCCATAATGACAGCTCTTCCCCCTGCCGTAAATGCATTTTAAATGAAACTGCTACTGTCCTTGGGGGGGAAATTTAAAATAATCTGCAAGTATTGATATTCAATTTTATGTTTTTACAATAGCAGTAATACCAGCTTTCTGTTACAGCCAAAATCTCTACCTAAGGTTAGGAATGAGATCTAATATCAGATAAATCTGCTTAGTCTGACCAAAGGAATTCAACTGCTTTTTGGCTGGTTGCATCTGTGAAACAAGCCAAAAGCTGGGAGCTATGAAAAAATGCACACTTTTTAATAGGATTCACTTAACCTTTTGTTTAAAGCTTCAAGATAACTCACATGATGGCTTGAATAAGTAGTGCATTGTTTTTCAGGCAAAGAAAGCTGTTTTGAGCGTATAGTGTCCAGATTTGGCACTAACATAACTTATGTTGTGATTGGAGATGGACGAGATGAGGAGCATGCAGCTAACCAGGTAATTTCACTCTGAACTCTTATCTCATTTATCTTCCAGGAAAAGAAAGTTGCTTTGAACGAATAATGCAAAGGTTTGGCAGAAAAGTAGTATATGTTGTTATTGGGGATGGTGTAGAAGAAGAACAGGCAGCAAAAAAGGTAACCTGTCTCATGAAATGTTGGTGTGATACATAGATACTAATGCAAGCCTTTCTGTTTCATTTCTGCTAGTGTTGCACAATGGCAGATTGGCAAATAAGTTGAATATTCAGAGGCACCAAGAGCATGATAAGGCCAACACTTACATTAAAATAAACCATTTGGATTCTAGCATTTGCTTTATGACAATCTGGGTAAGAAATGTACCCACAAAAATTAAATGAATGTTAATGGGGAGAAAAAAGCAAATGAAACCTAAGATATAAACAGAAGTAATAAAGCAAGAGGGGTTTTGGTTAAAACAACATGTGGAAATTAGAGCCAGAGCTATTGGAGAGAATGTAGAAAACCTGCAAAAATATTGTGCCAAAGTTCTTCTATCGTGAAGAAAAAAAAATGCCTTTAGAATATACTAGGAGAAACATGATTGATTTTAAAACAGTTTGTTTCAAGAAACACTTCTGCAAAAGGAGGACACACAAATGTACAAATAGTTTCTTCAAAGTAAAAAATGTTTATTATCTGCACAGTTTCTCAAAGTCAAAATTTGTAAGTGTGACAGATAAGCAAATAAATTGTCAATATTTGAAAACAGAACAAGTTGGAAATCTTTCAGAAGTCAAACGCATTCCAGTGTAACTCCCAGTAATGTAGAAAAGCTGAACTCTGAATGTTGTGCTCTTTGCCTCCTGAGTTATGACCAGAAATACCAAGAATTAGCACTAAGGATAGCAAAACTTAAATCTTTCTAGTATTTTGATGGGTCCTATGTGTTGTTTTGACATTTGTGCTGTAGTGGAAACAAAATCAAAATGCTCATTCCAAATGGTTGCTTATAGAGGTGCAGTACTGGTGATGGGTCTGTGCTGAACACAGGTGGTTGGTTTTGGCAGTTTCCAGTTGGCATGCTTCTCTCTAACTGTAGCTGTACTTGCATGAATAGATATGGTTTTCAGAGGAATAGATGAACACAGCAGTTTACAAATAGATCTGAACTGAGGAAAATAAAGGTTCTTACCTAGTTCCAGGGAGCTAGTCAGCTAGAGGAGTGTCCAGCAGCAGCCTTCGAAGAGTGATCTGGCATGGGTAGATCTGTAATTCACTATACTGCATCTACCAGCAGATGTTGATGTTTCCTGCAGCATCAGTCATCTTTATTTAAACAGTGTTTCAAAAGTTTCTCTCCAGAAGAGTTTTCCCCCGCCTGGACCAAAAAAAAAAAAAAAAGAAAGATACTTGTCTGTGTTGCAAAATGTTATATATGAGCCTTTCCTTAATGACTGTCCTATAACCCTTTAAATGGGAATTGAACCTTTTTTAATGGTAATAAATGAGTATAAATAAATAGTGATCATCCTTTTTCTAATAAATGTCATAGTAGCAAATGAGCAAGTTCCCCTGGCCAAATGAAGGGAGTTGCATTCAGCGAGTGTTGGGCTATTTCCAGTGTGAATAGTGAAACAGAACTAGGAGGAAATAATCAGATAGTCTAAGAATTAAGCTCAGATCTATTTTGGTCTGATTTTTGTCAGTATTTTACTAACAAACATCAGGCTGCAAACATAACATTACAAATATATTGTTGTGAGCTTAACTGTAATTTGCTGTGTGCCTTCTGCTGTAGACAAAGTGTTCATTTTCCCTCACTTTTTCCTCCTAACAAATGCAGCACAACATGCCTTTCTGGAGGATATCAAGTCATTCGGACCTCTTGGCTCTACATCAAGCACTGGAACTAGAGTATTTGTAACTGTGTTCTATAGTTGGCGATCCTTTTTTATATTTCAAGTACACTGAATTTTTATGTGTGATTCGATGCCTCTGGCTTAACACATATGAATTGTCTTAAGAAGGGAAGAAATATTTGGAATGAAAATTCCACAATGAAGAATTCAGATTGCTGAATGGAGTTAAAATGTTAGTGCTACATAAGGAAGCTCTATGGTCTTATATATGCAACATTTTTAACAAATAAAAACTATGGAGGTTGCTGGTACACACCAAATGAGCCCTAACGGGAGTGAACAAAGGACTCATAATGGCAAAGCACCAACATGCATTTTCTGACCGACAAGGTGGTGGTCAACAACATTCCTCAATATGGGGTATACTCAGCACTGAGGTTTGAACCAGACTTTAGCCTACCTAACCCAGAAAATCTGAATTGGAATGCACTCAGACTGTATAATGACAATCCTGTCTAGACCTGTAATTTGTGTAAATTATTGATGAAAATAATTTACTGTGACTTTATTAGCAGTTGATTTTTGGAAGTGGATGCAATTTTTCTTTTTTTTTTGGAGGGGGGTGGGGAAGGGTTATATAATATTGTCTCTTTTATAAGTTTGGCAAACAGAATGTGCATAATGATGTGTTGTGCCTTAAAGACAAGACGTGTTTGTGTGTTACAATGTAATTTTGGTTAAAAACTATGTAGATAAACAAAAAAAAGTTGACATTTTTTTGACATGACCAAATTTCAAATTTAAGTAATCAAAGAGCAGGGCTGCATCAAAAGCATTTTCAGTAAGAAAAAATAAAGGAAAGTTTGTGGTTTTTATTTGGATTCTGAATAGTTCCACTGAGGCAAGTGGCTTTTGGGAGGCTGAAATGATATTGGGGACCGTTACCTTCAAAGCTAAAGCAATTGTTTAACATCTTAAACATCCTTTCTTCATTCTCACTTGATAAAACTAAGAGCCATATTCATTAATTACTTACAGGCTACAGAAAAACCTGCATAGGGAGCATCTGCCCTTTACACAAATCCAAATTAAGTCTCTTCCATTTCCCTCTTTCCCTGGTTAGGAATGGCATGGGGGATCATATTCCACACTGTAGTCCTACCACCCCACATCTGATTTCAGTGTCATGAAGCAACTGCAAGTGTTAATGGCTTTAGTTTATTGTGGAGGATGGAAATTGCTCTTCCTTGATACTGTATGTGGCAACACATGTGCGCCCACTTGTTCTGACTGTGTAGAGAATTTGTCATGATAGGATGTGAAATGCAGATGCCAGGGACACCTATGTAAGGACAGTACTCAATAATGATATGCAGTCCTCCTGTTCTTTACTGTGAAACCAACCTATTTCTATTCAGGAGGTGCTTATAGGGAAATTACTTGTTGCTTATTTAAACTACATTGACCATGTCAAAGTCAGGTCTTTGGGTGAAATCCTGGCCCCCTTGAAGTCAATGGCAAAACTCTTCTATAACCAAGTAAAACGGAAATCCTTTGCCTCCATTGGAATTTTGTACACAAGTCATTCAGACTGGCTGGTATGCTACTGTCACAAGTTTTAAATGTGCAGCCATCTCACTAGTCTTGCCACATATTATTAAATTATATACCTCCACTTACAGAAGAAATATGGGTGGGGGGATTCCTTTTTCCCCTTTCTTGAAAGAGTCCTATGGCTGGGAATTATTTACTGGTAGTTTATTCTTACAGTATGGTACCTGATCAAATTTGGCCTAAAAATAAAATTTGATGTAAAGAGGTTAAAATTTTAAGTTTCCATTTTTTGTATTGCAGTGGAAATTTTAAGTGAAGCAATTTTAAATATACTGAAGGACATTAGTCTTCAAAATCATTTTAATATTTGCTTTTAAAAGGAACATGGCAGCTATAGTAACATAGTCCACAGCCTGCCATCTATTTAAAAAAAAAATTCACAATGTCATGGGAGTTATGCATGTGAACCTATGGGAGGGTATGTCTCAGAGTGATATAAAATTTTGGTATGTTTTTGTACAGCATCTAGCCCAGTGAAGCCATGATAATATTGGGACCTCTATGCATTAGTTTCATACCATTAATAATAATACATAATTCACAAAACCTTACAGCACCTCACCACTTAAGGGTTTAGCCCTAAGCCCTTTACACACTATACCAAAGCTCTTTCCAGAATTCCAGATGCACAGATATACTCTACTTAAGGAAAAAGTAACACATGTGGTATCTTTAAGTAGAGTCTCATAGCATATTCTTACTTCAATAAGGCTGCCTGCATGACAACTACAGGCATGAATAACCAAGGCAGATATTTTACTCAAATTGGACAGTTCCAAATAGATATGGTTGGACCTAAAGTAAGCTTTGGTCATTTGGACTTTGAGTGCATTTTAATTCAATGTATATAATACAATAATAACTGACTCCCTTCAACCCCTACCCCTAAAATGAATACAATGTTATGTTTGCAAATATTGTGTGCAATTAAAATATAGACTATTGTGCCTTTTGCAGTTACTGTAGCAATCTAAAGTGAGTACAGTACTTGAACATAGGCACTTTTAATACTGCACTTGCAAGATATAAATACAGTGCAATTTCAATCAGAGTAAGCAATATCTTAAATGTGATAAGGGGTAAGTTAGTACAGTTCAATATAAAAAAGTAAAGTGAAATCTAGAAGCAAAGCTCTGTCTTAGAAACATTTCTTGATTGTGCACAAAGATATATGTGATGGCTGACTCCCAGAATTGGATTTTATTAGTATCCAGTATAAGCAGCAATATATGCACCAAAAAAAGGTGCAAAAACATGTACCAGTCTAAGCATTGACACAGGAGATCTGCCCATATCAAAATCCTGGATCCAAAGACACCCGAACATTGGGGGGGAGGCAGGGTTTGAAATCCAAATCCCAAATGTAAGTGTGTGTGGATTTGGCCCTTGCCAGGAAGGCTACATTTTAGCGGGGAACTTGGATCCAGCTCCACGGTTTTCGTTCAGGAGCCAGCTCTACCTTATACCAAGCACATGCTTTAAATGAATATGGTAGTTAGTATCTCTAAAGAGGAACTTTTTAAGTGACATGAGCCAAAATTGCATTATGACTCCCAGCAATAGCAGCATTTTGGAAATTTAATTGAAGCCAAGTGTCTCTGTCATGTATTAGCAAGTTCTAGTTTATTGGGGCCTACCTAATTTAAGATAATGTAAATTAATATTAAAAGCTTGTAAAATATATGTACATCTTTACTACTTCTCAATAAATACATTTGGAACTGTTGTCATTTTCTGCACTATACTGCCCTGCAAGATTTCTGGGTTTTGTGTTTGAAACCCTCATTACACAGAAGTCTCTTCTAAGGGCAGGGTCTCAATGACTACAGCATATCTGTTTTCTTAATATGAATTCCTGATTCATTTATTTATTACCTGTAACATTGTGACTTTTCTACATGCAAATGCATCAAAACTTGGGTTATTTTACATAGGAGACAGTTTGAACTACTGAAGAATTAAAAGGTAATCTAGTCAACAGTTCAGCCCTCATGTGAGTTCCCATTATGACAGTATCTTTGTTGCTATTGCTTTGTGGCCCTCTGTAGCTCAGAAGTAGTGATCCTGAGCTGGAGGAGGAAGTCACTCTGCAGCAGTTTCCCATCATTTGATATATAGACTGTCATTGATACTTAACCGCTCACTCATGCCCCTGCATGAAGCAAAGGAACAGCAAGGACAGAGGTTTTCTAATGGGAAATGGGCTCAGGGATATAATTTATTAAGGACTGACCATGACATAAGGCCCTGATCCTGCAAAGAATTAAGCATATACATAAAACTTTATGTAGGTGGACCAGTCCCATTGACATCAAAGTCATGAAAGTGTTTAAGTTTTTGCAAGCCTCCTTATAAACCGGTCTTCTCTTTGGTGTCTAGAAGTGATAAGAGCTAGATCCTCAGCACTCCTGTTGAAGACCTGGCCCTAGGTAAACAACAGTAAGGAGGCGGGCGGAATAATTAACAGAAGGTGCACATCCTTCTATCCTATAAAAAACCCCTGAACGTGTGCTAATCAAAAGACTAAAAATTGCTTGTATTAGTTTGTCTGGGTTAAGGATGTGGGGCGGGGGGAAAACAGAATATTTGTCTTCCTCCACCTCCTCCTGCAGAAGTCAACAGGTGGTAAATGGCACTAGACCTCTACAGATTATATAAGCACCACTCTGCCACAGCACTTTCTGTCTATGATTTTTAATAGTGAAGCACACATAGGTAAGTGGATTTATCAATGGTTGTTACAAAGAGCTCCAGCCTATGCACAAAGCACGTGTCACCAAGCAAAAGCCTTCTAAAAAGTTCACATCCTTTGAAGCATATGAAAATACATACTTTTAGTTGCTTGTTGGAGACCTATGGATGTAATTCACAATGTGGATAGGATGGAGAGTAAACTAACATAAACCTAGTCTACACTAGTAAATTGAACCACTACTGACAGTCTTCAGAAACTAGTCCCCCAGAGCTCGTTTATGGCTTAGCATAAATCAGAGAAAACCATTTTAGTACCATTTCAGAAAACCCAAAGGAGCCAACCTGCTCCTATTCACTAGTCATTAATGGAGATTAAGAACATAAGAGCTGCTATACTGGGTCAGAGGGAATGAACAGAACAGGTAATCATCAAGTGATCCATTCCCTGTCTCCCATTCCCAGCTTCTGGCAAACAGAGGCTAGGGACACCAATCCTGCCCCTCCTGGCTAATAGCCATTGATGGACCTATCCTCCATGAATTTATCTACTACTTTTTTGAATCCCGTTACAGTCCTGGCCATCACAACATCCTCTGGCAAGGAGTTCCACAGGTTGACTGTGCGTTATGTGAAAAAAATATTTCCTTTTGTTTGTTTTAAACCTGCTGCCTATTCATTTCATTTGGGGACCCCTAGTTGTTGTGTTATGAGAAGGAGTAAACAATACTTCCTTATTCACTTTCTCTACACCGGTCATGATTTTATAGACCTCTATCATATTCCCCCCGCCCCAATCGTCTCTTTTCCAAGCTGAACAGTCCCAGTCTTATTAATCTCTCCTCATATGGCAGCCATTCCATACCCCTAATCATTTTTGTTGCTCTTTTCTGAACTTTTTCCAATTCCAATATTTCTTTTTTGAGATTGGGCGACCACATCTGCATGCAGTATTCAAGATGTGGGTGTACTATGGATTTATATAGAGGCAATATGATATTTTCTGTCTTATTATCTATCTCATTCTTAATGATTCCCAACATTCTGAGTGTATGTTTCAGAGAACTGTCCACAATGACACCAGGATCTCTTTCTTGAGTGGTGCCAGCTAATTTAGACCTCATCATTTTATATGTACAGTTGGGATTATGTTTTCCAATGTGCATTATTTTGCGTTTATTGATATTGAATTTCATCTGCCATTTTGTTGCCCAGTCACCCAGTTTTGAGAGATCCTTTTATAGCTCTTCACAGTCTGCCTGGGACTTAACTAGAGTAGTTTCGTATTGTCTGCAAATTTTGCCACCTCACTGTTTACCCCTTTTTCCAGAGCATTTATGACTAGTCCCAGTACAGACACCTGGGGGACACCACTATTTACCTCCCTCCATTCTGAAAACTAGACCATTTATTGCTACACTTTGTTTCCTATCTTTTAACCAGTTACCAATCCATAAGAGGACCTTCCCTCTTATCCCATAACAGCTTACTTTTTGCAAGAGCCTTTGATGAAGGGTCTTGTCAAAGGCTTTTTGAAAATCTAAACACATGGGATCCACTGGATCCCCCTTGTCCACATGCTTGTTGACCGCCTCCAAAAATCGTAATAAATTGGTGAGACATGATTTCCCTTTACAAAAACCGTGTTGACTCTTCCGCAACAAATTATGTTCATGTGTCTAAGAATTTTGTTCTTTGCTATAGTTTCAACCAGTTTGCCCGGCACTGAAGTCAGGCTTACCAGCCTGTAATTGCCAATGGAGCCCTTTTTAAAAACTAGCGTCACAGTAGCTATCCTCCAGTCATTTTGGTACAGAAGCTGATTTGAATGATAGGTTACAGACTACAGTTAGTAGTCCTGCAATTTCACATTTGAGTTTCTTCAGAACTCTTGGGTGAATAACATCTGGTCCTGGTGACTTATTACTGTTTAGTTTATCAATTTGTTCCAAAACCTCTAATGACACCTCAATCTGGGACAGTTCCTCAGATTTGTCACCTAAAAAGAATGGCTCAGGTTTGGGAATCTCCCTCACATCCTCAACTGTGAAGACCAATGCAAAGAATTCATTTAGTTTCTCCGCAATGGGCTTATTGTCCTTGAGTGCTCCTGTAGCATCCTGATTGTCTCAAGGTCCCTGCTGGTTGGTTAGCAGGCTTTTTGCGTCTGATGTACTTAAAAAAAAAATTGCTATTACTTTTTGAGTCTTTGGCTAGCTGTTCTTCAAACTTGTTTTTGGCTTTCCTAATTATGTTTTTACACTTCATTTGGGAGAGTTTATGCTCCTTTCTATTTTCCTCATGAGGATTTAATTTCCACTTTTTAAAGGATGCCTTTTTACCTGTCACTGCTTCTCTTACTTTGTTATTTAGCCACAGTGGCACTTTTTTGGTTTTCTTACTATGGTTTTTAATTTAGGGTATATATTTAAGTTGAGCCTCTTTTATGGTGTCTTTAAAAAGTTTCCATGCAGTTTGCCGGGATTTCACTTTTGGTGCGGTAGCTCTTAATTTCTGTTTAACTAACCTCATTTTTATGTAGTTCCCCTTTCTGAAATTAAATGCTACAGTGTTGGGCCGCTGTGGTGTTTTCCCCACCACAGGGATGTTAAATTTAATTATATTAGGGTGTCACTATTACCAAGTGGTCCAGTGATATTCGCCTCTTGGACCTGATCCTGTGCTCCACTTAGGACTAAATCAAGAATTGCCTCTCCTCTTGTGGGTTCCAGGACTTGCTGCCCAAGAAGCAGTCATTTAAGGTGTCAAGAAACTGTATCTCTGCATCCCGTTCTGAGTGGACATGTACCCAGTCAATATGGGATAGTTGAAATCCCCCATTATTGAGTTTTTCATTTTAATAGGCTCTCTAATCTCCCTGAGCATTGCACAGTCCTGGTCAGGTGGTCGGTAATATATCCCTACTGCTATATTCTTATTATTAGAGCATGGAATTACTATCCATAGAGATTCTATGGTACAGTTTGGTTCATTTAAGATTTTTACTTCATTTGATTCTACGCTTTCTTTCACATATAATGTCACTCCCCCACCAGCATGATCTATCCTGCCGATATATTTTGTACCCTGGTATTACTGTGTCCCGTTGATTATCCTCATTCCACCAAGTTTCTGTAATGCCTATTATATCAATAGCCTCATTTAATATGAGGCACTCTAGTTCACCCATTTTATTTAGACTTCTAGCATTGGTATATAAGCACTTTAAAAACTTGTCACTTTTTAGCAGTCTCCTATTACGTGATGTAATAGAATTACACTGTTTTTCATTTAACTGTTTCTCATCAGATCCTACCTGTATTTTATCATCTTCTATCCTCTCCTCCTTACTAAGACATAGAGAATCTCCATTACTAGATCCTCCTCCAAGGGATGTCTCTGTCTGAACCACGTGCTCCTCCGCACCTATTAGCTTTCCCCAAAAACCAGTGGAAACATCATGCACTCTGAAAGTGTTTTGTTTGGTCTACAGCCTAGCACACTATTTTCAAGAGCAGTCCTGGTAGACCCATTACAGAAAACTGGGGTGTGTGTGTGTGTAAAATCTGCATATGCATCTGAGCCACAATCCACAAACATGGTCTGTGGATATAAGACAGATATCCGCAGATTTGCAGGGCTCTAAGTATAGAAAGGGCTTCAGTGGGCCTTAACAACAAATTCATGCTGTGAACCTCTTAGCTTCCATCACAGAGCTGCTAACAAAAAATGCCCCAGTCTCACTAGGTATGATGCAAGCAGGAATGCCTGCTGCTTCCCATTTGAAGAAAATCTAACTGTAAATTACCAACAGAATCATATTACTTGCTACTTCCAGCAATTGCAACTGCATTATAGACCCACATCTGCAATATGGCCCCATGTGAGGCATTCGCATTAAGGGGTTAATCTGATTCTCCAATTTCCATCCTCCCTGACCAAATAATTGATTCAAATCAAAATCAGAGCTTCATTAGTGTAACTACGGTACTCTGAGTGGATAACTGGATTTTGGCCAAGAGCCCAGGAGGCTCTGAAATAAGGCCATGTAAGGGAGCTAGTATAAAGTTGCTGGTATTCCGTCTTTTTTGCCTCTTGCCTATTAATGTTTTTGCATAAAGTACTTGTTTGTACAAAATGTGAATAACTGTACCACTAACTTTTTGACTTCTGGATTTCAGAGATCTTTTACCAATCTCATTTGTTTTCTAAATGCATTTAGCTTGTCTGATTATATTTTTACCGTACACACATCTATCTTTTTCAGTGTATTTAATTAGATAGTAACATATTGGCAACAATAGAAGTAGTATTATTATTGCACCCACAACATGGTAAGTGCTGTCCAAACATATAATAAGATGCCCTTTGAGTCAGGGATAGGATGTCTACACTGCAAAAGACCCAAGGCAGTGAGTCTCAGAACATGAGTCACCCAACTTGGGCTTGCAGGGCTCACGCTAGGGGGCTGAAAATAGCAGTGTAGATGTTCTGGTTTGATCTGGAGCCTGGGCTCTGAAACCCCATGAGGGGAATGGGTCTCAAAGCTGGTGCTCCAGCCTGAGCCCAAATGTGAAGTACGGACATATTCAAAGAGTTCACAGTCTGAGCCACATGACTAACATCGGATGGGGGGGCAGGGACGGACACATAGTCAAGTTAATTATTTATCAACAATCTCCAAATGGTCCCCTCAACAGAGCCCTTGTTAGCTGGCCAATTTCATGTAGGTATCACAATAGGGTTATATCTTAAGAAGGAATTTCAAAGAGGAGACGGTAGCAACTTTCCAGTCTAGCTCAGAGCGGGGAATTTTACCTTAGCAAATGGGGTTTTTAACCGCTACAAAAAGTTTTTTGGTTTTCATTTAAATAAAAAACAAAGGACATTTTTGTCGTTTTTGGTGACCAAAAACTGAAAATATGTAGAACATTTCTGAAAACCTCCCAGAATTTGCTTTTTCAACAAAAATGCTGAAAAATGTTGTTGAAAATGGACATTGTCTTCGAGATTTATTGCTCATATTGATTCCAATTAGGTGTGTGCGCGCCACATGCAAAGTCATTGGCACTCATTATATGACCCTGCAGACCCGGCACCTCTTTAGTTACTTCTTACCACCAATAATGGTTGTTGGAACTGTGACATCTTCCTTCGCAAACTCTCCACGTTTTCCCTAGCTTCTGCTTTGTACTGATTGTATTCCATAGTTGATTAGTTCACAGTTAGTTCATAGCCAGTGTAGTTCTAGTTAGTTGGTTGCGGGGGGGGCAGGGGAGGGGGTGTTGCCCTCCACCCCAACTGAATTCCCCCTTGGGGACTTACATGCCTAAGGCCAAGGGGTTCAAGCCCTGCAAGTCCAGCAACAAGCCCATGCCAAAAGGCGACCCCCATGACACTTGCTTAAAGTGTCTGGGAGAAACGCATCAGTCCAAAAAGTGCAGGATTTGTAAGGGCTTTTGACCCGAATCAAAAAGAAGCAGGACTTTAGACTGAAGAAGCTCTTCATGGAGGCCACACTTAGACCACAACCCTCATCGGCACGACAGGACCTGGCACCGAGTTAATCGGTGAGCAGCGCCCCAGCAGCAGTTGCAGAAGGGGCACTGTGGAAGGACTCTGGTTGAGACCCATGGCACCGCTGCGCCCCAGCACCGAAGCTGGCGGGAACGGGCTGGCACAGATCGCATTCACCAGCACAGAAGCAGCACTGGAAGCAGGGGAGGACTAGTTCCTGGACTTCGAAACCCACCCCCTTGGAGCCAGCAATGAGGCTCATCCCACGGAGGAGCCCCCAGCATTGAAAGCTTTGGAGCCTTCACCATCTACTTTAAATACACCTTTGAGGCTGCAAGAGAACTCATTGTGATTACGGCACCGAGTTCCCCAGCCCTTCATGCTAAGCATCCAATACTGGAACGGGCGGCACCATCCCAAGGAAAACTGGCAATGATCCACCTCTTGACAGCCTGCAGAAGCAAGATGCCACTCGGACTTGCGGTGCCACTTGGACTCGTGGCACTAGTCCAGATCCCACCAGCACTCCTGCTCACAACGCCAATCGCCCTCATGCAGTAGGTCCCGATTTTGGCACCATTCGTATCGGCACCGATCCAGCTCTCTGCGCAGAACCCACTCGCAGCAACGCTCCCCAGTCTCGCAGCACTGCCATGGCCATCGCGGTCTCAGTCCCAATCTTGGGCTTGGAGACGGGGCCCAAATAGTCACAGCAGCTTGGGAACAAGTCGGCGCGGGACAGACCTGACATGGGTGCAGGGCCATGGCCTGCACAGTGGCACAGACCAGCACAGTGGCCATTTTTAGACCTCATGGGCATACTAGCAGGCCCAGGGCACACAGTCCAAGGCTTCACACTTGGTGGCATCTGAACCTAGGGTGCCGGAGGCAGTGGCCAGTTGTCCCACCCCGAATGCAGAGGAGTTGGCATTGCACCACCTCCTCTGGAACCCACCCCTGTTCCTGAGCCAGACACTGGAGTGGCTGGCACGGAACTAGAGGCGGGGCAGGAGGTCCCAGAGGCCCAAGAGGCCCTCATCATCTAGCGTCCTCGTCATCCTCCCTAAACAAGGCTGTGGTGGGCACCTCTGCCTCGGGGCCACCCCTTATAGATAGCCGTGCTCACCAGAAACTCCTACGCAGGGTGGCACAGAATATGAACCTGCAGGCCGAGGAGGTAGTAGAGTTGGAGGACCCTATGGTGGTTATCTTGGCACCAGAATGACCATCCAGGGTCACCCTACCTCTCATCAAAACTATACAAGCCAATGCAAGGACCATTTGCCAGACCCTGGCCTCCATCCCTCCCACTGCTAAGGATGTGGAGAGGAAGTACTTTGTACCCTCCAAAGGGTATGTGTACCTGTTCACACACCTGGAGCCTTGCTCAGTAGTAGTGGCTGCGGTGAATGAGAAGAAAAGGCAGGGATAGCAAGCCCCAGCACCTAAATCCAAGGACGCCAAGCACCTGGATTTATTTGGATGCAAAGTATACTCCCCGGGGGGCTTGCAACTCAGGATTGCCAACCAGCAGGCAATCCTGAGCAGATACAGTTTCAACTCCTGGAACTTAGTACTGAAGTTTAGGGACCTGGTACCAGCAGAGTCCAGGGAGGAGTTTGGGACAATTGTTGAGGAGGGCAGTGGCATGGACTTCTTTACAGGCCTCACTGGACGCTGTGGACTTGGCAGCATGCACCTTTTCCTCAGGGATAGCTATGAGGTGCAGCTCATGGCTGCAGGCCTGGGGGCTCCTGCTTGAGGTTCAGCAAACTATGCAGGACCTACCCTTTGACTTTTGCTGAACAGACTGACCCTAGGCTGCATAGCCTTAAGGACTCCAGTGCAACAATGAAATCTTTGGGTATGCAGACCCCAGCAACTCAATGAAAGCCCTTTAAGCCCCAACCTCCACAACAGCCCCCGTATCCGCCTTGGCTGAGGCAGGATTTTTACAGGCACAGGGGCAGGAATGGCAGGCATAAGCCTTCCCATCCCCCATCCAGACAGGGCCAGGGCCAGGGCCTGATTAAGCCTTCATCAGGCTCAAAACAGACATTTTTGAAGGTGCGTCTGAGGACGGAGCACCTGTCTCAATGCCAGGTCCTTCCCCGTGTTTTTTGAACCATCTATCCCACTTCTACCATGCCTGGTCCCAAATAACATCAGACCTCTGGGTTCTTCGCATGGTAGAAGTGGGATATTCTCTCCAATTCTGCTCTCACCATCCCTCTTCAGGGACCCTTCTCATGAGCAACTCCTTATCCAGGAAGTGCAGGCGCTCCTTGCCATGAGAGCGGTGAAGGAGGTTCCTCAGGAGCTCAGGGGCAGGGGATTCTATTCCCACTATTTCCTAATCTCAGACCCATTCTAGACCTGCGAGGACTCAACAAGTTCATGGTAAAGTTGAAGTTCTGCATGGTCTCCCACAGTGCAATTATCCCTTCTCTGGATCCGGGAGACTGGTTCCTAGCGGCGTAGCCAGGTTTTCAGCGTAGGGAGAGCAAACATAAAAAAAGGCGCCCTCCCTTGGCTCCTCCTCTGGCCACACCCCTTGGCTCCTCCCATTCCCCCCCCCCAGATTAACCCTGGGACCAGCTCAGGACTCCTGCGGACTTCCCGGGGGGGGGGGCAGATACCCCCCCCATCCCCTCGAGGTCCCGGGAGAGTCTCTCCTGCCCAGCGCACTCTGCAGGTATCCCCCTCCAGGCTGTGCTGCCCGGCCCCACCCACAGGGTCCTGTCCCCCCACCCCAGACTCCTGCGCCGTGCCAGAGCCCCACCCTGTCCAGACAGCAAAGCCTGCGCCCCTGCCCTGCGGGCCCAGCCCCAAGGAGCTCCTCACCTGGACCCCCCAGTGCAAGGCACCGGACCCCACCCCCAGCTCACCTTCCGTCCTGCGCCGCCGCCTGTCCCCGGCGTGCTCCCGGCACTCGGCGCGCTCCATGCGGGGCTCGCCAGCCAGGCGGCCTTAAAGGTGCAGGGGCCCTTTCACCTCCCCCCGCCCGCCGCATTAGCAAGGGGCAGGGAGCGCTTGGCTGCCGAGCCCTGAGCCGAGGAGCCAGTCCCCTCCCTCCTCCAGCCGCGTCTGCCACCCCCCACGGCTCCTCCGGCTGTGCTGCTGGCAGCGCCTGCCGCCCCACAGCTCCTCCGGCCACGCTGCTGGCAGTGCTGGTCCGGCAGGCGCCACTTCCGCGCCTGCCGCCCTGAGGGGAAGCAGCAGCTTCTTCTTAATCCCGCTAGCTATGCTACTGCTGGTTCACCAACTTTGACATGAAATATGCGTACTTTCACATAGTGATTCAGCATGCACACAGAAGCTTTTTAAGGTTCAAGATCAACCAAAAACCATCATCAGTTCACAGTCCTCCCCTTCAGCCTGTCGATAGTCCCATCAGTGTTCACCAAGTGGATGTCGGTGGTAGCAGCCTTCCTCCGAGGTGCAGGTATACCCTTACCTCGATGACTGGCTGCTCAGGGGGCACACAAAAGAGCAGATGAAGGCACAAGTCCATCTGATCAGATCCACATTTGAAAGACTGGGTCTCCTTCTCAACGTGAAGAAGTCAACCTTGTCACCAACCCAGAGGATAGAGTCTAGGCAAGAGCAAGTCTGCCAGAATCCTGATTCCAAGCCATGACAAGCATCATTCGAGGCCTGAGAAAGAACCCAACCACTACAGCGAGGAGCTGTTCAAGTCTCCTCAGTCACATGGCAGCTTGCACGTACGTGGTCCGGCATGCCAGTCTAAGGCTCAGGCCAGCATTATATTCCCCCACTTCAGGCTACATTACCTCTTATTCTTGAGTACCTTCTGCACCTTAAACAGCAAGGCCTGGCACTGTTGTCCATAAAGGTACACCTAGCAGCTATCTCAGATTTCCACCCTGGAGTCTCAGGATGCTCTGTTTTCACCAACTCATGGTTGGCTCATTTCTCAAGGGCCTAGACCGGCTACATCCCCAGATTAGACAGCCTGTTCCTGCATGGGACCTTACTTTGGTCCTCTCCAAATTAGTGGAGACCATTAACGAGGACCATTCGAGCCACTGGTGATTTGCTCTCTCTTCTATCTATCATGGAAGGTAGCCTTCCTATGGCCATTACAACAGCAAGAAGAGTGTCTGAATTAAAGGCCCTTACCTCAGACCCACCTTATACAGTTTTCTACAAAAAACAAGGTGCAGCTAAGACCTTACCCGACTTTTCTGCCTAAAGAGGTGTCTCATTTCCATATCAGCCAAGACATCTTCCTGCCTGTTTTTATCCAAAGCCGCATACCAACAGCCGTAAGCAGAGGCTGCACTCCTTAGATGTTCGGAGAGTGTTGGCCTTCTATATCGAACGCACTAAGCTGTTCAGGAAATCGAACTAGCTGTTCGTTGTGGTGGCAAACCCAATGAAAGGACTATCAGTCTCGTCTCAAAGAATATCTTCCTGAATCACATCCTGTATCCGCAGGTGCTATGAGCTGGCCAAGACACCAGCCCCGCAAGGGCACAGGTCTCATTGGCAACATTCCTGGCCCAGGTCCATATCTAAGAAATCTGCAGGGCAGCAACTTGCTCCTCGGTGCATACGTTCATCTCTCATTACACCATCCTCCAGCATGCCAGAGACGATGCAGCCTTTGGCAGAGCAGTGCTCCAATCTGCGATTCCATAACTCCAACCTCACTGCCTAGGTAAGGCTTGGGAATCACCTAATTGGAATCCCTGCTTGCATCCGAAGAAGTGGGTATTCACCCACGAAAGCTCATGCTGCAAAACGTCTGTTAGTCTGTAAGGTGCCACAGGACTCTTTGCTGCTTCTACAGAACCAGACTAACACGGCCACCCCTCTGATACTAATTGGAATTGATATGAGCAATCACTTGAAGAAAAAATGGTTACTCACCTTCTCATAACTGTTGTTCTTCGAATTGTGTTGCTCATGTCCATTCCAAACCCACCCACCTTCCCCTCTGTCAGAATAACTGGAAAGAAGGAACTGAGGTGGCACCGGGTTGGCAGGGTCATATATTGAGCGCTATGGAGGTGCCACTCCAGGGAGTTCCACAGCCGACCTGACAGGCGCTGCTAAGGGAAAAAACTTTCCGATGACTGCACATGGTGCATACACACCTAATTGGAATTATATAGAAGCAACGCATATCAAAGAACAGTTACGAGAGGGTGGGTAACCGTTTTTTTCCCCACATAAGTTGTGAATAAAAAGCCATTTTTGTCTAAAAATACATTTTGAATGAAATTTTTCACTAGTGCTACTTTTTACATATAGGGAGTAGCATGGAAGAGTGATAAGAGACTGGAAAGGGGGTCACCCAGTGGGATTGGGTTGGTCTTTGTGGCAGCACAGAAGACTCAGGACTGGGCTAACACTACTATCCTATAAAAAACTGAAGACTATTAAACAAACAGCTAGAGAAATTTTTGTAATTGTACGGTGTCACAAAATTAGAGCAAACAAATGTAAACAATAAAAAGCTTGTTCCTTGAACCTTTCATTCTAATACTCTATTTAAGTTCTTATACTAGTCCTGTAGCATCTGAAAGCTTCCTGTGAATGAGACCAATAATACCACCCATCTCTTCCTTCTCTGAACTTATGAATGAATAAGTTGATGTGTGATTAGCATGGGAAAGCTTAGATGAAACTGATTACTTCGATTGTGTGCTGCAGAAATGTCACCTTTAAATATACCAATAAAATCATGAAGTGTGGCGCAGGAAGAAATATCTCAGTGCTGAGGGTAACGTCTGATGCTTAGACGAAAAGTCACAACCAGTCAAAGCAAGTGTAGGTGTTTTTGTTTATCTGTGGTTTAGTTTGTTTTTATGAGTGCATGTGTAGTGCAATGGCACACTCCAAAGCCCATTCATTGACTGCACTCAAAAAGACTCACATTGACTTCAGTGTGCTTGGGCTCAGATTCTAACAGAACTAGTGATGTGATGTCCCAGAGACTTTAATAGATGGAAGCCACAAAATGATAGTTGATCAAGATGAACAAAAACAAATACTCTATCCTTAGTAGCTACAGCTTGCCTTTTTTTTAAAATCTATTTCAATCTAGAATTGCACAGGTCTACATTTTAAATAGTCCTAGAACAAAGTAATAGACACGTAGTTACCATGAAGTCAAGTGGATGAGGGAATGACTAATGACTTTGATGTTACCAACATTTCAACTACAACAGGAGCAACCCAATTCATTATATCAGGGACAATGCCTCTTACCAAGACAGCTGTATCTCCTACAAACGCTGTATCTCAGCAGGTGTAAACAGGAATGAGGATCTGGAAGAGCCTGCTGAACTGGAGAATTTGTGCAATTAGGCCTAATCCAAAAGACCATTCAATGGAAAGATGTCAATAGACTTCCCAGGGCTTTCAGTTGGTCCCTTAGTGATTTCAGGCTATTCTAGAGGAGCTCCTGGACAAAGCTGATGCCCTGATCTCCCATAGGAAAACTAGAATCCTGCCAGAGGGAGCTCAAGAAGGAAGGGGAAAGCTACTTCCTTTAAAACACATTTTTCCTGCAGTTATAAAATGGTGCTTGATTTTTAGTAGTTGGAGATCAGGCCTGAAAGTAAGTGGGTGTGAGGCATTTCCCCAGAATATCAAAAATAAAATGAACAGTGTATTCCACAACCCGATGCTACAGATGGACAAGCCAGTGCTACAGGGAGAAGCACTGTAGGAGCAATAGGGTGACGGGGAAGTGGAACACACATACATGAGGTACAGCAACAAGTCTGGAGAGAAGAGAATGATCCCAGCTAAACTGAATAAAAAGAGCAATCCTGAGCCTTGGGGGAAGAGACCTAAGCTGGGGCCAGGAGAAGCAATGCACATTAACCAAAGGAATCCAACATTTTTCAGATACATTGCTGCGGACTGAATGTGTGGGATACTCTGAAGAAAGGATTAGGAGTCATGGTGCTGTAAAACAGCTCAAGGAAGGTATCTGCCCAGCGTTCAGTTAAATACTGGATTGAATGCAAGAGGGAAACAAAAATGTTGTATACAAAGAAATGATATGCCCACCTCTAGATCACTATGTTCTATATGCCTTGCACTGGTAGTGAGAGATTGAAAGAGACACAGGTATGAAGAGAGATTGCGAAGACTAGGATTATCTTGCCACCAGAAGAGCAAAGTTAGGAGCATTTGATTGTGAAGGTCCTCAATCCCAGTCTGAAGGGATCATTTCTCAGGGCAAGGAGGTAGTTCATTCTCCCTGCTCATGTCAATTTCTAGCCTCTTTCTTAAAATAGCTGAAAATGGTGCTATTACACTCACAGACTTTAAAGCCCGAAGGACCATCATGATCATCTAGTCTGACCTCCTGCACATCCCAGGTCACAGAACCTCATTCACCCATTCCTACAATAGACCCCCTAACCTCTGGCTGAGTTACTGAAGTTCTCAAATCATGATTTCAAGACTTCAAATTACAAAGAATCCACCCTTTACACTAATTTAAACCTGCAAGTGGAAGGCAAAACCCTCCAGGGTCTCCACCAATGACCTGGGGGGAAATTCCTTCCCAACCCCAAATATGGTGATCATTTAGACCCAGCACATATGGGCAAGACTCACCAGCCAGACACCTGGGAAAGAATTCTCTGTTGTTACTCAGACCTCTCCCCATCTAGTGTCTCATCACTGGCCATTGGAGATATTTGCTACTAGCAGTCACGCAGTGGGCCACATGCCATTGTAAGCAGTCTCATCAGACCATCCACTCCATAAACTTATCAAGCTCAGTCTTGAAGCCAGTTAGGTTTTTTGTCCCTATTGTTTCCCTTGGAAGGCTGTTCCAGAACTTCACTCCTCTGATGGTTAGAAACCTGCACCTAATTTCAAGTCTAAACTCATTGATAGACAATTTATATCCATTTGATCTTGTATCCACATTGGCGCTTAACTTAAATAACTCCTCTCCCACCCTGGTATTTAGTCCCCTGATGTATTTATAGAGACCAATCATATCTCCCCTCAGCCTTCTTTGGGATAGACTAAACAAGCCAAACTCTGAGTCTCCTCCCATAAGTTAAGTTTTCCATTCCTCAGATCATCCTAGTACCCCCTTCTCTATACCTCTTCCAATTGGCATTCATCTTCCAAACATGGGAGACCAGAAGTGCAAACACTATTCCAGATGAGGTCTCACCAGTGCCTTGTATAACGGTACTAACACATCCCTCTCTCTACTGGAAATACCTTGCCTGATGCATCCTAGGACTGCATTAGCCTTTTTCACAGCTGCATCAACTTTGATCACAGGATGACTATGAGCTGCAAACAATACACCAGAGTTTTTCTCCTCCTCTGTCACTTCCAACTGATGTATCCCCAGCTTATAGCAAAAATTCTTCTTGTTAGTACCTAAATGCATAAACTTGCAGTTTGAACTATAAATTGCATCCCATTTCTATTACTCTAGTTTGCAAGGTTATCCAGACCTTCTTTTATGATATTCTGATCCTCCTCCGTATTGCCAATACCTCCCAATGTTGTATCATCCACAAATTTTATTAGCACTTTCCACTTTTTGTGCCAAGGTCAGTAATAAAAATGTTACTGAAGATTAGTCCCAAGACAGAGCCTTGAAGAACTGCACTAGTAACCTCCCTCCAGCCTGACAGTTGACCTTTCCGTATGACCCATTGTAGTCTTCCCTTTAACCAGTTCCTTATCCACCTTTCAATCCTGATATTAATCCCCATCTTCTCCAATATAACTATAAATTTCCCAGGTGGAACTATATCAAATGCCTTACTGAAATCCAGGTAGATTAGATCCACTGCATTTCCTTTGTTTAAAAAAAATTGTTCTCTTCTCAAAGGAGATCAGGTTGGTCTGGCATGATCTACCTTTTGTAAAACCATGTTGTATTTTATCCCAACTACTGTTAGCCTCTATGTCCTTAACTATTTTCTCTTTCAAAATTTGTTCCAAGATCCATTGCTGATGGTGCATTTTATGAGTCAACAAGATGTGTACGTATAAAAAAACAAACAAAAAAAAAACGACATCTCATCTTGTACTGCGATTGGTTTCCCCACATTTTGTCTGTCACCTTCAGATATTTGTAAAGTGTTACCAGATAATCCCTGCTCCTATCTCGCTGGGCCACATTCAGATGCTACCTTTAGTAATGCCTGCAGTTTTAAAAAAATTATTTTTATTTGTGTTTACATTACAACTGACCATTGGTATGTATGTTACACTTCTTCTTGAGCCAATGCTAGTTGGTAATTAACATAGAACCTCAGGGGCAGCTGAGCCTTACTGTGCACTCATTTGAAAGAAAAAAGGAAAAAAATAGTCCACAGCTGTAATGCAGGAGCTTATAAGTTTTACTCAGAGTTTGCAAGCCACTGATTTGTCAAAAATGATCCCATTTTCAATAGCCACTGCAGGTCCCTAATATGTGAAATGCTCATCACATAAAGCCTTTGGGGGACAATGGCTCTAAAGTAATTCATTGAGGAGGGCTAAACTCTGCAATCTTTACATACTTTGAGCTGAACTGTGACTTTGTCACAAGCCCCAAGTGTCATTACTCATTCCTTATTATTTACCATTTATATTGCAGTAGTGCCTGAAGGCCAAGTAAAGGAAAGTGCACTGTTGCACAGCAATAGGAACAGACAGGGAACCAGATTCCAGCCTCCCAGTTTCCCCCCTGCTCCAAGGAAGAAGCAACCTACCCCAACCTCATTCTTGGTGCAGATTACTTCCCCCACCACGCTGGCACAACTGCACTTGCCAGCATGTGGCAGGTGAGGGGGGAACAACTCCCACCCTACCCATTTCCAACCACTTGCATTAAGAGGCAGAGTAGGAGCTTGGTGCAGGTTTGACAATGTGGGTACCACACTCAGGGGAGTAAGTGAAGCTCTTTTCACCCCTCTTGTTTCACTGAGCAAGCGTGCGGTTAATTAAGCTCACCCCTCATTGCAGCGGTTCTCAAACTGGGGATCGGGACCCCTCAGGGGGTCACAAGGTTATTACATGGTGGAGTCACGAGTGTCAGCCTCCGCCCCAAACCCTGCTTTGGCTCCAGCATTTATAATGGCGTTAAATAAATATACATAAAATAAGTGTTTTTAATTTATAAGGGGGGTTCACACTCAGGGGCTTGCTATGTGAAAGAGGTCACCAGTACAAAACTTTGAGAACCACTGCCCTATTGGCGTCAGTGGGTGACGGTGCTACTCAACAATAAAATGGCAGATATGAGCTCTTGAAAAGCCAGGCATTTGTCAATCCCAGCAGTTCCTTAAAATGTTTTTAAAAATCCCATCTCTTGTTTTGATCCTTGCATTTAGCCTGAGAACACAATTCCTCGTTTCAGCCCAGAGCAATTTAAAAAAAAAAAAAAAAAACAGCTGAGCCATGTCACCCTAAAACTAGGAGTGTATTTATAATGGAAAGGCTGACTCAACCTTAACTCTAATAACAAGGAAAACACATTATAATGAAACAACAAATCACAGCTTTGACAGTAATGAGGCGCTTGCTTAGACATTTATCTGTCCTTTTCCAGGGCAGTAATTTTATGGTTGAAAAAGCTTGTTTTTAAAGTTTATGTCCAGGAAGAGGTTGCCAAGGCCTGGCCAAAATTACCTCGTTTAGCAGATGGTAAAAATGTACATAATTAATGCATTCATTTTCCTTTCTTAAAAACTGGTAAATGAACCCTATAAGAATTTCCTCCTGAAAGCTGAATTTATTAGCTACAAAACACAGCTCCTTTGCCAACTCTGTTTCAGGAAGATTATATCCTATATTCCCTCCACTTTTAAATGGTTTTCCACTAAGACAGAGTATTGAAAAGTCTTGGGTGGCTCCTTACACATCCATAGAAAGCTTCAGAGTGGAGACCACCTCCCTCCCATCTCTTTCACTCCTCAGTAGGTTTTCATGATAAAGATTCCTTCTTTTTGCTGTTTGACATACAGAAAAGCTGACAAGTCTGTCACTTGTTCTCTGAAAATGACTTTAAATCCATCAGCTCTCTAGTGCCTAATAAAATCACATGTTTACAATGTTAAAGGAAATCAGGTGTTTTAATATTAAATGAAAAAAACATTTATGTACTGTTATAATGCCCTTTGCCTGGCCTTTCTCAGGCTATCCATCATTGCAGAAACCTCCTTATGAGATACTGTGGGGTCCACATGCTGGAATGTTGTGCAATAAGTCAGAATTAACCATGAATAATGCATCTGAACTGACACCCAGGGTGCTGGCAGACATGGCAATAGGGCATAGGCAGAAAAATAGCCCTTCCCCAACCACCTGCTGTCAGGGAGTAGAGGAGACTCGCTGATTAAGGAGTACAGCAGAGTACACTGCACAGAGTAAGGCCCTATCTATCCTGAGAAAGGAGCCCAGGTTTCCAAGCAGCCTCGGCTCTGTCCACTCACTGGTCAAATGTGTGAGAACATGAGTCTGCAGAATCCTTGGGCAAGACTTCCAAAGCCACCTAAGAGATTTAGATGCTTAACTCCCATTAAAGGTTCAGAGTTTCAAAGGAGCCTAAGGGAGTTAGATGCCTGACTCCTATTGACTGTTAATGGGAGTTGGGCACTCACTCCATTAGGTCACTTTGAAAATCACAACTGGAATCAAGGGCAGCTGTGGGTAAAATCATGCCCTGAGTGAAGTCAGTGGGTGTCTTGCCATTCACTTCAACTGTGTCAAGGTTTCATCTTATATCTCTAAATCCCCCAGATGACTCTTAACATATCAACGCAATGCTTTTAACACAACTCCTTTCTCAGTGTAGCTGTGGCCTAGCCGTGCCCCGTTGAACACTGGAGTGGGATATGTTTCTACATTAGCCATCACTCCTTGTTTAATTCCTTAACCTAATCCCCACCCAAACCCTAAAATATAGGACTATCCATTATTCACTTCAAACTCAGGGAGATGGCCTCTCAACGGGCTACCAGCTGTGGCACACTACAAGAAAGCCTTCTCATGGCATGTTTACTAAACATTTGGTCTCTCCCAACCTTAGGCCTGGAAGGTGAATTCTCATCATGATTATTCTCACAAATCCTGTTAACGTGCAGTCAGAGATTGAATGGTAAACATTTAACAAGGAGAATTGCCACTCTCTTCTGTGCTCATTCTTTCCCTCTGTTAAAGATTCTTACATAGAACTGAAATCCCTCAGCTGCCCTGTAAATTTAAACCTGCCGTGTAATTCCCTGAGCATGATGTTCTTAATTCTGTGATGCTTCCATATTCCACTGGCCAAGAAACAGCGGTGGAAGGGAGGGAGTTTTTCCGCTGTCTATCTTAGGTACTTATATGGCTCTATTATGAGAGGATCTGAGGATATAAATTCTTTAACTTCAGATATGTTACAGGGATATTGTGAGAATAGAGATGTGCTATTATCCCCATTTTACAGATGGGGAACTGAGGCAGAGAGAGACTAAGAGGTGGATTTACAGAAGCACTTAGTTGCCTGACCGACACTTTAGACACTTAAATCCCAGAATCAGGCCCCACTGGGATTCACATAACCCCTGTTTAGCTATACCTGAACACTGTAGGCACCTAAACTCATTAGGGATCTGCAAAAATGAAGGGACCAAAAGTCCTATGTTTCTTACTCTGAGCATGTGCCCTGCAGCCCACTCCTGGTGTTCGGACACCTAGGCCCCTGAGCTCCTGCACAAACCAGGAGAAGTTAGGTGCTCCTCTGTCTATCTTGCCTGTGGGGCCTGATCCAGTAAACATGCTCAGTCCTCACCTATTAGATTGAGCCCCTATAGATAAGTTTACACTGAATGGCCAGGCAGAGAGGAGCTATTCTTTTATAATCTTTAGACCAGTGGCTAAGGTACCCACCTGGTATGTGGGAGACCCCCAGTTCAACTGCCTTCCCAGGCGGAGGTGAGACTTGAACAGGGAGTTGAAACCGCCTAGGTACATGCCCTACTCACTGAACTCTGGGATTGTCTGGGGGGGCTCCCTCAGTGTCTCCTGTTGAAGGTGCTCCACTGTGGATAAATAATTTAAAAATTCACTGGAACAGGGGGAACATAAGAACGGCCATACTGGGTCAGACCAATGGTTTATCTAGCCCAGTGTCCTGTTTTCTGACTGTGGCCAGTGCCAGGTGGTTCAGAGGAAATTAACAGAACAGAACAGGGCAATTTATCAAATGATCCAACCCTTGTCATCGAATCTCAGTTTCTGGCATCCAGTGCTTTAGGGATATCCACTTATACTTTTGGCCTTCACAACATCCCCTGGCAATGAGTTCCCCAGGTTGACTGGATCCTGGGCCTCCCATATGAGGATTTTTTTGTTTGCTGATGTAGATAGCAGCTCTGCAAACAAAAAATTAGTTTTAGTCAGATGGAAGCTTAGGTGGGTAACCATTTTTACTAATAGTTTAAAAGAACTGCACCACAATTAACAATAAGTGTTTTCCCAAAACCTAGTTATCTATACACTTAGTTAAACAGAACTTGTAAGGCTGTCTATTTGCACCATCAGGTGGCTCCCAATAATATTACAGGCTTGAGAGAGGCATACTGAAGAGGTTAACTCAGAAGGAAACCTATTCCTAAAAGAAGTCTAATTTGGAGACCTAAGGAAGAGACAAGGATAGAGGAACCAATGACAGACTTGTTCTCCCAGTGCTCCTACTCACTGCATTAAAATAACTAATATTTTTGTATTAAGCAATTGTTCCTCTAAAGGTGGCATCACCTCCAAAAAGTTCTAGAGCGATAGGCAAAGAAAAGGCCAGCAATGTCCACTTTGAGCTGGGAGACGCCATTTTTCCCTGTTTCAGAGTAGCAGCCGTGTTAGTCTGTATCCACAAAAGAACAGGAGTACTTGTGGCACCTTAGAGACTAACAAATTTATTTCAGCATAAGCTTTCATGGGCTACAGCCCGCTTCTTCGGATGCATAGACTGGAACTCACAGACAGGAGATATTTATACTTACAGAGATTTATATATAGCCCTGTATTTATATATTTCTGTAGCCCACAAAAGCTTATGCTGAAATAAATTTGTTAGTCTCTAAGGTGCCACAAGTACTCCTGTTCTTTTTTCCTTGTGTGAATGAGCTGAGGAGTACAGAATTTTTATAGCCTCACATAGCACCGCATGTGGCAGTGATACAGTACTGCATCTTCCCATAGAGAGGAACAGGAAATCACCAGTACTAACTTGCTTGTTTTTCTATACTTTCTTCTTCTGGGCTGCCTCCTTATGCTCATGTAGTGGTGCTATCCCCTTGCCTTCTGATGGCCAAAGCAAGCTAAGGAGGGAAGAATTATTGTTTTAAATGTGTAAACAGAAAACGGGAAACAAAATCTATGCGGAAAATGAATAGAAAAGTAGAGGAGGAACTGGCTGAAGCCAAAACGGAGGCTTATAAAACTGGTCTCCTGCCCCCAAGACGGGCTACAGCTCACAAACAAAAATTGGGCTCTTAGCATAGAGTAACTGCTTATATTAGTGGCACAAATAGGAAGCTTACAAGAAGTGGAAACTTCGACAGATGTCTAGGGAGGAGTATAAAAATATTTATCGAGCATGCAGGGGTGTAATCAGGACGGCTAAAGCACAATTGGAGTTGCAGCTAGCAAGGGATGTGAAAGGTAACAAGAAGGGTTTCTGCGGGTATGTTAGCAACAAGGTGGTAGTCAGGGAAAGTGTGGGATCCTTACTGACTGGGGGAGGCAACCTAGTGACAGATGATGTGGAAAAAGCTGAAGTACTCAATGCTTTTTTTTGCACCTTGGTCGTCACGGACAATGTCAGCTCCCAGATTGCTGCACTGGGCAGCACAGTATGGGGAGGAGTTGAGCAGCCCTCGGTGGTGAAAGAACAGGTTAAGGACTATTTAGAAAAGCTGGATATGCACAAGTCCATGGGGCTGGATCTAATGCATTCGAGGGTGCTGAGGCAGTTGGCTGATGTGATTGCAGAGCCATTGACCATTATCTTTGAAAACTCATGATGATCAGGGGAGGTCCCAGATGATTGGAAAAAGGCAAATATAGTGCCCATCTTTAAAAAGGGGAAGAAGGAGAATCCGGGGACCTATAGACCAGTCAGCCTCACCTCAGTCCCTGGAAAAATCATGGAGCAGGTCCTCAAGGAATCCATTTTGAAGCACTTAGAGGAGAGGAAAGTGATTCATGGATTCACCAAGAGCAAGTCATGCCTGACCAACCTGACTGCCTTCTATGATGAGATAACTGGCTCTGTGGAATGGGGAAAGCAGTGGACGTGATATATTTTGACTTTAGCATAGTTTTTGATATGGTCTCCCACAGTATTCTTTCCAGCAAATTAAAGTATGGATTGGATGAATGGACTATAAGGTGGATAGAAAGCTGGCTAGATTGTCCGTCTCAATGGGTAGCGATCAACGCCTCGATGTCTAGTTGGCAGCCAGTATGAAGTGGAGTGCACTAGGGATCTGTCCTGGGGCTGGTTTTGTTCAACATCTTCATTAATGATCTGGATGATGGGATGAATTGCACCCCCAGCAAGTTCGCAGATGATACTAAGCTGAGGGGGAGAGGTAGATATGCTGGAGGGTAGGGATAGGGTCCAGAGTGACTTAGACAAATTGGAGAATTGGGCCAGAAGAAATCTGATGAGGTTCAACAAGGACAAGAGCAGAGACCTGTATTTAGGACGGAAGTATCCCAAGCACTACTACGGGCTGGGGACCGACTGGCTATGTGCAATTCTGCAGAAAAGGACCTGGGGATTACAGTGGACAAGAAGCTGGATGAGAGTCAACAGTGAGCCCTTGTTGCCAAGAAGGCTAACAGCATATCATGCTGCATTAGTAGGAGCATTGCCAGCAGATCAAGGGAAGTGATTATTCCCTTCTATTTGGCACTGGTGAGGCCACATCTGGAATATTGCATCCAGTTTTGGGGCCCTCACTACAGAAAGGATGTGGAAAAATCGGAGAGAGTTCTGCAGAGGGCAACAAAAATGATTAGGAGGCTGGAGCACATGACTTTCAAGGTGAGGCTGAGGGAACTGGGCTTGTTTAGTCTGCAGAAGAGAAGAGTGAGGAGGGATTTGATAGCAGCCTTCAACTACCCAAAGGTTCCAAAGAGGATGGAGCTAGGCTGTTCTCAGTGGTGGCAGATGACAGAACAAGGAGCAATGGTCTCAAGTTGCAGTGGGGGAGGTCTAAATTGGATATTAGGAAAAACTATTTCACTAGGAGGGTGGTGAAGCACTGGAATTGGTTACCTAAGGAGGTGGTGGAATCTTCATCCTTAGAGGTTTTTATGGCCCGGCTTGACAACACCCTGTCTGGGATTATTTAGTTGGGGTTGGTCCTGCTTTGAGCAGGGGGTTGAGACCTCCTGAGGTCTCTTCCAACCCTAATGTTCTATGATTGTATAATCCTAACTTGTATATGGTGAGTCAACTCATTTTGATAGAACCTTATTTTTTGATACAAAACAGCCTCCTGATTGCACTCCCTCCTTCCTCCTCGTACACTAAACCAACAGGATACTTCAACCCACAGTTTTATATGACATCATCTTCACCAGGCAGCCAGTCACCAGAACTATGTTCAGCATTCCCTGTTTGTACTGAGTCATGAAGTTCCATGTCTAAAGTTCCTGTCTAAAGTTCCATGGTAGCAAATTCAGTTTCAATGAGGCTTTTGACTACTGGAGCACATTTCTTCAGAGGTATTCTCACTGTTGATTTTAGGACGACAAAGAATAGAACAAGCCTGGCTAGATCATTACTACTTCTTTCGCCACCAGGAATTGTTAGAACTGAGTGTGAGAAATAAAATCAACGTGTTGACATTTGCTCTGTCAATAATGGCAAACTGAGTAATGGAATGTACAGACTACGGAAGCTGATGATGGTTTATATAATTCTTTCCTGATTTTTGCATCTAATCCAGGTATTCTCATTTTTCCCCCCAATGAGTGGACTACACCCTAATACAGATTCTCTCATTGACCAGCTCACCTCCCTTCTGTGAGCACATAGACCGTATCCCATTCCGTTTCTAATCCCACAATATCCTGGTGTGATGTAACAGCAGTTGCTTACTTGGAAAAGGAATGTTGGGGAAGAATTTAGTGTATTTTTAGCTTCTTTTAATGCAATCAAGCAGCTTGAAACAAAGATGATAGCTAGAATTGTGTGACCAACCTTCTCTCTATAGACCCATCAGCAAGAGCTCAGAGGGTCATCAATGAGACCTGCTGATCTAATCTATTGCCTGTTTAATTACAATGTGTTTTCTTATAGTAATTCAAACTCTCTCTTCAGGTGGAATATGGACTATTCATATTTCCTTTTTCTCTCCAAAATACTCTTTTTGTTATTATTCTTAAAAACCCAGGAACTGCTATATCAATTGTCCATCTAGGCAGATATCCAATTTCTGAGGAGGGACAAAGTCAGACACTTCAGGGGAAAGACTAGTCTTGTGGTTAGAGCTCAGAGCTAGGAGTCCTGAGAACTAGGTTGCACGGTCAGCTCTGATACAGTCAAATTACCTTGGTTCAAAATTAACAACTAATTTGGGGTTCCTCTGTTTTTAGACATTCACCATTAGAACAAAAGAGTCTGGTATTTTATATTTGATTATAATAAAAAAAGTCTTTGTTGGCCTTTGTGCAGAGAAATATTTACTAATAGGGCAGATAGGAAAACACAAAATTTACCAAAGCCAAAAACCATGTTCATGATGAGCATGTTATATTCCTATACACAAAGTATGCCTTAGTTAAACCCATGTAAACACACTGCAGTCAGTGGGCTTACATGACTGTAACAGAGGACAGAATTTGATCTACTAAAGATGAAATCCTGGTCTATCTCATGTAGGAGCGCCAGGTAGGGAAAAAAGACACAAGAGCTCCTTCACTTCTGAGGGCTTACATAGATACAAGGATATGGACTGTTGTGAACCCAGCTAACACATCTACAGATGTTCTATGGTCCAAAGGAGCCATAGTGAGCTTGCATGGGTTGGAGTCCCCAACCCACCTACATAGTAGCAGGTGCCAGAAGAACTTTATGCTACTTCCTCCTGGAGCAACAGTAGAGTATTATGCAGAGTTCATAACCATGGCTTCCCTCCCCTGTACTGCCAGGAAGGCTTGGAGATCCTCCACTCAGAGTGATACATACTTCTAAAGGCAGGATTTTGTGCTAACATCTAATCATTTACAGGGCTCTCTTGGGAATTTCACTCACTGGTTAATGTTCATAATCTCGTATGTTATTGCTCTGTCATCCATGGATTTTGTCTGTCTGTAACTATTGAATGCATGGTTGTTAGCACATTTCTTTTCTTTCCTCCAAAAGCTATTGCTTTTAGTGGAAATGGGTACCATGTGTTTTATAAGAACACAGAAATTGCCATACCAGATCAGATAAATTGTCAATCTAGTCCAGTACCCTGTCTCTGATTATGGAGATTCTTCACCTTCATCTAAAGCAGTTGGTGCTGGCCATAAAGGATAAACTATGCAATGCCACATCTATGGGAAAATTTTCTTCCTATCCTGAGGCAGTCTGTGGTTGGCATATGTCCTGAAACATAAGGTTGCCAACCCTTATAAATTACTATCTGAGCCAGTGTAACTGATGATATTTTTATTATACATATAAAACATAATCCTTTTTCAAATCCTACTGAGCTCTTTGCCTGAATAATATCATGTGGCTCTTAGAGCCAAAGGTTAATTACTCACTGGCTGCAAATGTATTCCCTTTTATCAGTTATAAATTTGTACTCTTAATTTCCTTTGGTGTCCACTTGCTCTTGCACAATATTATGGGAAAGGACAGGGTAAATAGGAGAGCTTAATTGACCTTTTTATCATTCATTTTCTCTACCACTATCATGCTCCTCTTGGTCAACTCCACTGTAAACTAAACAGTCCCAGGGACAGATCATCAGCTGCTGTGATTGGTCATAGCTCCATTGATTTCAATAGCTCTATGACAATTTACCTCAGTTGAGGATCTGCTCCCTAATCTTTTTAGTTTCTGCTCACATAGAAGATTCTCTGCCTTTCTAATCATTTCCATTGTCCTTCACATTATCCATTTGTACTATATCCTCTGAGATGATGTGACCAAACATACATACATTCTCTCATGATGCAAAGCACCACAGAGTCACATTACAATACACAGTAAAACATAACACACAAAAGAGTCATTGGCCAGCAATCTCCTGAGTTTTGCAGTTGCCACAGAGCCTTTAGAAGCATGCCATACCGCACCTCACCCAGACACACCACTGAACTACACTCGTGGTGAGTGCTTCCTGCCCCCGGCGCCAGTCCCGACAAGCCTTGCTTCAACAATCTTCCTCCACTCATTCTACCCCCATGTCCCACGAACTCAGATTTTCTTCATCTGATCTCTATATCAAGTATCACTTTGGTCATGCTGTAAATTTGGCCAATTACTTCCTCCTAAGTCATGTGATAAATATAGTTAAGGCACAACAATTGTCTATAAAATTTCTGTTCGAAGGCAGGAAGCCTCAATGTCCTGTTTCCTTAAAGTCCATGTTTTACATGCATGTCGCAAGATGCTAAAGACAAGAGACTGCAGCAATTTCATTTTACACTTCACGGTAACGCTTTTGCTTCTCCAAATGTGGCTGAGTGTTGCTAGAGCGGCAGTTGTGAGTCCAGTGCTGGGTCAGATCTCTATATGATGTTTAGAGTCCTTTGTAGTCATACAATGAGGTATTTGAAATGCTCAATGCACTCCAGTGCCGCCTCAGATTGGAAAGAAATATCTTCACCTTTTCAACACACTTCATTGTCACCATTGTCTGTGTGACATATCTTTCAATCTAATTTCTCTGCTTATACCCCTTCTCTTTCTAGCAATTTTTGCACCTTTTCTTGGTACAATCAAATCAGGTTATCATCACTGATGAAGCACAGATGACTAATTTTTCATCCACTGACAGACAGACCCTCTTGTAAGTTTCCACCAGTGTCTCCTTAAGATTTCTTCAAGAGAACAGTTGGGGATACCAAACAGCCCTGTCTGACACCTATCCTGAAGTCAAGCCAACTATTTTGCTCATGCCTCACAAAACACCTAAGCCATCACACACCCATAGGATTTTGTATCAGTGTTACTACATTTTCACCAACTCTGGTAAGCCATAGGATTTCCCAAAGAGGTTTGTGCCATATGCTTTCAAACACCTTAGCAAAATTCCACACAAAAACCAGCAGGAACCACCTTTCAATCATTCTCCAGCACGTTTTCACATACCACATGCAGTTTGAATATTTTCTCCACTGTACCTTTTTTGGGACTAAATCCAGCTTGTTCTTCAGACAGAAAGATCTATCTTTGGTGCAATTCTCTTCAGGATAATGTGGAGCAGTAATTTGCTAATGTATTTCAATAATGTGATTGTGCACTAATTTCCACAAACAGCCAGGTCCCCAATTTTATGAATGGGAATCATCGAGGCGACTAGTGGGAGGGACACCCCAGTCAGCGTGGCCAGAAGAGGAGGCAGGAAGAGGAGAGGCTCTGGCCCCACCTCTTCCCTTCCAGCTCTGGCCCTGCCCCTTCATCTCCCTGGCTGCTGGCCTTCCCTCCCCTGGCATTTTGGTGAGGGTCACGTGACCCTTCGGGCCCCCTCCCATGGGTTGCCATTGGACTGTATCCAAGTCTTGGGCCATCTTCCAGACCCTCAAATCACATTGACAGCCTTATGGTACACTCAGATGAGTGCCTCTGCTTGCATGTTATCCACTCCAGGGGTTTTACTGCATTTTAGTGTCCACACCGCATCTCAACTTCAATCATAGGAGGAGGTTCATTGAGATAAGTTGAGTTTCTTTCATAGGTCTCCTCTCCCTTTTTCACTTCCAACTTAGAATTTGTTTCACTAACATTATATAGCTCTTGGCAATACCTACCCCAAGTGTTGGGTGAAATGGCGTTTCTCCTGCCAAGGAAACTTAAAAAAAAAAAAAAAAGTCTTGATGGTGTGGTAGAACTTCCTATCAGCATTTGCTGATGCATTATTCTTCAAGCCAATCTACTTTTGACACTTTAATTGGTTCATCTATTTCTTGTGTCATATTGGAATACTGGTCTATTGCTCTCTGGCAGTTTCATCAGTGTTCCTTTGTGTGATCAACAAAGAAAGCTAAGAGCACAACTTGATAATCTGCTCTGTGATCAAAGGTTTCTTGTTTAGACTCTGTTTCCCAGGAGTTCATCTGTGGTCTCTGTAATGTCGCAGGAGATGTTGCACGCTATCTGACCTATGCTACTAATGAAGAGGTCAGCAACGTGCAGCTTTTGTTCAACAGTCTTCTTGAATTCCATTTGTGTTTCACAGACTTTCAGTTTGTCATTATAACAAACTCTGAAGGTACTTGCTGGTCAGTTCTTGATTCACAGTTTGAGCTTTATGTTGGCTACTACTAAATTGTCATTTAATCTCTTGTTGGCCTTCTCGAAGGATTGACTCCTCATCCTGCCAGAATGCCACCTCTGAGATCATGATGAAGTCAATCTAGTTCTGAGTCCACAAGTCCAGTGATGTCTAAGTCCATCACCTTGACAGTCTGTGGTTGAACAAGGTATTTGTTAATACTAAAGGCTTGTCTGCATGAACATTTATTTCATGTCAAGCTGGGGTGTGAATCTACCCCGCACTCCGCTGATGTGCATTAACAATTCATCAATGCACTTTGACTAGTCCTCTTTGAAATGGGAATAATCAAAACTCAATGAACAGTTAATACATATCAGCAGAGTCCTCATTTACAGTTACTCCATGGCAGACTAGTGCAGGATAGCATCACACTCCAGCTTGCTGCAAACTAATTGTTTGTGTAGACAAGCCCCAAGTCATTTTCAGTCACTACCTGCAAGAGTTGCAGTCCTCTGCCATTTGCCTCACCATACCCAAAACTTCCCATACCATGAAAGCTGGAGATAACCTGCTTTCATGGTATGAACTTTCCATGTGCATGGGGAGAACACATGCTTGGCCAATTTAATTCACTCATAATCTAGTTGCCCCTTCCTGAATTCACCACTGGAATTATCCAGAGCAAACACATCATTTCTCCCAAATGCAGTCTTTGGAAACTAAATATAGGTGAGAAGCCTCTTGAACGAAGCCTGTACCTGGCTAGATTAAGCTTTATACTTTTAGATGCGTGTTTTCACTTTTATTTTATTGGTAACCCTTTGTAACTTTATCCTTTTTCCCTGGCATCACTTAACCTATGTCCTATTAATAAATTTGTTTTGTATTTACTATAAACCAACTCAGTGATGTGTTTAAAAGGAGAAGATTGAATTTATCCCGGTTAAGTTAATAAGCTGTGATGCGCTTTTGTGTCTTAAGAGGAACAAATGAACCATATTTCTCTGAACTGTCCAAGAGGAGACATGGCAGGCCACAGGGCTTTGGGGAAATTCAGGACTAGGAGTGTGGTTGGGTCACCTTGCTGGTTGTAATGAAGGCTGGTGGAAGCCAGAGTGGGGCTGTCTGAGGTCAGAGCTATACCAGTGCTGTCTAGAATGCAGGCACTTCAGGGTGTGAGACCCATATGCTTGCAGACTGGTTGTGAGTGTCCCAGGCTGGGGGCTACAGAAACAAAGCATTGTAAGGCATGCAGGATTGCAGGGCAAATGGTGACAACCCCTCACAGATCTGGATTGCATCCCAAACCCTGTGACAATCTCCAAAAGGGATTTCACCATGACAATAAGAAACTCTGGATTATATTACTGCCAAACCGACTACCCCAGTCTAACTTTGAGGGCTACTTGGAAATCTCATTCTGCATTAGCCAGTGCTATCCATCTTCTGGGTGGGGCAAATTAAGACAAGAACCTGTTACTAGAAGTGGTCAGAAAATGCCAATTATTTTTCATGGGACATTTAGACCCATTTTGGGGAATTTTTTTTTAAGTTTTCCTGTGAACATTTTTTTAAAAAATAGAAACCAAAAAACAGTTCAGTTTTTTTAAATGACTTAAGGGGGGGAGGGGAATCACTTTTCAGTAACAAATTTCAGTTTTCAAAAAAATATATATACACATTTCTAGTCAAATTTCAGTTTGATAGGTTTATATTTTCCAGCTTTCCATTGAAAAACTGGGAAACTTTGACCAAAATGAAAAATATCCACCAAGAATAAAAAAAAAAATTTAAAGGACAAAATTTCAACAAATTCTTGATTTATTTTTTTTTTAAAAACACCTTTGATTCACAACTTGCACTGGCTATTGATCCACTTCCAGGTGAAATTCAAGATGCTCGATGCTCTTTATAGAGCCCTGAATGACAGAGCCTTGAGCTACGAGAGGCCATTTTGCTCTTTTTGCCTGCTGTGTATTCTCATCAGGATCACATCATCTGTTTCTCCCAAAGAAAAAGCATATGGGTATCAGAGGCACGGCATTATTTGTTGCAAACTATCACATATGGAATTTTTGCCAGCTAGAAGTGAGAAAACTTCTGGTTAAGTGAGAGAATCTTTCGTTCTGGGTAGGGGAATGTGTCCATACATTCAGCAGTGATGGATTTTTCAGTCACCCACACAGTAGGTGGCAGAGGCAGAGAGATGTTTTTGTCAGGCTGGGCTGACTATCCATATTACTCCTCTCACTGAAAAGCTCCTCCAGAGAGTTTCATTCACAGATGACAGTTATCAGTTTTGAAAGCAAGTCTTTCAAAAACATTAGCAATAGCTCAAATCTGCCCAACAACTAGGAAATAGAAGTGTTCAACCTGAAAGTGATGTTTTGGGATCCACCCAGACCAGTAAGGGGTTCTGTCACCACCTGGCATGCAACTTCAAGGGCCTTTTTTGTAATATGTAGCTATGGTTCAATTCCCTGACACCTATAGTCTTCCCACAAGCATAAGATCTCACTAGCCTAGTTACTCCAACACCACTTCCAGTACTCAAATAAAAACTCGGGGAGGATGTAATTACCAAACACTTAGACTGTTCCCCAAAGGTGTGAAACCCTTCCCTCATATACCAGCTCTCTGTGGCGCACACTCTTTGAACACCAGACAACTTAATAGGGATAAAAATAAACCAGAAGTCTATGTAATAGGAAAAAAAAGTCACAGATTCAAAGATAAAACAGTAAGGGAAAGCAAACACATACAAGTTACACAGAAAAAGACAACGTCAGGCTTTATACTTTCATATTAGATAAAATCCTCTATTAGATAAAATCCTCTCTAATAAGAGAGTTTCCTATTGCTTTAAAACAGTTTATCAGTGTACCACCTGGCTATAGGAGGGAATCCAGCATTCACAGACTGCCTTGAGACTGTCCCCCAGGGACTGGATGGTCATCAGTTCAAACCCCTTCCATTTTAATAAGATTTGCAATTTTTTCCCTTCAGTCCTAGATATTCAAACTCCCTCCTTTCTTAGGGCTTGTCTACACTTACCGGGGGATCCATGATTGGGGACTGATGCATCAGCAGTCGATTTAGCGGGTCTACTGAAGACCCGCTAAATCGACTGGAGATCGCTCTCCCATCGACTCCTGTACACCACCGGATCAAGAAGAGTAGGGGGAGTCAACGGGACATAGCATGGTGTGGACCCCACGGTAAGTAGATCTAAGCTACGTCCATTTGAGTTACGCTATTCATGTAACTCAAATTGCATAGCTTAGACCGAATTTCCCCTATAGTATAGACGAGGCCTATGTTTCTTAACACTAGGGTTTTCTTTTCAGTTTCAAGCTGTTCCTATTTGCTTTGATGATTCCTCATTGTTTTTTCCCTTGCCTAGCCTAGACAATGGCTGGGTGCTTGAAGCCAGTCTTGTCTGGTTGGAGAGGTAGCCCTTCCCTGCCTCATTGTTTCACGGCCCAGTTGAGAGGTGATGCTGAATTTGCATCACAGTTACAATGACAATTTTCTGTATATACACACTTCCATCTCCACAGCCTGTGTGTGTGCGCATGTATCATAATGACTATTAAGTGCAGTGCATTACAAGCTTTCATAAAAGATCTTTATATAACCTTACAATAAAATAATATAATATGCCATCAGTTGGTTTAACTGGGTTTTTTTTTTTTTTGGAGGGAGAGCAGGTGGGCTTAAACCTTCTGTTCTCCCTTCGGGGTGTCTGGACTTTGATTGTCACACTGACAAAGACAAACTGGGATAACCCATTCAGCAGTTAAATGCAAGAACACAGTTATCTACCAGGTCTCCCTAAAAAAAGGCGGGGGACTAACTACAATTGAAAACACAACTCCCAGTAAGAGGAGATGAAAAAGTACAGGTGGGATGAATTTATGGATTCATCCCCCTACACAGAAACTTGGGGATGCATGAAGGGTCTGTCCAAAGCACCACCCTGTCATTGTGGGGGGAAAAACCCACAAATATTGAGGGAGGATAGAGAGGGTGCCCAACTCTCATATCCTTTGAGTTGGTTTTATGACCACTAGAAAAGTGACCTTAATTGTTAGGAAATATTAGTGACACTTCAGACAGGAGTTCGAAAAGTGGAGTCAGGAACGTATTTAATATTAGGAAACAATCCCATGGAGCTATCCCATGAACAGGAAGAAGCCTGATTGGGTGGGTACCTTGGAGAAATTTTAACATGTGGGCAATTGGTCAGGGAGGTTGACCCTTGGCTGCCAGAACTGAGGATATAAATGACATTTGAGTTTTGACTGACTTGTATTTTAGCCCCAGAGACAGACCAGCTTGCAGAAATTCTAGGAGCAATTTGACCAGTGGTGATCCTGCTCTGTATCCTTTTGATGTGCACCAGGAATATATCTTCTTCATAGTACTGTATACCGAGAAATGGTGGAAAGCTTTCTGGACTGCAGTGGGATAGAGAACATCTCACTGGAAAATCCTATTTTTTTTAAATCTGACAGCTCATTTACCAGGTAGTCAGCTTCAGAGATGCTGGGTCGCAGTGGAACAGACAGCCCTGAGATAGTAGATTGAGAGTAGAGTTTACAGAGGCCACAGCTATCTTCACGAGACCTGAAAACTAGGGCTATCTGGGGCAGTGTAGTGTGATCAGAATCACTGTAGCCTGTTATCTCAAAAAACATTGACCCTGTCTCCTTCGGTGTGGGGGACTGAAGAATCCATCATTATTGAATTTATGGATTCATCCCTCAAAGTGAGAATACCTGTAAGCCAAAACCTCGCCATATTTGCAATACTTCATAAGTACCCCATAGAAGTACCCCTCTATGACAAAGTCATATAAAGGGATGTGTCCCTGCTAAAGCCCTGGGTCTAAACATGCCCATACTATATGAAAATGTGGAACCAGATTTGAACTTTGCAGCTCAATACCTAGTTGTATGTCATGGTACCTGCAATACTCTCTCTGCTCTGCTGCAAGAAAACTAGAGGTCTTGCCTGTTCACATGACCCACTGGTTTGAGCTGGAGTCAGCGTCCCACTCTGGCTGTCCCATGAACAGAAGTCACAATCTTTAGATGACTTACCAGCCTGGAGGACTAAAATGTCAAACGACTAAAGGTGGGATTTTCAAAAGCATTCAGCATTGGTCCAATTCTGCAACATTGGAGGTCAATAAGTTGAGCCAATGTTGAACAACTTTCAAAACCCCACTTTAAAAGCCTGATGCCATGAGATACCGAGTGTCTCATCTGTGGTGTTGAGAAGTAAGCTATTTCACCGCCCTCTTCTGGAACCATTTAGTCCCCCTATGCACCTGGACAGCTACTTGGTCAGTGAGAGAAACCCTGGTTCCATGCCTTTACTCACTGCCAAGCCCTCTCCCACCCAACTGCTTGCAGCAAAGAGTATAGGGAGAGTAGCCACCACAGCTGGAGTCATAATTTGACTAAGGGGAAATTTATTCCCCTCTGTGGCCAAGCAAAAAGACTGATGATCAGTCTAGCCCTGAATAGGGGGGAGAAGCTATCCATTGGGGTAACCAAGGCTGAAGATTCTATTACTTACACATTAGAATCACAAATGTTTTCTCCTAGCATCACACTAATAATTTATCAAGTGTATCGTACAAACATGCTTTTTTAATAGCAAAAAAGAAGACTAGAGAACATTAGCTATGGTTGTAGTTTTTAATTTTATGGAAATTAAATGTTTACTCTTGCTAAACTTTCATATGCCCTGCAAATTCATTTCCAAAAAGAAAAAAAAAATGTGCAAGTGAAAGACATATGTAGTAAAATACTGCCATCTCCTGGCCACATTTCCATTTTGCGCTTCGTATCATTTGCAGGCATGGCAAGAAAGTTGTGAATATTGAAGGAACCTTGCATTAGGGCCAACATCCCATGGTGATGATGCATTAGAAATAGTTATAAAATGTTTGTGGCTCCATATTCTTACACACCCCTTTTTGTAGCACTGTAGCATCCTCTTATCTTGGGTGCACCCATCTGGAAATAGAGACATGGGAATTAAGCCACAAATGATGCATCAGCAGCTCTCAAAAACCTCATTGTGCTGGGAGATACTCCCTTTCGGGGCTGATTTAAAAAATTAGCTTAGTACAAATCTCTCAAAGATTAAGAAAAAAAATGTATTAGAGCATTTTGGAGTGAATAAAAGGCCACACAACAGGAGGTTTATGCTGGCAAACAGCAATCCATATTTGTTAACAGGTGTTGTTGGCCAATTCACAGTACACATGCTATCTAAACTGAAGTGTGAGTTAGCAATAGACCGGAGTCCATGCAATAAATTTGATTTGTTCCCCAATCACTTGTCCAAAATAAGTAGGCATTTAAAGAGGCCAGTTAAATGGATTCCAAAGAACTTTCTTTCCTTTCCAACATCATAGTAATACATAGAGGAAAACAAAATTCACAAACACCCCAAACTATATGAAAAAGTACAGTGCAGTTTTGAGACAAATGTCAAGGCATGTGAATACACAGATTGAACAGTGTCACCCAGTAGTAGAGTACTACCCCATATCTATTTTTGTGTGTTGATGTGATCAGACATCCCAGAACATTTTATCTGCAAGCTCATTGTCTCTCAATCTATAGTAAAACATATTCAAGATTCAGAGTAGCAGCCATGTTAGTCTGTATCCCCAAAAAGAACAGGAGTACTTGTGGCACCTTAGAGACTAACAAATTTGAGCATAAGCTTTCGTGGGCTACAGCCCACTTCATCGGATGCATAGAATGGAACATATAGTAAGGAGATATATACATACAGAGAACATGAAAAGGTGGGAGTTGCCCAACCAACTCTAAGAGGCTAATTGATTAAGATGAACTGTTGTAAGTTTGGGGGAAGCTGGGTAGAATGTGTTAGTTTAAACCATATTATCAATACTAGTAATACCCCATAAAAGCACTAGGGGCCCCTCCACTCTTTAGCTTCAGCATAAACCAGTTTCTTAAACAAAAAAAACACCCAAACCCTCATTTCTTTTACTTGCCCATTTCATCTGTCCTACAAAATTGAACTGTCAGTGGGAGTTTTGTCCGAGTAAAGGCTGAGAATCTGTCCCAACATTTGCATTGGTGAGACAGTTGAATGGTTTATTGTATACATGTATAATTTTACACATTCCAAACACACTCATTTTGTTACTCACATGGAACAATGAAGTAGGTCTAGTTCACAAAAGCCTGATGTGTCACCATTATTAGCACTAGGAAAGATTGCAATTTACTTGGCAATGGAATGACAGTTTTCCCCCACAGAGATTCGTTATGTTAATTATTTTTTAAAAAAAAACCAGAGGTGACCTGTTAGGGGCGCTCTGAGAATAGCAATGCCGAATAAAGAAGAGTTCACACAAACAGAATAAAATTACACTGAACAGGTGTGCGCTTTCCCCCACAATAGGTATTAAAAAGTACAGACTTAAATCTTAAATGAAGGGCTTCTGATAGCCAAACACACAGCGTAAAACAATCCTTTAACTAACTATGGACTGATCCAAAACCCCTGGAACTGTTATATTGGCCCACACTGTTGCCATAATGCTTTATCTATCAGTGGAATAGTAATAATGTCAGGGAGTGGAGTTTGTTTGTGAGGCTGGGGTATTTAGGACCTGACCCTTGATTAAGTCAGGTTAAAGTCAATATTGGTTACTCTTATAGATTTCCGCATCTTAACCATTGCGCTTAGGATTTGCCTTCTTTTTGTAATGGCCTCAGAATTATGTGCTAGAGACTGAGCTCTAAAGTCTTTTGTTTATCTACAGAACAGGTACAGTGTGGGCAAGGGCAGTTCATGCTGCCTCAAATGGACTTGCCAGGATAACTTTTAACACCTCCGGGCCTCAGGGAAGAGTAAAGCTAGTAGTTCAGTACTATGGAGTGGACATAGGACTGAGAGCCAGGTACTTCTGGGGTCCAGCTCTCTGCCACTGATTTATGTGGCCCTAGGTGCTTAACCGGGCTATATCTCAGTTTCCCTCCACTTGTAAAATGGGCATATGAATACTTACATACCTGATGGGGATGTTGTGAAGTATAATTAGTATTTAGACAAAGTCTTGTGAAGTTATAAAGTGCCAACAGTGCTAAGTGTTAGTCACTCTTGCCTTCTGCATGGAAAATATCAGTAAGGATGTGAATGCTTATGCTTTTTTTTGCCTCCAGTGATGTAGACACATCTGGAACAATATCATCAACTAAGCACCTTGGAGATGCTGAGCACCCACAATTCCCAAAGAATTGGTGATCAGGCCTTATGTAGTCCAACCACACATCAGATGTTACAATGTTTAGTCGCTGACATGAGCTGAAGAAAAGCTCTGTACCCTACACCAAGTCCCTGATCCACCCAAATCTCCTAGTTTTTGGAATGTAAATAAATGAACCCTTCTTCCCCTTTAAAATCTAAAGTTCAAACAACACTTTACACCTATTGTGAATCAACCTCTGAACTAAGGAGGAACAGGACAGTCTGGATTTTATTCCGGGGTTTATTCTCAAGCCTATAGGAATTCCTCTACCATTGACTTCAGTCTCGCATTCTTGCTGTGTGATAGGTAGCAATGAAACTACAAGGCTCCTGTATGTTCTTGCCTAAGCTTTCACTTCCTGCCAAGTCCTCTCCTCTGTGTGGCACCATTTCTACCACTGGACACTGGAGTAATTTGAGGGTTGACTTGAAAACAGAGATGCAGGAGATTCCTAGTGAAAGTTTCGTCATTTGCTCTGTAAAGACTTCAAGTTACGTTCCAGCCAGAGCACGATATAAAGCTGTTTTAATATAGGTCTAGAAATGTCAGTGTTTTGTTTGCTTATGTTGATACCTATACCTCAGGAGCAAGATAAGTAGATGGGGATTGCGGCCATGGAGCCCTAATCCCCAAGTGCAGTGGGGTGCTTTTGGCTACACTGCAGGCAGATTCTAGGTGGCCACTGGAAGACCACTGCAGCGTAAGGGAACCATCTTATGATGTGGAGCCAATGTAATGGCTCCTCTATCAAATCTTCCCAATGCCAGCACAGGGATCATGGTCAGGGTAAATGAGGCCTGGCCAGGGCTTCTGTATACCCTGCTGATTGTCAATGACTCCAAGGGGAGATATGGCAGCTAGTAACCAGCATAACACAGAGATTTTGGGGTTGGGGGAGAGAAAAGGTCATCTTTTTTCTCTCTCTCACACACACACACCCCCCTGAGATTCATTGTGTGCTGCCTAGACTGTCCATAGTTGAGGACCCGGTCTTGTAAGCTGGTAAGGCAATAAATATTAGTGATGGATAACAAACAAAGCTGAAGCTTCGCCCCAAACTCCTATCAAACATAATTCCCAGCCAAACCCTCTGGAAGGTTTGAAAGACTTTGAACCCCTGCAAGCTCTGTACTACTCCTTACATGGGAAAGCAGGTCCTACAGGGAGGGTGATGTTCCACTTTTACCTCTGGGGTGATGGTTTTTTGGGGGGAGGGCAGCAGCCAGCAGATTACCTTTTCTATCCTGCAGAATGTATATTTTTAAACGGGAAGCCTGACCTCAAAGTGCAAAGACTCAGAATCCTCTATTAGTCTCTGTAATTCTTACTGCTTTAAAATTTATTTGCTTTAAATAGCTTTCTCTCCTGATGCCTCAACCTGTGTCTGTACAGCACTTAACATTGATAATGTAGCCTGAAACCATTAATGGATACCTAAGATTACACCACATCAGTGCTAACTCTCTGGCTTGTCTTAAAGTTTTTAAATAAACTTGGCCAAAATTTTCCACTCTATTCAGCCTTTACAAACTTTAACCTTTATAGAATTTATTGCAGTTTATACTTTCTCCGCATGGATGTCATTTCCAAAATATTCATTAGAAAAATTAGTCATTTCCAATATGTTTTTTACAAGAAAACGCAGTGATTATTTGTTAACATCTGGATTTTTTCAGCACCACTTCATAATAGAGATGATCCTGAATTGGAACACCTGATCTAAGCCCTCGGACTTTTGGGGAAACTTCAGGTCCAAGTTCTTTAGGGTTGGGACTTTCTTCATTCTGGGCCTTCTACATTATTGAACATATTGTTGGCACTTCACAAATAAACACTAATCATCCAGAAATGAATGTCTTGGGTAAATCTATACTTAACAAATCACGCACATCTTCAGAGTTACCAAACCTAGGTCCTAGCCTCAAACAAAGCTACTTTTCCCATTTACTTACTTATTCAGAGGAATATTACATTTATAATGGGCAGGGTTAGAACACAAGCCCATCAGCACTGTAGAAAAAGTGTGCCTAGCTTCTGTTTGCCAGAAGCTGAGAATGGGTGATGGGATGAATCACTTGATGATTACCTGTTCTGTTCATTCCCTCTGAAGCACCTGGCACTGGCCACTGTTGGAAGATGGGATACTGGCAAGCTGGACCATTGGTCTGATCCAGTATGCCATTCTTATGTTCTTAGGAAGTGCTACCACCTGAACTAGAGGACTAATGCCATGATTGTCCCAGCAGGGCAGCCGAGGCTTCACCTTGTTTAGGGTACTCTCTGGCTGGCGTAGAGCAAGACTAGCTGTATGCATGTGGTGTAGGGGTTGTGGCCAGAGCACCTTGCTTTCCTGCAATCCCCAAAATATGTCAGGGCAGCACTGAGGATGCTGTATCTTACATCAGGGACTGAACAAATTCTCCTAGCTACTCCCAGTATTGCGGGAGCACAAAAGGTAATACTGAGCATGGCTCCGCTGGACCCAGGGGTCTAGGTGATCAGATTTGTAGAACAAACACTTACAGAACTGTATGTCACAGCATTAACCCTCTTATAAAAATGACAATAATTTACCATAATAGCCCCAAACACAGTAGCACTACCATCATCTGTAGTGTATTGGAGCAAGTGCTATAGTATATTTTCTTCAGCATCTGCTTTTGAAAATTTGGCCTTATACATGCTTAACAGTGGAAATAAAGAAAAGGAGAAAAATCCTGGCAGTTGGTAGAGAACAGAAGGAGAGCATAGATTGAAAAGCACTGCAGCAGAGGCGAAGTAATGGCAATTGATATGCAGGGGAAGTCATAGGAAACAATGCAAAGCTAACTTGTTCCAGCTGTGTGAAGAAGAGCAGGGACAATGCCAGATGTACTCTAGCTCTGGTTAGCATGAGCAGAAGTGTGGGATGGAGGCCAAAAACAATGGGGAAAAAAAGAAAAAAAGCTTGTTTGTGAACAAAAGACTAAACTAAACAATTTCGTTGCTAAAATACACACAAGAGATCTCCCCTCCTCTTGTCCCCTTGTGCAAATCATATCTAATCTGGTAAAACACAGTTCTGCTCAAGTCATATGATAAACACTGGAGGTCATGCTGAATGGAGAGATAACTTGGAGTGTTTTGGTTGTGCAGTAGTTGAGTCCAACGTTTTAACAAACTACTGCTGGTATGTTTGAGAAACTGCATTTTTTAAAGTGTGGATCAGTATGTGATTCACAAAGGGAAAAAAGGCTCTGAGTCCCTTTGGTCTGCATGTGACACAGAACCATAGGTAACTGTGGAAGGTTTTTTCCCCTGGGATTTACCCTTCCCAAAAAGCATTTCAGAGAAATTAGATAGGCAGAAGAGCTGAACAGATTAGCTTATCCAGTCTATCCCTTTGTCTGGCCAGGATTGTTCTACACAGAACAAAAGTGCTCAGATACCACAGTGCATTGTAAGAACCTCAAGAGATTAGGTGGGACAGTTTCTAGCACTTCTCCAAAGCTACTTTGCTACCGAATGTCCTAAGACAGGATGCATTTTGACTTTGCTTCATTAGCACGTGTAATCCACCGCGTAGTGGTCTTTCCATTGTTGGCCTCCACAACCCCTGGCTTATATTGTTCTTGTCATTAACTGAGGATAAGGTACTGTTTTACAATCTGCTTGAAATGGCACAACAGTGCACCCCAGATCTCAGAGAGCAAAGAAGTGGTTTTGGCTTTGCCACTTTTGTTGTTGTCTGGACTATAAAAAAAAAATATTAATTTGTATTTGCACCTAAAGGATTCAGCCAACATCAGGGCCCATTGTACTACAGACAATATAAACACATAACAATCCCTACCCTGAAGAGCTTACAGACAAAACAGGATACAGCAAGTATTATCCCTGTGGGTAATGAAAGTATGGAGAGAGTGAGTTGCCTGTGATTATGCAAGAAGTCTGTGACAGAACTAGGAACAGAAACCCAATTCTCAAATCCCATTCTAAAGCCTTACCCACAAGACCATCATTCCTCACAAACCTAGGGCCCCTACAGCTGTGAACTGCTAAAAAAATTTTGAAAAAGTTGCTGTTTTTCCTACTGGGTGCCAATGCTCAGCCTAGATAGATGTGAGAGGATTGAGAATAATCTGTGATCTATATGAAAAGTCAGTTAAACTTCCAACATTAGTTACTGGTTTGCATTAGTTAGGTTTTCATGCATGGGTAATGGAACTAGGGGTGCAGCAGCATCCCCTGGCTGGAAGTTGTTTCTATCATATACAGGGTTCACGGTTTTGTTCAATGGCTCTCAGCACTCTCACTATAAAAACTCTTCCAATGCCACTGTTTTCAAGGTCATCTCCATATGGAAAATGAAAAGAAACCTACTAAAAGAAAAAAGAAAGCCAAGAGATTCTCCATTACATTTCTGTCCCTTAAAGTAGGGGGACCCAAAGCTGTGGGTTTTGCAGATCCAAAAGGCCAGCTTTTCCCGAACCCAAAACCCAGATCAAGGTTCCAATCGAAGTTCTCATCTTAACCCTATCAAATCTGAACACTCAGAACTCTGGAAAAACATGGATCCACATCTATAATTCAGCTCTGGGATTTTGGTTCAGATCCATCCCTCCACTTAAGTGATGCACCACCACACTTTTGATGGTGGTAGCAGATGCTTTGCTAACTTGGGACCTGGCATTTATCGCATTTCTTGAAGATCTGTCTTTCAGTTTACAAGGACAGGACAAAGCAATTCACTTCTTCTGATCAAAAAAAGCAAAGTTGTAGAGCTGCCTCTACTTCTTTTAACACAGCAACAGAATGGCAGCAATAGCAGAATCTGCTCTCTGTCCACTATCTCTGAACATTGTTGCATTTGTCCTTCCAGCAGGTATGATCTTTTGGCACACACTTGCAACATCTTCATCTGTACATGTTAGCATCATAATGTGAATGCACCATTTATAGTCATCGGGGATGTTTTCCCCCCATACACATCCCCTTTGAATGGTAAAGGCCCCTACTTTTTGAGTGAAAATGCCATCATTCTTAAGTATGTTTTGTGTTGTTACACAAGAGATCTAATTTTAATAACCTGGCACGAGTCATCTTTGTGCCCATTTTCCCAGGAGCACAATTGAAAGATTAACTATATTAAAAAAAAAAAAAAAAAAGACAAATTGCATGTGTCTAATCTTGTGCAATGTTTTGACTACTAAAGTTGTTCCATAGCAGTTCATTAAAGGACACATAAAATATTTAAGTTTACATTTTATAAAAAGATCAGGAATGCTTTGGCTGATAGCTCTCTTTCTATCAAGCATCTGTTTCCTATTTTTTTAACGGCTTACAGCAGTGGTTGGCCAGTTATATACTAATAGTTGATCTTAACCGGATCAAAACATTGTAATTTCTTACCAAAGGTTAGAATGTCTCTCCAATGCAGCTTCCTATGGCTGCAACCAGCAATGTCTGTGCACCAACATCTGGTTTCAAAATATTAAAAGTGATAAACATTTCCAGATACAGTCCATCTGGCCTTCCAATATTCTCCCTCTGCATATTTTTGCTTTCCTTTTAAAACTATAACACAGACTTTGGACCTATTTTATTAAGGAAGAATCATCACCCTTATAAATGCAGGGCAAAGCTAAGGGTTGGGTTGTATTGTAATGGAATGTCAATACATGGCTGGTTGTTGTGTCTAACGGACTTATTATAATAACTTTAGATTGAAATTCCTGGTTTAGTTAGCAGAAGGTATCTGCATTGGAGAGGAGGTTGCACTGAAGAAACTAATGTTCAGATTGCAGTAGTCATGTTTTCAGAGTTTAATTGCAATAAGAGCATAACAGTTAACTGATAGCCATCTGTACTTTGTCAGCCAACTCAGACTCCATACTGATTCAGCACAGTGCCTGAATGCTGCCTGTGTGGTCATAATGCATAATTTATCTTTTACCTAATATCTAATGCACTGCTGAGTTGCATATTTGTTTTTAGATTCCTGTTTGACAACCCTCACAATACTGTAAGAGTGAGGGAAGGGAACTAAAGTCACCACTCTACTTTGTCAAAGCATGGAGTGGAGTCACTTCCTGTGAGATGACTGCTGCCTGTGAGACTGAGCAATAGCAACAAAAGCAGACTTCTTTCTCTACTCTTTCTTCCTCTGACCTCTTCTTTGTTCCCTAGCTGATGTAGGAAGCTGTATATAGCAGATTTATTGGCTGGTTTAGCAGATGGAAAGGATAGGTGTTTCATATTCATAAATAGTATGCTGTTTTTAATATAGATATTCAAAAGGTATTTGGACTATAATTCATCATCAACTTGATGAGTTTTAGATTAGTGATGCTACTTAGCATTAAAAATTAAGTGATGTATACGAAGGAATGATAACATTAAAAAAAAATCTTGAATTTGTTAATTTCCATACCTAATTCCACAGCAGGGGAGGGTAGATAAGTATTCAAATATCCTCAGAGTTAACAATAGTCAGAAGATAATTACAGTTTTCCAAGCCTTCAGTGGAGTAGTCTATTGGTGGAACAGAAGTTTCCTTCAGAGACTCCTGAAACTGAGCAGGTTCCATTAAACTCCAAAAGGTAGACTCTTAAAATACTACACCGACAAGTAATCCCCGTCATGGTATGGTCAGTGCAGTGAGTGTCCCTGAAAAGTTCCACCACTCTGAAAGCCTCTACTGGTTCCAACAGGATTCTCTTATTGGAAAGATAGGGAATATGCCTGGATCCAGTAGAATCTTTACAATTTAGAAGAACTTTTTAAGGGCATTCATTGCACTGACCATACCATGACAAATGGATTGCTTACAGTGAGGTGGAAACTAGTATTGCATCTCCTTGGGTTTGGGCTGGTCATTCCTTGACAAGAGTGTTACTTGCGACCCCCAGTGCCCTCCCCTACAAAACAAGCCAAAAGCCAAAACACAGAGTATGCCCAGATGCACACCAGAGTCTCTCCTATAGTTGTTACAGCTGCCATGACATCCTGATTCTGTCTGAAGGAATCATCATCTATTTGGACAATGAAGTCATCTATCAGAAAAAGTCTTGGAGACTCCAACATCACCCTCAAGAAAAACTCAAATCAAATACCTACACAAACTCAAGATTCACTGTACCTATGCACAGGCATACTGTACTCTAGTTCCAATCCCATTTTAACTCCATCCTGGGAGTCAGACATTAGCTGGACCCACTCTATTAAACTCAATTTTGGAGTGGAAGACCTACATACTAGGCCAGATGTAGCAAGTACAGGCAGGGCCGTCCTTAGGATTTATGGTGCCCTACCCAGTATTATTAAACTGGTGCCCCTATGCTGGAAATATGCTCAAGTCATAAGTGGAATGTGCCTTTCCTTCCCCCATTCATGATTCTCATCTCCCACAGTAAGTTATATTTTAAAGGCTCCCTTGCTCTATGTTTTCCCTATCTTATCTTCCTCTCCCTCCTTCTCTTTTCTCCCTTCCCACTTCATAAAAGCATTTTCTTCCTATTCAGAATCATTGAATAATCCTACTGAGGAGGGGAAACAGAGAGTGGGGTGCGCTACTTGTTTCCCCACCAGCAATGCTGCTGTAGCTGAGAGGGACAGAGAGTGGAGCTCTTAAAATAGAAAAGAAAAATTAAAGAGACATTAGGGCCAAATTATCCCCTCTGCCTCCGTGGGCCAAACGAGTGGATACCAGGCATGCTCTGAAGTGAGGACATCGGCTTTCATCACATCCTTTCTGACTTGACTCCTCTCTGGGTGCTCTTTGATGCGTGGGGTCCATCTATGAGAAGACTGTTGGATGGCCATTTTAAAGTAGGAGGAATTGCCCCTCCTGAGAGGGGTTTGGAGACAGTGACCAGCTGGTGTACCTGTAGAACCATAAATATGTGGGATTAATGCATCTCCAGGAAGAGCATTTAGCATTGGTCAGGAGAGAGCAGCTGTGAGCTGAAAGTTGGAGGAGAGTGTAAGAGAAGCTGGGCTACACATTGGGGAGGAAGTAAGATGCTGAGGCAGCCAAGTTCATTGTGGGCATATAGGAGGTGGAGATCTAAAAGCAGTAGATGAACCTGGATCTTCCTACAGGAGTCAGTGAGAAATAACTTTACTATCATTGTGCAAATTCCTGCACTTTGGCTAAGTTTCCTCAAAGGCGAGAAGAGCCATTCATATCAGAAGTGAGGTGCATTGATACAGCTTCCTAGGGAAATTAGCCCAAATATACACAGTGCTCTCAAGAATTAACCAAATATTTTCCTTGAGTTGTCACTCAAATAAAACTGAATTCACTTCAGCGATGTCTGGCCCCTTTTCTTTTAGATTTTCACAATTATTCTAGTAAACAAGTTTGTTAGCCTGAATGTTCAGGGAGACAGATTTACAGTGAATAGTACAGCACAATGTAATGTTAGATAATCATCAAAAGTAAGACCATTATTACTCAAAAGTGGATTCGAAGAAGTATACTCACCCAAGCAGGGCATAGCAACACTATCACATGACCTATGTGACCCACACAGCTCAAATTGAATATTTGCAAAAAAAAAAAAAAAAACTGTTCATGAACAATCTACAGAGCAAGAATAATTCCTCTAAATGATTTGTCAAATAATTTTGTATCTCAAATTTGAGAAAATAACTCCTCCCCCCTCCCTCCGGTAACTCACAAATTCAGCTTTAGTGCTCTCAGTTTTATAAGTTATATATAATGTTTTCTATTTTATAAACAAAATGTGCTCTTAAGACCTGATTCTGCCGCCATTAAAATAAATAGCAAAACTCCCATCGACTTCGGTGGCAAAGGATCATGACCATTTTCCTCAAGCAGTGTTGTAAAAAACAGTGTCCTTACTCTTCTTTGACATGTGGTTCACATGACCCTTTACATATCTGACAGCATTATTTTAGTACAATTCCCCATTGCTTTGGAAGCAGTTTTAAAATTAACCTCAATATTCCTGAAGAGTGATGGACAAGAGCTGTTTTGAATAAGGCTGACTGAAAATGCATCCAGTCAGGAGAAAACTAAGCCTGTTTGAAGTTCAGCTGTGCAAGTTTCTAGGATACTAGAAATCAAGTTTAAGTGGCACAGAAACGTTAAAAAAATAAATGTACTCATTTGGTTATTACTTCTATATTCTGTTTCCTTTATATTCCAGTCACATGTTATAAATGCACTACGGATTGAACAGTGTGATAACATTAATACATACCAGAAAAAATATATCCAGAGGGGGGAAAAATATGTTTGCACAACTCCAATTCCCAGGAGATTTAATGGGAGCCCTGTATATTGCATAATGAACGTGAATCCCAAAAATTAGCACTTTGGGTGAAATTTACCCACTGCACAAGGTCTCTATACACTACTCAAACCAGTGTTAAGAGATTAAGGCCTTGATTCAGTGCTTAATTCTCACTGCTTTCAATCAGATGGTTTTAGTAACAAGATTTCTGTACATTCCACGTTTCTTATGCTGGATGAGTTGAACCTTGTAAATAATTATAATTTTAATGCACTTTTTCCTTAGTGATATGTAGTCTTGAGGCATGTTGCCTAGAAGAGGAGAAGGACATTAAGGACAAAGTGGTTTTGACAACATGAGACATAAGAGTATTAGGCTAGATGCACTGGTGCCTAAGGCAAAATGGGACTTGTTATCCTAACCTTCTGCTGATGTGAATTTCAGTCTTCAGGTCCGATTTGCCACTCGGCCAGTGTCAGAGCCGAGACTAGAACTCAGGATTCCAAGAACTCAGCCCTATTATCAATCCAATAGATGTGCTGCCCTGGTAGATTAACTACTAGAAAGTTTTAACTTGGCATAGGGTATTCCATGGGGGAGTATGCGTTACAAGATGGATTACTCATTTGCAGCACTTCTAAAATGATGACAACAATGTAAGGACCAATCTTGCAAGTTCTCAGTGTACAGACTTCTAGTCAGCTGCAGTAGGATTCAGCACATGGAAGGTTTGCAGGATTGGGACCATAATGCAATGCAATAAAATAAAATTACTACATAGGTACTTTTGAGTGTGTCCCAAGTCCACTGTGTAATTAGCAGCAGTAATGGCTAACACAGCTCTTCATTGGCTGTATATACATACCCTTTCTCTGCCCATTTCTAAACAGGAAAGGTGTCAGAAGGACTGATGTGTTCACTTAAATGAGAACAAAAATCTCATTGTAAAAATATAAAATCTGGAAGTATGCTGAATGGTGGTATGTTAACATACTGGCTCAGAATCAAACACTAGAAAGGTATTTGCTGAAGTCTGTGTCAGACTGAAAAGAGTAGTAATATTTCAGCCATTGAGCCTTCTTTAAATCGGGGAAAGAATTAAGTATGATTTAGTCAAAATACCTTGGCACCTAGACTATATTCTGCTTTGTTTTTTTAAATATAATCACAGGATAAAAATAGCTAAGTGAGTTTCTACCTTTATTTTCTGCAGAAAGTAACTGTATTTTTCTAAGATATGACCAAATTGTTTCTCAGAAGGTTACCCTTTAGCAGTAGTATTTCTCCTTTTAAAAAGTGATCCTCTAATATTCATATGGTAGTTCCTGCTAGAGATACTGCCTAGCCATAGGAAGAGCAAAGCTATAGTCTTCTAAACATGTGAGCAGGATAGGAAATTAGCCATGCCAACTGAAGGGCAAGTTCAGAAGTATCTTCACAGCAAGATATTTCAGTTTTGTTTTTCTTGCGCAGTTCTGGGCTAGGGTGAAATTATGTCAAATCCTTAACTCTCCAGGAGGTGACTCAGATTATCATGTAGGCAAATACATGCCTTCTTTACTGTCCAATAAGAGTTAAACAAAATGTTTTAATGGAACATTTAATAACAAAAGACATTTATGATGTTTACTTAAATTTTCTGGACCATTAAGTATAAATGACATGAGTTATTGGATGCAATATCTGGCCAAAAAATCTTTTTGACCAGTCTGAGTTTTACTATGCTCTGAGCTGCCAGCATCCCTATTGGAAAAAAAATCTGGTCAAATCTTAGTTCTCAGTGGACTCTGGAGTCAGAAATAGCCATTCTTGCCAGAAGTACCTTTTGAAGTTTACATTAACATGGATATTTATTTATTTTCCCTCTGTAACAATGACAGTGGTTGAGATAAACTGTTTAATTCTAAATAGAAAACACATCTGCTGTTTCTGCATTGTTTGTGGTTGCTGGAGGGGTGACAATTTAAACCAAGTAGCACACATGACATTTTAAGTGAGATGTTGTATGAGGATTTGCAGCTGCTGATTTCTCCCCTCGCCTCCCCTCTTACAGCAGCATCTGGCGGCATCATTTCATTTTAAGGACTGTAAACCTTTCCATTCTGACCACCACACTGAAAGAAAACAAATTTTTTTAATGCAGTCATTTTAGTTTTCATTGGGCTGAAAGGCATTTTCTAAAATTCAGTGGGCCGGATCCTCAAATCAACATAGCTCTCTTGACGGAGGATCAGATATTCAAAGGTTTTTAGGTGCCTAAGGATGCAATTAGGTGCCTCGTGGGATTTTCTAAAGCTCCTACCTACGCAAGCTAAACTATTGAAACCAATGGGAGTTATCTGGAGATTCCAAAGCCAGAAGGTACCACTGTGACCATCTGAAATGTTCAGACACTTTTGAAAATTTCATTAGGAGTTTATCTGCATCATTAAGTATTGAAATACCATTGAGAAATCTAATCCTTATTGACCAGCTGAGGATCTGGCTCATTTTAAGTAGCTTAAACTTATGATGAGTAAGGAACTTGTTTTCAAGGAGCTCTGCTGAATTAGGAGCTAAGGAAGTTCTTGGGGGCTGATAGGAATCCCTTAGTAAAAAAAAAAAAATCTCCTGTGAAGTTGAAAGGAAAGTTTGGATGATTTCCCTCCCTCTGTGGGTGCTTGCTGGATACTACTACAACATCTCTCCTAGATCATCCCTGCAGCAAGGGGATGTACCCCTGGTGCTCATAAAGTTACTTGTGAAGAGCATGTTATTTCCCTTGGGCTGGACCAGATCATAACAAATGTCCCTGGGAATTTAAAAAAAATACTTGCCAATACTCTGCCCTGACCCCAAGGTCTTCATCCCCCACAACTCTCTTTACATAGTACAAACTGAACTCTGTCCTACACTATTAATGTGGCCAGAATTATTTTCAGGAACAAGGCATAAACATTTCCTGTTAAGCGCAGCTTTCATGTAAGCGTGCTGCCTCCTTTCCTAGTTATAGTTGTGAGAAGTCATTTTTGTTCCAAGGGGAGAACAAGAGAATCAGTCCCTCAGCCCTCCTCTCCACCAGCACATGCAGCCCAGGTTGGGACACTGATTCATCACAAGCTATAGCCCATAGTTACAATACATGCGTCAGTAATGTGCTGTCAATGAATGAATATAGCTTCAATCCAGTATAGCATATATGTCCATGTGTAAAGCATCCTACTGACTACTCGTGCTTTATTTAAACATGTTTATATGCTTTTGCTGAGTGAAGTTATAGGGGGGAAGATTTCTAGTTTGATCCTGTTTTATAGATGGAACCTTGGAAGACATGGTGCTGAAAGCAGGGCCCATAATTTTCTGCCAGATCATGGAATTTCTGGCTGCCAAAGAAACTATCCAACAGCGAGACAGAAAATGAACTCAGAAGATGGCATAATACTTGAGTGGCCATGTTTATACTGGAATAGCAAGGGATCAGGACTGGCTGCAGGCACCAGCTCAACAAGCAGGTTCTTGGGGCGGCCAACGGAGAGAGGCGGCACATCCAGCAATTCGGCGGCCCCTCACTCCCTCTTGGAGCAAAGGGCCAGCCGCCGAATTGCCGCTGAAGACTGAAGCGGCGGCAGTAGAGCTGCTGCCAAAGTGCTGCAGATCGTGACTTTTTTTTTTTTTTTTGGCAGCACTGCTTGGGGCAGCAAAAACCCTGGAGCCAGCCCTGCAAGGGATGTCAGGATTTCACCATTAAATGAACAATGCATTTCTGGCAAGGTCCATCTTCATCATTTTAGCCACATTCCTCAGTCAGAAATGAGCCACACTGTTAGAAGAATTCCAGCATTTGGACTTAAATGTATTCCCCCCCTTCCACAATACGTTATAGGTGTAAAGACCCTAATTTCCATGAAGATGGGTTTCTTAGGAATTCTGTAACTACTGGTTTACAAATTACACTGGACATAAAATGGAATAGACAAAACATTTGAAATAAAGTAACCAGCTGCACCATTGCAATCCACCAGTCCTCGCTTTCTCTACCCAGATCACCCCATGCGTAGACACATGTACATATTTTGATTGTCTGCAGATCACATTAGCAAGTGAGTGTGTTAAGAAATCTGAGTAGGACAGGGAGCCTTTGACAAATTAGCCTTGTTCTTGTTTCCCCTCCCCCCCCCCACTCATTTATTCTTACTGAGCTTTTGAAATAATTAAGTGAATGGGAAGACTTCTTTCAAAAGCCTACATGCAGAATCATCTCAAACAGATTAAAATGTATGCAGGGTGTGGGAGGGCAGCACAAGGCCCGCTGTACCACTGAAAGCTCAAATGGCGGAGTTGAGTATTCAGTGGTTGAAGTGGCCATGTAAGGATGCCTGGTTACATTGCCTGCATCATCCCTTCATAAGCCCATTCAGAACCCTGCTGTTGGGCAGTCTGGGGATCTGTGTTCACACAGATCCAGCAGACTCCATATTTTGGGAGTGCCGTGACTGCTATTGCAGCCCTAGTCCTGGGTTGGTGGGCTAGATTTCACTCCCCCGTGTCCTCCACACACCGCCAGCATAGAACCCAAATAACCAGCTCACACATGGATGGAGCAGATTTGTAAGAGGAAAAAAATTAAGTGTATAAAATCCTGCTAAAGTTGTCCCCTATATCTGAACAAAGCAACTAAGTGCAGGAACAACCACCCAACCATCCACCATAAAAAAAAAAAACAACAAAAAAACACAACCGCACAAATCTTTAGCTAGAGTTCATAAAAAAGGAGTATGATTTAGATATTCTTTGCAAATGATGTAAGACGTTCTACTGTAAAGTAATAGCCTTACATGTTATTGTTCCCTTCCCTTCTTTCTAGCCACACTTTCTTTATCTTTAGAAACTATACACTAGAACAATTTTCAAAACACTGTATGACTTGGTACAATATTTCACTGTGCATGATCAGTGGACAGCCAGCAGAGCTAGTGCTGATACTGCCATGTTCTGAAACCTGAATTTGTTCCTAATGTATATGTCCCAAGGCCCCGATTCAGAAAAAACATCCGTATTCATGGAGAGCACTTAAGCCCGTACTTTCACTTCCTAAACTGGGACCTACGATAGGTAAAATGTGCAGTGTTTAGTATCTCCTCGCAGAGCTTTTTCCCTGCAACTTAATAAAGTGCTGGTGAGAGGCTTATGCAACTTTTAATGAGGGTTGGGATTTTTTTGGTTTGTTTGTTTTTTTGGAAGAAAGTTAAAGACTACTTCTTGAACAGTTCACCATAGATCGGTGAAAAAGATAAAACAAAGCCAAGACATTATGCTCTATTCACATATTAAATAATAGTTACTGCATGTACTTTGAACAGTACATTATACAAAACTAAGGCAGGATCCAAAGTTTATAGAAGTTTATGGAAAGATTCCTAGGCCTAATAGGCAGGCTAACACTAGAATACAAACGTTTCCACACTACCCTGTCCTTACTTGCATCATTCCGGGCTAGGTTTGCCAACTGTCATTTGCGGATGTGTGCTTAGCAGCAAAAAAGTTTTAAACTCTGGCACCTAATCTGTAACTGTTGCATTTTGTAATAAGTTTTGAGATGTCCTTATTTAACTCAATAATATTCTAAAGAGGAAACACATGGATTCAAAGACACAGCATTTTAGGACTATAACAATGTTTAAAAGGGGACTGGATAAATTCATAGTGGCTAAGTCCATAAATGGCTATTAGCCAGAATGGGTAAGAATGGTGTCCCTAGCCTCTGTTCGTCAGAGGATGGAGATGGATGGCAGGAGAGAGATCACTTGATCATTGCCTGTTAGATTCACTCCCTCAGGGGCACCTGGCATTGGCCACTGTCGGTAGACAGATACTGGGCTAGATGGACCTTTGGTCTGACCTGGTACGGCCTTTCTTATGTTCTTATGTTTATGTACAGCATTGGAAAAAACATTTGTGAAAAATCTTCTCAGTGCAAGAAGGGTTTCAAAGAAACAAACTTCATGAACATGCTAAGGCATAAGAGGCTATATAGCCCATCTAGGTTTGGTTTCTGGCTCAAAGTTGACAAACTGGAATGTTTTTGATGCCTGCAGTAGTAAATGTCAATTATGTTGTATACAAAGTTAGAAAATCTTACAATCTAAGTACGGTAAGTAATTTCATGCTGGTTGAGATAGATGTCTGAGCAGGGGTAGTATGTGTGTGTGTTTCTTTAGTGCCTAGCATAATGGGGTTCCTGGTCCATGATTGGAGCTCCCAGACAAGAATAAAAACCACCACCACCACTAATAATAATAATAATGGCTAACACACTGCTGACAACCCAGATAAGATTGGTCAGAAAACACTGATTATACAGCTGGCAGGGCTAAGGACAGTAAGAGTTTTTAAAGAATATTAGGAACTAAAAAAATCATCCAAGCAATAGTAGGGTTATGGGTACATCATTAGATGAAGCTGGCAAAATTAATGATGCAGTAAAAGTTCAATAAATATTTGTTCTGTATTGGGAAAGAAGCAGGATGATGTACAGTATTTGAATCACATGAGGCTAATGAACTACTTTCCAACCCATCATCAGGCCCTAGTCATTTACACCCAAGAGTCCAAAAACAGTTGGTTAAAGAGATCTCTGGCCAACCAATGTTAATCTTTAAATAAATATTGGAATACCAGGGAAATTTCAGAAAGCTAGAAGAATACTAATGTTGTGTCAGTATTCCAAAAAGGGCAAGCAGTATGACCTGGGCAATTATAGGTCAGTTAGTCTGATATCAATCCTGGGGAAAATAATGAAAAAGTTGATATGGGATTCAACTGCCAAAGAACAGGAATATAATTAATTCCAGTCAATATGGTTTTGTAAAAAAATAGGTCGTCAGACAAACCTGATTTCTTTCTTTGATGACATTACAATTTTGATAAAGTTAGCGTTTGTAGTGGATAGTCTCCGTTGGTTTATTGCACCCCCAACAGGAAGGGGCACGCTGGTAGCACAGGGCTAGGCGGACCAGTGTGCCTCTGGCTCTGGTCGGGGCTGTGCACCTGTGTCTGTCATCATCCTCCCACCCCACCCCTGCTTGCCCAATGTGTCCTGATATTTCACTCTTGTGATCTGGTCACCCTATCCCATCCTAACGGGCAATGACCAGGCCTCAGTTATAAACACCTTTGTCACCTCCTGTTTGGACTATAATAATGTGACATACCTGAGCATGAAGCCTTCAGCATTCAGGAAATTCCAACTCGTACAGAATACTGCAGCACATCTCCTGAGCAATACAGGCTACCATGAGCACTACACACCTGCCCTTTCTTGACACTGTCTTTCCATAGAATTAATCAAGTTCAGAGTCTCACTGCTTATCTTCAAGATGATCAGTGGCCTGGGCCCAGGATATCTGAAAGATTCCCTAAACTCCAGAACAAAGACCTTTGTTGACAACTCTGCTGATCAGGCACACTGGTACTTTCTACAACAAGGGAAAGCTCATCTGTGTGGGAGATGGACGTTTTTGTTCTTCCAGAAACTAAACACCATCACAAACCTCACCACCTTCTGCTTCAAGTGCAAGGCTCACTTCTTTGACCTTGCCTTCTCCAACACATACCAACATGTATGTTTAAATAAAACAAACCAAAAACCCTGCCAAAACAAGATACTCCACTGCACACACTTCTATCCCAGGAGAGAAGATGAGAGAATAAACACTATGACAGATTTCAAACAGTGCAGTAGAAGGCACTCAGCTACTGCAGTGATGAGCATCATAAGAACCTCTGTAGAATATACTCCACCTATTGTTAGGCATTTGATTTAAATACTGCACAACATTCTGTTTAAAATTGAGCACTCTGCTATATCAATAAAGCACATTTTGAATTGATTAAGAAATGGTTAATTGACAGGTCTCAAAGTAGTTGCCAATAAGGGAGAGAGTCATTGAATTTCACCGACATTCAGTGATGACTCCCCACTGACAACTAGTGAGTTCTGCGGGTATCACAGTATTAGGCCCAACACTATTCAACATTTTCACCAGTGAATTATATTTACTTCCACAGACTTTATCAGTAATGACTTTGGGATGACTCAAAGATTGGCAGAATGATAAATAATGATGAGGACAACAGTCCTATGGCACAATCTGTTATATATCTAGGAACGAGGAATGCAGGCCACACTTACTGAATGGGGGACTATGTAGAATCTTGAGACGTCATCTAGGTCTTGCCTCACAGTGGGAAGGAATGGACAAGTATACCCACCCCATCTCTGAGCCATGTTCATCCAACCTGTTCTTAGAAACTTCCAGTGATGGTGATTCCACAACCTCTCTTGGTAACCTATTCTATGAACTCCTTTTACTGGCCCTTCTTGCACACACACCGTTACCAAAGTTTCCCCCTCCATGTGGATATTTGGTGTAGTAGTTGGTTGTGTTAGCATTACAGACCAGTCAAATCTCCAAAGAGGCAGACATTCTATGCAGAAATTCATGAAGCAACTTCCCTTCTGTGCAGAATAAGGTCTTATCATACAAATCCTTAGGAATATAGGTGTCACCAATGATCATCATTAACTGCAAAAATATTCAGATAATTACAATATTTTTATGACAATAGCAACTTTGTCACTTCTTTTACAACTTCAGAGTCAAAGTGAACAAATGCAATGGATTACATCAATTATGTCATTTAGCTATTGGTGAACCTTGCATCTTACTCATGATATGAAGTCTGATCACAGAAAGATTAAAAAATGTGACCCTCGACTACTTCCCATAGAGATTTCTGTGCATGACAAGAAGTAATTTGGAAGAAAAACAAGATGCATTTTGGTGGATGCATCTCAAAGTATTGACCTGCATCTTTTTAAATACCATTCTCTGACTATTAAGACAAAAATGAAATGCTCCTATTCCAGAAAAATCCTTCACCTGCTCTCACTGTAGCTCTTTTCCATGTAACTTCAATATAGCATTAATATTGAAATAATGTTTCAAATATTTATTAGTTCAATAGAAATCAAAATTTGCATGAATAAGAGAGTTTATTAAAAGCAAAGGTGTTGCCTTTAAAGTTACAACATTTTTGGGACAACATACAAAACTGGGAACCATTTTGTATTATTTCCACAAGCTAGATCAAACTGAGGGTTTGCATTTCTATGATCCAATTAAAAAGGAATGAGGTGGAGATATTCTAGACACAGATACAGAGTTATCCAAATTTGACTGAAGTATACAGCAGTGAGGCTCGGTATGAGTCTCACAGCAAAACTAAAGACATTAGCTGGCTCAGCTAAACATAGGAATAAGGTAGTATTTCTTTAAAACAGTTTGCGAACACTCTAGTGGTCTTCACTGTTTTTTGTTTTAGAAGCCATCAGAAACCACTCAGAGCAGCAGTATACATTAAGATAGGCATTGTATGTCTGTATATAGTTAATAAATGTGATAATTTGGGAGCCAGCTGTGACCAAGCAATGTCTTCATATTATTTTTGCTGTACAAGCAAAAGTAACACTATTCATAAGTGTTTCTAATATCTGTTAGACAATTAAGCTGATCAAGTCATTTTTCCTGTTCTTAATTCAAACAAACCAATGTTCCTAGAGACATCTTCATTTGTAGCCATCATAATTTTTGTAAAAACATTGCAGCTGGATTTGCAGCAGATTGGCTGAATATTGTTTTTGTGTTGATTTGTACATGCATATTGCATGTTTACTAACAAAAACACAACACAATAAAAACTGTGGTAATATATGTTTGTCAGACCTGAAATAAAGGCTCACCTCTGGGAGTGGCATATGCTCAGATATTCATAGAAAAGTAACAGTCACAGGGCTGTGCATGTGGGGTTACTCAATATGTATTTTGTCATACAGACAGTCTGAGTCTAGCGCTTTATTCAAATGCCAAGCATAGTATAGAAGTGGGGTGGAGGCATAGTGTGGGGAGGCATATCACACAAGAATGAAGCTTTGGGTCAGAGTGACTCGTCCCAGTGCATTCAGAACAATCTGATGTTCATGGGGACATGTCACTTTGGGTGACCTGAGATGCATTGTGATGAACAGCCAGTCAAAATCTAGCTCCTTGTTAATTATAACAAATAAATAATTCATAATTTAAATAAATCACATTCAGGAAATTTCTAAAAAGTTAATCTTACTGATAAATTTAAATAATTTTGGCCTTTGACTAAAGAGCTGGGAACCAGAAACTAACTTCAGTCTCTCACTTTTCAGACTTACCTATGAGAACCCACATCACAGTTTCCTTCAGAGCCCTCTAGCACACAAGGACCAAGAAACTCCTTAAAATTACAAGATACCACTATAAGTTAGAAGAGTTTTCAATATACTGTAGTTACTCCTGTACTGAGCTCAACAACTTGTGTTGATGTCTGCATATTTACCAGAAAGGCTTCTGTTACGTTCACAGCGTACACACCAAAATTAGATAAAAAACAAATACTTCTGGTGGGAGGTTCTAGTGTACACTACTTTATTTCTTAGTATTCAGAATAAGACACAAGAATCCCAAACCAGACAAAACAGGCTGTTCCCTAAAAGAACTCACCCATTGCTTTAAACTGTCTCTCTTTCCAGACTAACTCAGATTAGTTTGCACACTTCCCTACAGAGCCCCTAGCCTACAAGCCAAACCAGGACACCTCAACTCCCCTACTCTTAAACTGATAGCTTGCAATTCTAATAGAGGCCTCAATACACAACAGCTATCATTTACACCCTATCAAATGCTGTGTCTTCAGGTAACCCCCTTCAGATGAAGGCAGGCACCTCATTTACCTCATTTATCATCCCCTGAGCAGTGACAGTCCTGTGGTCTGGTTGCAAGGTATGGGGTGCAGTCCTCTTGCTGTTCCTTTTAGCAAGCCCACCCTGTTTCAGGGGTTATAAAACAGTCCAATCGAGCAAGATATTTCCACAGCTCACCAGTCTCTATGCACCCTTCCCACATGCAGAGAAGGATAAGCAGTCTTTCAGACTGAGGAAATCTCAGCTCCTTAACCTTCCGCATGGCTAATGGCCAAGGCTTAATCCCTGGGTTTCATCTGAAGAAACAAACTGGCCCTTCTTTTCTCAGAAGGCACATGCTGGCAGTGCTCTCAAACTATTCATCAACACATAACCCAAACCTGGGAGCTCTAGCTCAGTTTGTTTTAGAATGCCATTCCTAGGCCTGAGAAGCTGCACAGGTGCAGTAGGTTGGGGCTGATTGTCACCAGAGAACATTCTTTAACCCCTTTTTGACTGGTGTATATGGGGGAGGGGAGTAATCTGCTCCACCACACACCCATACAAAGTGGATGTGAAATACTACTATTATTTGCACAAATGTAAGCGGCTTCACAAGGCAGTGGAGAATCAGACCCAAAGTGAACAGGAGTACTTTTGGCACCTTGGAGTCTAACAAATTTTTTACCCAAGGTGCTCAATTATTGGTAATTTTTTCTCATGTTTCATATACTCAAACACTACATTGATTTAATTCTTATTTTCAGTCTACATGTGTAATGTTTTTAATATAAAAATAGGTAAATGTATTTATATCATGAGTAGAAAGGCTAACAATTTTTCCACCAAACCTTTTATTGGATAGAAAATGGCAAAGGAAAATTTTGCAAAACACATTCCATTTTCTTAGAATTATTTTTTTTCATTTTTAAGTTGAAAATATTCCGTGTTTGGTTGTCAAACACCAGGAAAAAAATCTTTTTAAAAAAAGTTTTTTAATGAAAACCCAAACAACTTCAAAGAAAAATTTAAACAAGTAAACAATTAAATTTTTTTCTGAAATGTGTGGAAGGAGGCAGCGGTGGCTCCAGGCTCCAGCGCTCCATGTGCATGCCTGGGGCGGCAAGCCACGGGGGGCACCCTGCCAGTCCCTGCGAGGGCGGAAGTCAGGCAGCCTTCGGCGGTGCGCCTGTGGGAGGTCCACTGGTCCCATGGATTCGGCAGCAATTCGGCGGCAGGTACCCTTTACCACCAGCTCACTTACGTAAGTATATGTTATTTAGTGACATCTGGAGTTAAAACAGTAAATGGTCAGATTTTTGTTGATGTTTGGGCTGCATTTTAAAAGCTATTTAATTTTTTATTCCTATAAATCATTGGAATTCAGTGGTATGAAAAAGCAGAAATGTTTGGGATTGTGATGATTTGATTAATAGGACTATACCCCCCAAAAATACAGTTCAATTTAGGGAGCCAGGAGGATCATCCATCAGTATATAGCACACACTGAATTTCTAGCAATTGCAGGAGAGGGCAAGGGGATGGGGATAGGTGAACCTTGGTCCTTCTTTTCTTTTCTGAAAAATCTGGTTTGACATCTGAGCCATGGAAATCTATACACTTTCATTTTAGAGTCTTAAAAATCCCACCCACAAGTAGTTTAGTTACCTATTGTTGGAAACATTTTCTTCTCCAGGAAAAACATCAAACTTCTCATAAAGTTTCTATAAGACAAATATGTGCAGCCCCTGTGATTTTTCTTATTATTTACTTCTATTGCTATTGAACTGGGTCCAAATGTTTGCAATATGATTAGTTAAGAAATGTAAAAATTATAAATTATTAGCTGTTTATAGGCTGCACTCTTACCCCACAGCCTACTTCTTGTTATAAGCCCTGTTATGCAATAGAGCAGTGGTTCCCAAACTGGGGTTCGTGACATTTTACAGGAGGTTCTTGGGGAAAAAATTCCCTAATGGTGCAGAGAACTGTCCCTAGGGACCCCAAGCAACACGGGGCCAGCAGCCTGGAGCCCCTGGACTTCCAAGAGCTAAGCAGATCAAAGCAAGCCTATCTATCACACTGAGGAGATTTAAACTTCAAGAATCCTTATAAGAAATGGAAAAGGAGGTGGATATTTTTTGCTGTTTTTTAAATTAAATAGGCAGCTAGTATTGTTTTTAAAATATTATGAAGAACAAGTTTAAGTTTTGTTGTAACGTGCGTTGTTTGCCTGGACTGCTCAAGACCTGAATGCTTGTGTAGGAGGAACTCTTTGAGTTGGCTTCTTAAATACCTTCATGCTGTTTCACATCTGATACTCCTTGATGAAACATAGAAGCCTGGTCTTATAACAGACTTATTCAAAGTGATACAAGCTACGAAAGTGAGATCTTGGAAGAGTGTTGCCATTTTCATAATGTAATAAAAAATACTGTAATGATAAATAATAAATAGTATGTAATAAGCATGTCATAAAAACAAATTTTATATTTCCAAGATCACTGCTTTTATAATTTATGCTCAGGTAAAGGAGAAAATCCCTGGAAATGTTCATTTTTAGGAGGGGGTTCGTGAAACTTGACATTTTAGTGACAGGAGTTCACAGGTTGTTAAAGTTTGGGAACCACTGCAACAGTGTATTGCCATAAATAGGACTTAGGCCTTCACTATCTTTTTGGAAGAAGCTGGAGCATACTTCAAGTGATTTTTTGGTATGTGTGCTACTTTATCTTCATTATAAAAAACAACTTGGATATGGGCTCTGAGGAAAATTTATTGTCTTCCCCTGACACAATTAAGTTACAAATGTCTCATTAGAGACTGCCAGTTTACCTCAGATAATGACTCTTAAGCATTTATTTCAAAGCTAGTTTCCAGACTGTTTTTCTTTTTAACTTGCTGTACTTTAGTGTTGTACTGATTTTTATGAATGTTTTTAAAGGGGCACTATCTTCAAGGGCATGCCATAAATATTGGTGTGTTTGGAATAAGGGTTAAGATTCCAGAGGCAAAAAAAACCAACAAAACCCTAAGTTCATGAAGATCTAAATTCAAGCATGTGATGGAGAGAGAAAGAATTGTGATTAAATTCAGGCACTACAGAAACTCCAGCCATCAGAAACCCTGAACACAAGGTGTCAGAGGACAAACTTTTATACCATCAGAACAAATTCTCAGTTATTGACATCCAACTGCTTTGAGACCTTTTTGTTCATGTCATATACCACAAATACAGTATCTATGTATATTTGTTTTTAGTGTTCTGTGTCTATGGTACTAACACTTCAGATGATTAAAAGTGAAAGTAGATGTTATAATTTAATGTATTTGCCCCAACTCAGATATTATGGTGATGATTATAAACACCTAGTTGGACAGACTTCAACTACTTGTTTACTTTTTTGCACTTAAAGTCTGCTTGGGAAAAAAATTAGACAAGTTTGTTTCCAGTCTGTTTTACTTTATGGTTCTTATACAATATCACAATGCTCTTTCATTAGAGTTTTCAGTAAATCAAATCAATTAATTCTTGGTTCACAAATTCACATATATTTTCTACTTGTTCATATAAAACCTTGTTTATTATAAAACCTGCTCTAGACTTTTGGGAGTAAAATCCCTGATGTCATGACTGTAAATGAGCATCTTTTAAATTTTATTCTATTAGCTAATGGTGAATCATTTGCCAAAGATATTTGGCTCACCAAAGCATCATACTCTGCTTTCTGGGCCTGGATTCACACTAACGGATTTTTCTTTCTCCTTCAAGGCACACAGATGTGTGCTCATCTTTCCCTCTGTTGTGTTCATTGAACTTTACTGACCCAGGTTCAATCTCCTATTTTATTTCAGGTATTTGTCACACTATAAATGAAAAAAACAAGCATCACAACCTATCATATCAATATATTACATGCCACTAACAAGGAAATTTGATTATATTAAAACTTCCTTTAAAAAAACAAAGTAGAATCCCTGACCTAAATTAACCCTTATTTTCTGCATAAGAGTCTCCGGGCTAAGGGTTCTTTCCTGAGTTTCCTCTTAAATGTTGCAGAAGTGATTTAGTTAGAGTTAGTTTCCTCCCCTTTCCTTAATGTCTGCACAGGTGCCTAAGGACAGCTGGGACTGGAGCTTCCTTTTCACATCTGCACCTGGAGGAGACCCTAAGTGTTTTGATCTATTGCTAGTGTAGAAAGGCTAGAGGGAGTGCTGCCTCTCTACCACTGTTCCTCACATTTATACCCTGCAGCTGGTCCATGTCGGTTGCTCCACAAAGAAAGGTGTTTGGGAGAGTGACACAGAAGACTTTATGACACAGCTTCCAGCAGAAACCCTTTAGGTCAGCAGGAGATAACAGTCCCCCTGCAGCAGCTGGACTGGAGTCTCTGATGACAGGGGATGGGGGACCAGAAGACCCAAGTGCATAGGGGTAGCTTCTTCTTTCATGGGGCTGAGAGGCTTTGGTCCCTTGTGTCTCCATGACTTCCCATACCCCTCCTACTGAGAGGAATAAGCCAACATTTTCAAACTTGAGTGCCTAAAGTTAATCACCTAAATAAGTAGCCTAGTTTTCAGAAACACCAAGGACCTATCATTTCCTCTGGATTCTGGGCTTGATCTTACACTCATTGAAGTCAATGGACTTTAGTGGTTCATGAGGAATCTGCTTTTGAAAATGTTGGCCACAATGAGTCTGTTTTGCCCGGTCTTTCCAGCGTAAAGAGATTTGACACAGAAGTTAACCTGACATGGGACAAGAAATTAACAGCCTTTCAAGTCCCCTTTGATTGGCTACCTTCCCCACCTCCCTGCCTGCTGAGAACAGCCAATCACAGCTGCAGTAGGAAGTAGGCTGAGTTCTATCCCCTCTCTCAGGGGACCAGTGTTTGGGTCAGGGAGTAGCAGATACTTTTATTGAAGGCATAAAGGGAGGTGGGGGCAGAATGAATCCAGCAACTCAGAGCAGCTCTGTAACACAGGCCAGAGAAAGGGGAGAAGAAGATACCTGCTGGAGCTGCTCCCCTACCCCAGGCTTAGTAGAGGAGGTGAAGAGCCAGTCTCTGAAGCTGCCCACTCAGTCCAGAGGAGTGAAGAACCTACACAGCTGCAGGATGAAGGCACACAAACCTTGGGAGCAAGGGGCAGCTGTGGGACTGGAGGGACACAGGATGAATTTGAGGAGAAGCAATGTTTTATGAACTGGTGTAATCTGATGTCACTTGGGTCTTCCAGTTAGAGCACCTGCAGGGGAGCCAAAAAAATCACCTTGCACAGTAGATTTAAGGAAGTAGCCTATGCTCCCCCTGACCGGCCCCTGCCAGCCTGGGAGGGTAAGTTAAGGGATTTATACAATCAAAAGTAAAAAAAAAAAAAAAAAAGCCACAATTTTTTGAAATCTCCTTTTTGGACCAGTATTGACGTTTGACCCTCCGGATTGGCAGTGCTGTAATGTACAGGAAACTGAAGCTCCTCGGTGTTTCCCTGGCCAGGTGGCAACCTCTCAAAGGTTTTTCTTTGAGAAAGGAGTGAGCTGGGCCCAGGTAGTGTAGTAAATAAATGTACACTTCTTTTCAAGTCCTGATTACTTAAATTATTTTTAATTAATTACAGGCATAAATGGGGTGGAGAAGAATTTACCATGCATTCAAGAGTAATTACCAAGATACAAGAAGGAAGCAACATTTTAACAGTAAAAGCAATTAACTTACCAATAATAAATGACTTTAACTGGATTCCTGTGCTATCAGATATTCGAGCTACAGCCTCTTTCACCCAACTACAATATTCAGTTAACAGATAATGTTTGACACTGAGAACAATGCAAACTCGAGCCCTGATCTGGCAATGCACTCTTTGCGGGCAGAGTCCCACAGACGTCAACAGAGCTCAGGGACGGCCACCCATGGGTGTCTGCTCATTGCAGGATCTGGGCTGAAAAGCACCACTGTATGTTCACATAATAGATAAGTAGAATCCTAACTATCCAAACTGCTTCTGAGACTCCAAATATGTTTGGATAGTCAGGAGTCAATAGAACAGATATGCCCTTAGGAGCTCATTGGAAGGGTAGTAGGTATAACAGTCTATTCACCCCCAAAGCACTTCCTCCTGGCTACTCTAGGGATTAGCAACTGCCATGTCTGCCACCCCCTTTTGTCATAATTGCTAGCACTGATGAAAGCCGCAATGGTGGGAGAGTTCAGCTAAAACTGTCCACTTAGACTTGAGTTTCAAGTTTGAATAAACCCTGTAATCAAAATAAAACTCAATAAAAAATGCTTAACATCACCTGGTTTCGGAACAGATAGGGCTGGTATAAAGCCAAGAAGTTGGTGGTACAAAAGGTCTGTAGAGGAAATAGTTTGTAATCACTTCCTTGGATGAGGGTGCTTGGGTTGGTAAACCCAGGGGGTGACTATCCTGTAGGAAGAAGTCCAGGGAAGTAGTAATGGAGTTTGGGAGTGAGCATACCACAGTTGCTAGACATAGTCACTGGACTAGAACTTGGAGCAGAGGGTTCTACTACTAGGTATTGGATAAGTGGCAGAGTTTGGGTAGTGAAGGGAAAACTGCTACTCTGAGCAAAGGACTGATTATGCTGAACCCTGCTTTTACGTACACATACTACTTGTCCAGCATAGAAAGTGACCCTCAATCCGGTATTGAGGTTACCTTGCTTTCAGTGAAGTGTGGGAAGTCTCCCTGAAGTTTTGCTGCTGCTTTAGAGCCCCCTGCTGGAATGTTTGCTACCCAGTCTGGAATGCCAGAGTACCTGAAGCACTGTAGTAGCGTGGGCTATTTTTTTATTCCTGCTGTCACCCCGCCCCACAATACCCACTCCCACTGCTCCCACATTGTTTCTTGCATTTTTATCCCGCTCCCACCTTAGATCCTGCAAAAACCTTAGATCCTGCAAATCCCATATGAGAGACAGTAAAAATTTCTACATTAAAAATGTGAGAAATTTTAGGAGAAATAGTGTGTAACTTGTATGAATAAGATTCCAGCTAATAATGACATCTGTGATATGGGGAGGAACTCTATTAAACAAGTTAAAAAATGTAGAGGTGGCAAGTATGCTTGTAAGGTTTTAAAAAAATATCAAACAGGAAAGTTGAAAGAGGGGGCCACCGTGGATACTTTAGGTCAGATTTTCAAAGGAGCTCACTACCAACAACTCCCATGGAGGCACCTAAATATAAGGTCAGATTTTCAAAAGTGCTCATCAGCACCCAGCAGCTCCCAACTTTATCCACTTCAATTTGGCACCTAAAAGGGAGCTCTGCTCTTTTGAAAACGTGACCTCAATCCTCAGCACTATGCACTTCTGAAAATCTGACCTTGCACTCCTGTAGAAACCTTCTTATTGTTTCATAATAAGAACTGCACGAGTCTGCTGAGAGTCACACTACAGCACTGGACTATAAAAAACATTGTCAACCTATTTCTTGCGCAGTTTAACAGCCACCTTCAAAGGACTTTAGTTAATGGAGAATATGAGAGTCAGCTATACTATACACTGAAGAACAATCACCTGCAATTTCTCTGTTAGCATTCTGGTGCACCCAACTGTTGGTAATTTAAGTAAAGCAAAGATTTATGTGGCCATAAGTTAAACTATTCTTCTGGAATGAATAAGATCTTCAAGTTTAGAAATCCTCAGACTATTTTCTAAACAAAGATGTGGGAAACTATTAATGTTTATATTAAAGATTCCCATGAGGATTTATTTGGTCCTTGTGGAATATGAGCAGCAAAGTCTTGTAAAATCCTACTGTAATTGTCAACATTTTTACATGAGGCATCCTAGATATATAGAAAGGAACAACTTCATGTTGTGGGGAATGTCTTACCTGTTCATTAGCTACACAGGTTTCGGATGTCAGAAAGGTTATCCAAAGCTAACCAGATGTCCGAACAGCTGTGTTTAGAAAGCTATCAGTGTCGTAGAAGGAAGTGTGATAGTAGCATAGAGGAATAATAATACAGATCTGATTCGCCTCTGGCATCAGCTTTGTGTGAATGTAGCTCCATTGACTTCAATAGAAGCTACTCCTGATTTACATCAGTGTGAGAGATGAATCAGGCCCAGAGTGCTTGCAAAAACAAAATGAAAACAAACAAAACCCAAACACTTCACGTCACTGCTGAGTTTCACACCTTTCTTGTAAAAATCTGTGGGTCAGAGGAACTACATCATGCCTATAGGGGGTGATCCAAAGCCCAGTGAGGTCAGTGGAAATATTCCTCTTGACTTTCATATGCTTAGATCAGGCACATAGCGAGGATGTTAGGTGTCTATTTATTACTCACCGAATAACTTTTCACAGAGGTATCTGCTGTGTACAGTGTATAATGCAAATCTGGGCACTGGAACTGAAAAAATCATCCTTTGTATCATACTCACAGAGAGATACATGATTATATTAAGTCCTGAAGTGAAATCCTGGCTCCTTTGAAGTCAATAGCAAAACTCCCATTGACTTCAATGGGATCAGGATTTCAACCCCAGGGTCTGATTCTCCACTCCATCGCATCAATGTTATGCCAGTGAACTCTACTAAAATTACTGGGGTTACCTTGACATGAAACTGGTGAAACCCAAAAGAAAATCTGAATACAAAGTGTCTGTTAAAAGAAAAAGAATTACTGCAGTTGTGGAATAACTGTTTTGTAAAGTGTAAATTAACTTAGGGTAGGTCTATACTTACCAGCCGGGTCGACGCGTAGCGTTCGACTTCTCGGAGTTTGAACTATCGCGTCTAATCTAGATGCGATAGTTCGAACTCCGAACGCGCTCCCGTCGACTCCGGAACTCCACCACCGCGAATGGCGGTGGCGGAGTCGACGGGGGAGCCGCAGACTTCAATCCCGCGGTGTCTGGACAGGTAAGAAGTTCGAACTAAGGTAGTTCGACTTCAGCTACGCTATTCACTTAGTTATACGCTTAGTTCGACCCCCCACCCTAGTGTAGACCAGGCCTAAGACATTCATGACTAACATTTTAGACACATGCACAGCACTTAATACCTATTGCTATAAAATCCAGATGCAAATACACATCAGTATAATACAGAATCATCCATGAAAAAGCATATAGAAAATGACTGCTGGATAGGTTTCTTTTTAAGAAGGTGTTCGGTATACTTTAGACTAGGAGCCAAATTCTGATATTGCCACACAATCCCCATTGGAGGTGTACATTCATATCTTAGGGAAGGTGGCAGATTCTGGAAGGACCCACTATTCCTAGGTACAAAACTACACAGTATCTAACAATCCTAACAACATATTTTTACTTTGAAAATGTATCTGTTTTTGTTGTTTTTTGTTGACATCTTTGTTAAATGTGTTCCTCACCTGAAATATGTGAGAAACAAAACTTATTATTTATTGAATCATTCAGCACATTTTCCAAGACTCTCAAAAGCACTCTACAGAATTATAAGCAAAGGGGCAAACCATGGCCCCTGTCACACAGATGTGTAAGGGCCATAAGCAGCAGAAATGCAATGTTCCCACTACACTCGTTGCCAAAGTGGCAGATAACAAAGGGAGATTCATGGCCAAGGAAGACTTCTGTGGTTGGCTAATGTCAATGCCAATGTGCTAGTCCTACTTAAGCCCTATTTTGAAAACTTAAGTGGGACTTAACTGGTGCATGGGCTTTGGGCTTGCCTTAGGCTGGGGGTGGATTACACTACTGTGTGAATCCACCTGGCCCCAAAAGTGGAATAGGAACTGATCCAAATATAAAGAGCAATTATCCTCCTACCACATTGCCAGAATTAACTGAATGTGGCCCAGCAGTGCAGGTGTTATTGGCCTTATTTCTCCTGTGAGGATTCTGTCTTCCAGCTCCACCGAGTTAGTTTGGAGTTTCTCACAAACACATAACTTTAATTTGGGTTTTGCTGACTTTTTAGGATTGAACCCTGTATATGGATCACTTCACCCACAATAGAAATACAGCCATCAGTCTTGTAAAATGTAATGGCCATTGTAACAGCTTATGTATCTTTGGTTTGATAAATTGCAACTCAGTCAAACCAGTCACAGAGCTTGAACGTGTCAGCACCTGAAAATGGAATATTCTCATTCATTAGCTAACATAAACTGAACATGGAGGGTGAAATAGGGTTGAAGTGGGGCATAGGACTAGTGCTGCTACTTTGCTCAGGGATGAATTTCACCCCATGCCAATAAATATAGCTCTTCTGACACTTCACCAATAGGAAGTTAATCATCAACTCTGTCATTTTGACGAACTTCTATGGTTTTCATATTAAGACCAAATTAAACATTTCTCCTGTTCTTCTTGCTATTTTTTTTCTGAGCTTTTCTTCTTGTTCCTGGAAAGCTGGAGCTGTTTGAGCTTGACAGGCTCTTCTTTCAATTTCTTTTTACAGTTTCATTTCTAACTCAAGTCTGGAGCCTACATGGCAATGCCTTCACTTCAGCTGGGCCTCCTCCTATCTTATCAAATAATATTCGCCTACATTACATTGCTATAACATAAAACCTTTAGAGACTCCCATAGCTTTTAACCTGTCATGTAAATTAAGGCCTCATTAAATTTCTACACTACAATTTTGTTATCTCATGTTAAAGATGTTGGAGAAAGCTAATCAGCATTACATTACAGAATGAACCTGGAGGAATTTTTCATTGAATTACTACCTTCTGACACAGCTTGCTAGAACAATCTTGTGATTTACTAATGGTTCACATTTACCTACAGTACTCCATGTGCTGAATTTGGTTAAAGTTGTTTTCACTTGTGCATTGGTTTGTCCTTCACTAATTGACATTGCGATCTGTGTTATAGCACTCTTCTTATTTACACCTACACACCCAGAGCTCAAAAATGGATACTTGAGATTCAGTAAAGTTCCATTAACTTCCTCCCTGCCCCACTCTTTTCCATTTGGACGCACCTCTGGAGGATATTGGAAGTGAAGTCCTGAAATGCTATTAAAGGGGGCAACTGGAAGATGGATTTATCCATTTTCTAGGGGACATTGGCTTCTAAAGGACATTGGCAGTGAACTACTGATATGCTACAAAAGAGGGCGATCAGGAGAAGGAATTTATCAAATTATTGAAACCTCACGTGATAGCACATTTTTCTTCTTAACTATTGTTGTATACAGTAACTCCCAGAGGCCTCAGTTGAGATTAGGGGTCCACTGGACTAGACATTCCTTGCCCCAAAGATCTTACAATCAAAACAGACTAGATAGAAAAATATTATTATTCTTATTGTCTAGATTAAGTGACTTGTATAAGATCACACAAGAAGTTCTTGGCAAAGCAAGGAATTAAAACCAGATCTCCCATGGCCCAGGCTAACACTCTAACCAGAGCACTATTCTTCCTCTTCTAGTAGCTGAAAAAGGCACCTATACTTCAGCATACTTATCACAACGTGACCAACACTCCAAAGCTGGGTGAGGAGCCCCCGTCACTGGTTTATATACATTTCTTTACTTATTTTTCCTTTCCTTTTGAGAATTATTAAAACCATGTGAGATTTCTTACTGTTACAAAGAGTCAGGGAAAATACCATGGTAATCCCCCTTTCCTTTGGATACTGCATGTTTATTTACAGAGGTATATAAAGCACTTAAAGAGATCACCAAATCTCTCTAACGGCCTATTCCAATTCACTTACTAGCCCTGGTCTAAGAGCCTGATTCCATTCTCCTATATTCTGCTGGTCTCTAAAGCCCAAACCAGATCCTGTTCTCCCATTCTCTGCAGCCTAACTGTCCAGCCCGGCCATCAATAAGAAGTGAAAGTTTTTAGCACCTTGCAGGATCGGGCCCTAACTTTGCAAAGCCCAGGACTTCCCAGTGTCATGTCTTTTGTAAACTCCACCATGCTTTTCCTGTGTCTGTACAACATCTCAGTTCATTAGGAAGACATGAGATAGCGAAAGGCATGATAGTGTGTGTTTTGGAACCCTGAAGCCCGAGAGATTCTCCTTCCTGTACCATGCATGGAGCCTTTAACTTTAACCCAGCAGTGCCTTTTGTCTGATGGGGAGAGACTATTTATGAGGAGTCATACAAAATAAACATGAAAAGTTCACCATAAAATATGACAACCACTTTAAATAATGTTGACTTAATTAAACTTTAAACTTTATTTATATATTTTATGGCCATAGTGTGAGCTCTTCTCGGATGTTTACTTCAGTGAAAAATCCATCATGTGAGGACCTTGAAAGGAATTAATCCCCCTACCCCTGGCACAGAACTCAGCTCCAACAATTCAGATCTAAATATTTAGTGATGGATGATACATGTTTATAGAACAGAGGGCAGCATGACATTTAAATGGGATCCGGGGTTGCTATAGTGAGCATATATTGTTGAAAAGAAACTGGAAGCTGAAGCCATGCCAACTATCGGAAGCTGATAAGTCAGTCCTTTTCTGCTTGTTTTTTCCTTCCATCTATTCCTTCTGGGGTTTCGAACACTTCTTTATGAAAGGTTATGAACAACTTTCAGAAGGAGAGGTTCTGCTGACTCTAGTACATCCCATGGTTAAACTAATAGCCTCACTGGGTGTCAGCCAAAGGTCACAGGCCTCTCAAAATATTCTTGGGGAAAAAAAAAAGTTTATCACTGAGCTGAAGTTTCTCATTAGTAACCCTGTGTTGTCTAATCTGTGAAATTACATGATTAACTCTTTTGCAGAGACAGCTTCGGCCAGCATTTGCAATCCCACAGGAAGTTATTAAAAAGTATCACTAAGATAATTTCCCTGCTTTGTACTTGGCCCTTGGGGTAAAGGAAATACATCATTAGATGAGTACTTAATAATAAAGCTATAGATCACTAACAATTATTAAACGACTGTCAAGGCCAATTATTATTTTAAAAGTTGAGTACTGTGCAATTTGAAAAACAAATAAAAAACCTTGAAAGAAATTCTTCCGTTCTTTGTTTTTGTATAGAAATTAGAAACATGCTTCCTCCCCCACTTCCTTTGAAGTGATTTGAATATAATCTTTCCCTATACACAAATATCTTACCTTAAACATTTCTCTTTGTAGCTCCAAAAGTGCTCTTAAGTCAAACAGTCACTCACTATTGAAAGAAAGCTTCTCTCTGACCCAGAGAATAGCAAGAAGATCTTTTCATCTGTGCCTAGGGAGGTGACTTTGTGAGTGAGATGTGAACCAGTGAATGATGTGTTGTTTCTATTCACTGAGACTGAAGTGGTTTTCTTTCTCCCACAAAGGACTTCTTGCTTTTGGTCAATGTTGAACTCGGATACCCAGGGTAGAAAAAAGCAGACATATTGCATATATTTTAGTACAAGTAAATTGCAGATGTTTTCCATGATTTCTTGCATCAGTCTCTGACTTCTTAAGGAGTACCTCCCAGTTCTACATTTTTTTTCTACCCTAGATCTTAATTAGCTCTTTCGAATGTGTCTCATTTTCCTTCTCAGAAAAGTTCATGCAACTTATTTTTTCGTCTGCTTTTGTCTTTTAATAATTGTGAAAGAATTTAGGGTTCATGAAAGTGAGAGCCTAACAGCACCAGCTCCAGCCAAGCATGGTTTTCTCACTCGGCTGTAGATTTATTTCAACCTTCACCTGCAGCACTACCGCTCTTGGTCTGACTGAGAATTGTTGTGTGGTGGGCAAATATTCACGAGAGACTAGGTATGGGTGAACTGGCGGAGATTTAATAAGAACCAAACCAAGACATTACCTAACCGTCTCATTCAAACCAAACATTTTTGAAGATTGATAAAAATTGATGACCTCTTATTTTTAATTTTGCATTGTTTGTGGTTCCTGGGTTTCGCAATAATCAGGAGTGAAAGTACCAAAATATCATAAGATATTCTTCCATCTTGTGGAGGAAGTGGAACACCAGTACCAGAGATCTTGTGAGAAAGCCTTCTCTTGTTCATCTCTCAACGGACAAAGTTGGCTTATGGATTTTGATGGTAACAAGAGAGGTTAGCCTTGGGAAACCCATCTCCAAATTGTGTTGTAAGACTGACGTAGCAATGCAGCATTTGCATCTTCACCTCATGTGGTAGTCCCAGTATAACTAAATAAATACATTTAGTATTATCTAATGGTTAAAACACAGAGTTTGGAATTAGGGGAGCTAGGATCTATTTTCAGCTGTGCAACTGTATGAGCAAATCAAGTCACTTGCTCTCTATAAGCCTCACTTTTGCTTTCTGCACAAAGGGGATAATAACACCTACCTGGCTTTATAATGCCGTAGGAACTCCTAAGACAAAACACACCATGTTGTATGAACATGACATATTGCTTTTACAAATACAATTTGCCGAGGACTAGGAATTTTGGGCTAATCCCTTGCCTACTTCATTTGCTTGTCTGTGGCTGTTGCTATGATTAAACCCGGTATCCTTTTGGAGCATTTAGGAAAAAATTCTCTCTAATCTGTTCATTCTTATTTCTGAAAAGTGACCTGAGGATGATATAGGCTAATATGCTCTCCTGGATTAATCTCTAATCCTCTTAATGCTTAACTTGGGAGCCATATGTCTAGCACAATTCCAAAAGCTTGAAAAAGGAAGGGAGGGGTTTGTCAAAATCAGAGCATACATATGATAACAGCCCACTCATTCCACTTCTGAAAATGGTTTAACTGAAGGGCACTTCTGAAGCGAAAGCTTTTTCACAACCTAAATGGAATAACTGAATCTCCACAATCTTCTGTGATGGACGATGGTCAAAGAACCATCTTGTTATGTGTTTCATACTGGTCAGAAAACATAAGGCTGGTGAAGGCTGAAAAAAACTGATAAAAAGAAAGCCTGGTCTTTCCAGCCCAATTTTTCAGACCAAAAAGATTCAGATAGTTCAGAGAAGTATTCATCCTTTTTGGTGCTTAAATAAACCAAACCCAAACTTATAACCTTTTGAGATTTGCCATTCATTAGCCTATAATATACACTCTACTCCTCTCAATAGAGAAGCATTATAAAAACAATCAAAATCCCTATGTTACATGATATCTCTGTGTTCTGTTCCCCCAGTGAAGTCAGTATAAAGATTCCCATTTACTTCAATGGGGTTTGGATCAGGTGCTTAGAATGTAAGATCTCTCAGAAGATAACTAATACCAGTCAACAGAAACTCACAATTATTTTTAAAAAATCAATGGAGCATCAACATTTCAAAATGTCTGAATTCTGGGGTGAGTGAAATGAATATAACTTTCTTCCAATTTTTCTGATATCTTGGCATAGCTGCATTGAAGCCAAAGGTGATACACTGATTTACACCAGAGGAGGATCTGCCATTGTATGTGAGAGAACAAAACAGAAAAGAACAGCTTATCCATATGGAAACAGATTCTGCCACCGTTACAATGCTTCCCCATTGGTTCCTGGTGTGGTGCGTGTAGAAGATATGGAACTGGTGTAATTTTATTTTCTGTGTACTGCACCTTTACATTTCTAGGACTCTTCCAGGGTAGCTGCCATTTTGTGTTCATGTCAGATGCAGCCTGTCACAGAGGACACACACACATTGTTCTCCCTTTATGGAGTCTCTATGGCTGTTCAGTTTTGTTTTATTAATCTTCCTTGATCTTTTTTATTCAGCCTTAGGATATGCCTATACTTTTGGTATAGACTACGGAGTAATTTCCAGCTCGAAGAGCCATACCTGAATTACCTCTGACTGCGCTAGCATGCTAAAATTAGAGAGTAGCCAGGGCAGTGCAAGAGGCAGGAGGCACTAGCCCCCTCAACTCCATACCTGTCCAAGATGCTAAATAATCTTCATGGCAGCTAATCCCTCCTGCCACTCATACAAAACACAACACCAGAGGCAGCTCAAACATGTGGGCAGTTAAACAATACCTGCTAGTCATTCCCATGCTGGGAGAAGTCTTGCATTACTCTCCTGCAGCAACAAAAGCATCTGAGTGTATGGACTTTAAAATGCTCTTGTTGGTCCCCATCACTCCCTTTTGGAGAGACTGGCCTGACACTGGCTTCCCTTGCTCCTAACTCTGCTGTAGAACTTTTATCCAACAGGAAAAGGCCGTGCTTTGTCTGTACACGTGGCATTAGCAAAAAGTACTGAAATCTCACTGTTGTTTCTCTTAGAGAAGGCGGGAGAAGGCTCCCCTCTGACAGGGATGGATATTTTAAAGGGTATCTCCTCTATCTGTCACCGAGTGGCTGTTTTACATCCTCTGAGGGCAGCAAGTATGCAGCTGAACTCTGCTAGTGAGGAATCTCCTGTCTCCTAATCCTGCTACTTCAGGTGGGGGTAAATTTGGAAATACTGTAAGCACACTTATGGCCCCATTCTTGAAGGTGCTGAGTATTCTCAACCCCCAGTCATATGGGAGTTGACGGCATCCAGCATCTCTCAGCAGGGGCTCAGCACCTTCCAACATCATGATCTGAAAGAGGCACCAAAGTCCAAGGGCAATAGAGGAGGAAGGATCAAAGAAATAACAGCTAGGACACATGCAAAATAAAACCTTTCACTGAGTTCACTTTGTACACTTGTTAATTTTATGGGCTATCCATTATTTAAAGCAAAAGATCAGTCTAATTCTGAACATCATTGCCTAGTCAGAAAGTGAAATCCTGAAACACATTATCGTAGCTTGTCTTCAGATTTGTAATTCTCATTACACTCCAAATGTGGATAAAATCTATTATTCATAGTATCGTGTTTTATTTGGTAGAACACCAGACTCGTAGATGATTAGTGATAGCTGATGAAATGAACTTTCGTAAAAGTTCGGGGGCTTGCATTATATAAAATTGAATTTCTAAAATCAGTGCCTTTGATGTCTTCCCAGTATAAATATTTTACTCACAATTAAGCACTCAGGACAAAAAGGAGAAAAAATGTGGTTAAAAAGCAATCTTCCATAGACTAACTTTTTTAAAAGCTAAGATTTTTCAATAGCTGCTACTGATTTCCCACATTTGAATTTGCCACATTTATTTTCCTTGGGTCAAATCCTACTTGCTTGCTCTTGCAGGTAGACCTATTGGCAGGTAGATCAATGGGATGACTCACAAGAGTGAAACAAGCAGAACTCTGAGGAGTCGTTTAAATCAATTAGCTTCCTAATTTAGCTGTATTCATTAACAGGCTCTTTAATTAGGGATTCTACTCTAATGTTCGCATTGTTCAAATCCTTTCAGGGGAAATGTTTGTCTTATCTTCCTTGAGTCTTTCAAAGATAAAAAGGAAAAAGAAGGTCCATATTTATTTTGGCTTTCTATATCCATGTATGCTCTATTTGTCAAACATCCCCCATCCACCACCTCCCATCATTCCCAAACTCCCCACCTCCCTCAAAAAAAAATTGTGAGGTGTTATTACGCACTGAAAACCAAAGTATGAGCAATATGACTATCAATAGATACGCTCAATTGTGAGTGAAATGAGCTTGACTATAACCAGGAGGTGAGGTTGTCTAGTTGACAGAGAATGGGGTTGAAATTCAGGAGACTTCAGTTCTATTCCTAGCTCTGCCACTTATTTGCTGGGTGAGTTACTTCACCATTCTGCTACCCCAGGCTAGTTAGGCCCTAAGCTATTCAAAGAGAGTATGTCTTACTATGTGTGCCTCACAATTTCTAGACTAGGTCCTACTGTAATATAAATTACTCTCTCAACCTATTAGCTTTTTTGCACACATTACACTGTATTTGTAGTCCTTAAACAAGTTACCTGCTACAGTATTTGTTTTTTAAAAGTTAATCAATTGTTTTTCAAGGAATAGGGAACTAATATACAATGTATACACTAATTAGCAAATACAGTAGAACTTCAGAGTTACGAACACCTTGGGAATTGTTACTCTGAAGTGTTCATAACTCTGAACAAAACATTATGGTTGTTCTTTCAAAAGTTTACAACTGAACATTGACTTAATACAGCTTTGAAACTTTACTATGAAGAATAAAAATGCTGCTTTCCCTTTATTTTTTTAGTGGCTTACATTTAACACAGTACTGTACTGTATTTGCCCTTTTTTTTTTTTTTTGGTCTCTGCTGCTGCCTGATTGTGTACTTCTGGTCCCAAATGAAGTGTGTGGTTGACGGGTCAGTTTGTAACTCTGGTATCCATAACGCTGAGGTTCTACTGTACTTTCCATCTTCTGAGGTGTAATGCCAGGAATTATGTTGAACCAAGAGAGATATCTGTTTGTAACCAAGACTATTCATCATGACCTTGGACTGGATCAGACAAATCACTGAGAACCATTAGTTAAAAATATCATCAGCACTATCTCCCCCGCTCCCTGCTCCACAAGTACCCAGGGGTGCTGTTACAGACAGTTTTATATTCTGAGGAATCCATGTTTTCTTCTCTGGTGGGATATTATTTTGCCAGTTCACATGGACCTTGTCAGATTCCTGCAAAGAAAATGACTTCTGTTCTGCCCCAAACATTTGGCTGGGGAGCTGATATTTAGCTGAGACAAAATACTTTTAACTCGCCAAACATAGAGCTTGACCTGTTCATCTTCAATGCCTTGTCTAAACACATCAACTTCAGCAGAGAAGTCATACAGGTTTCAGTAGGAAAGGGGCACACTTACATACATGTCTGCAGGAAATTCTGGCACCCTGCCCCTCATGGAGCAAATTACAAGCATCTGGTCACCCAGTGTATAATGGGTGGGGGAGGGGAGGATTCACTCCAAAAGGTCTCAGGATTAGTAGGCACCAACTGACTAATGGGGGGGAGGGCGCCTGGAAATAACCCCAGGGTACTTGGCTTTCAGCAGACTCAGAGGGAAATGGTCAGAGAAGATGCAAAGGGGGGGGGGGGGCGGGGGAGTACCTGTTGCCAAATGGCTATGATTACAGTGTGGCAAATTTCCAGGGAAACAGAACCTCAGCTCTGTTTTATCAGGATCCTTTGTAAGTTGCTATTAAGAAGTATTTTTCAACAATCTCATTTTTATTAGCCGTTTGTGCCCATTATAGTTTTCTAGTTGCTAGTTTGTTATGGCTGTAACATAAATAAGGTTCTAAAAATGTCTCATTTGAGGAGTTGCAGGGCTGGGCATGCCATTTAGACACAGATAAAAACAGATGTAAAGGGTTTTCTTTGTAATGGGTCTATTATATATTTAATAGAACTGTCATATAAACCTATACTAGCATTTAAAATGCAGTTTCTAGGCTATAAAATAAACACCATTTCTAATATTGCTGTTGGCTTTCACCTATAGGACTCAGTTCATTAAAAGCTCTGTACAGCATTTATATAAGATTGTCATGTGATTTACTACACAAAAAAACAGGCAATGAATGTCTTCTCCCCCACCCCCAAAACCAGCTATTACAAAACCAATACTTCGAGATTATTAACAATACACGAATGGTGGTATCCTGGCAGGAAGGTGAGGTCAGAGGCAGCAGAGGTGCTGGCTGGCACATCCTCTGATGTAGGAGCTCTGCTAGCTACAGAAGGATTCCTCTAGGCAGAATGAGCTTGAGAAATACACGGCTTTTCAATTCAGTTCTGCTCAATAAGACTTTATGGGCATGACAAGCAATGTGAATGTTGCCATAGTGCATAAAATATAGACCACTCCAGTCTCTGTGGGAGGGAGGGATGATCTGCTTGCGTGAGGTTATGCAGTGGGTTTGAAGGTTGTCCATTTCTGTGGCCAGTTGTTACATAGCACAATGCCAGTTCATTTTGTACCAGGTTTAGGCATAATTTTCTCTCATCACTTTTCGTTGAGAAACTTTTTATGATTCCTCATCATGTGAGGAAATACCTTTTTCACTCTCCCTTGTCCACGGGTGTGTGCAGGGGAAGGGGCAAGTAGGGGCACAGCTGCCCCCCCCAATCATTGGGGGCACAGAACTCCTCCAGGGCCACAACCCTCAGTCACTTGAATGGCAGCTGCAAGTGCTCAGTACCTGTGAAAATCAGGCCACTTTTATTGAGGACTCCAATTCAGTAAATCACTTAAGCATGTTCCCAGTCCCAAGTCACAGCTGATGGACCATTAAGGACCCTATCCCAGTGCCATAACTTAGAGCTGCCTAGGAGCAGAAATAAGTGATGATGAGGCAGGGACTGGGTCACAGAATCAGGAAGCCTTGATGACCCCTCCTCTTTCTTGTCCTGAGACACAGAAGAGAATCTGTTCTGTAATATATAAATAAATAACAAATGAACAGGTCAAAGTTAAGGTTGAGATAAATAAAGCAGGTCACACAACACAGCTATAGTTTTAGGCTGTCTTAAGGCTAAGGAAGACAACCAGTCATACTTGTTTCATATTCTCAAGGTTATCTTCAGCACCATGAGGCATAGAAACATATTTTTTAAATGAAATCTTATATGCTGGAGCATTCATTTGAAGACAAATATGTCCTATGATAAAATTCTTCAACAAAAATATTCATCAATGATTATCCCTAAGTAAATGGAAATAGTTATGAATGAATTTAAAAATACCACAATAATACATTTTTAAATAGCCTATGCCTTAAACTTTACTAAGAAGCAAGTAAATTTTCTTATCTCAAAAATGAGGAAGTGAGCAAATCAAAAGTTCAAGAAGGGCCTGTTTTCATATGATTATTACTCCTAAAATAATGAAGAGACTTAATTCTAAATTCTCAGAAAAAGTATTCTGTACTCACTGATTGAGTGCTCAAAATATGGGGAAAATACTATTCACATACAGCAAAGAGGCTTAATCCTTGCGATAAATGCAAATCTCAACACAGATTTAACTATGGAATTGTTATGCTGCTGCCATAATGCACACACAGACACATCAGATGTATTTGGATACTGGAAGAAAAGCTGAGTTGGCACTTAAAAGATTGTACGGTCAAAATTAGTTTTGTCAGTTTTACTAATTGTTCTTAAAGTGATGTCTTTCATTTGAGCTGATTTAACTGTAAACTCTGACTTACTGTGATTTGGTTTTAAATACTTTTTGGTAACAGTCATTCTGAATTATAAATAGCTTCATCCTTCTTCTTCCTTATCAAACTTTGACGTATGGAAGATAATAAAAAGGATTTTAGGAATACTGATGCAAAACAGCCACCACTTTAATCATGTTAAGTCAATAGTCCCCATGAGTTAATGTCCATATTACAGACGGAGTGGGTAGTAAGAGGGGGAGAGGAGAGGAGAGAGAGAGAGAAACTTCTATTGCTTTTGATCCAAAACCGATTCATTACTCAGTACAGTTAAAATTGTCAGATATAATTTTTGTAGCCATGCATTTCTCTTCTGTTTATAGGGATATATAGCTATGTGAACAGAAGTGAGCACAGTTAGAAGAGGCTATTCAGGGTTCGATGCATATTGGAAGTGGATTGCTGTCATCACCCAAGTTAACTAGGAAGAAGATGGGATGTCATACCAGAGTGTACTGTCTACACTTCTATCCCTCTGGGTATTACTGTGTGCTGCCTTGCTTGATGAGATAATGTTTTCATTTTTTAAGTAAAGATTTGTTAAATTTGTTTTTTGGCACAAGTATTTCAGGGATTGAATCATGGGTCCTTCCGTTCACTCCCTTCCATGGCCTTGTAGACATTAGACAGTTTTAGCAGAAAAGGGACCGCACAGAAGGCTGAAGAATTCCAAACTCTTTTTAATTTGGAATTCTTCCTTTTCCTGTCTGTAAGATGCTGTTATAGCAAATATTCACATATGTAAATGACTTTATGCATAGCATAGAAATGTAGGGCTGAAAGGGACCTCAAAAGGTCATCAAGTCCAGTCCTCCTATGCTGAGGCACAGCCAAGTAAGCCTAGACCATCATGGACAGATGTTTGTCTAACCTGTTCTTAAAAGCTATTATTGATGGGGATTCCACAACCTCCTTTGGAAGCCTATTACAGAATTTAACTCCCCAATAGTTAGTTTTTTTCCTAAAATCTATTCTAAATCTCCTTTGCTGCAGATTAAGCCCATTACTTCTTGTCCTGCCTACAGTGGATGTGGAGAAAAATTGATCACCATCTCTTTATAACATATTTGAAGACAGTTATCAGGTCCTCCCTCAGTCTTCTTTTCTCAAGTCTATATATGCCCAGTTTTTTAAAACTTTTCCTCACAGGTCAGGTTTTCTAAATCTGTTATCATTTTTGCTGCTCCCCTCTGGACTCTCCAATTTATGCACATCCTTCTTAAAATGCAATGCCCAGAACTGAACACAGTACTTCAGCTGAGGCCTCATCAGTTCCAAAGAAAGCAGTTCAATTACTTCCTGTGTCCTACATATGACACTCCTATTAATACACCCCAGAATAATATTTGCCTTTTTCACAACTGCATCACATTGTTGATTCATATTCAGTTTGGAATCACCATAATCCCCAGATCCTTTTCAGCAGTACTACTGCCTAACTAGTTATTTCCCATTTTGTAGTTGTGCATTTGATTTTTCCTTGTTTTTCTTGAATTTCATCTTGTTGATTTCAGACCAATTCGCTAATTTGTCAAGGCTGTTTTGAATTCTAATCCTGTCCTCCAAAGTACTTGGAACCTTTCTCACGTTGGTGTCATCTGAAAATTTGATAAGCATACTCTCCACTCACTGTCTCCCTAGTTACTTCCTCCACATTCTGAAACAAAAGTTGCCCCCCAATACATTCCAAGAACTTACTGGAAATTTTGTGTTTTGCTGTATTACTTTTTCAGCAGATGTCTGGGTAGTTAAAGTCCCCCAGTCTGACCAGTTCTTGTGTTTTGTATATTTCTGTTATTTGCTCTAGAAATGCTTCCTTCACCTCCCTTTCCTGATTTGGCAGTCTATAGTAGACCCCTACCATGATATCACCCCTATTTTTTACCTCCTCAGCCAAAGACTTTCAACTGGTCTGCCTCTCGCCTTCTTCTGGACCTCAGAACAAGTGAGTATGTTCTTGATGTAAAATACAATACTTCCTCCCTATTTTTCCCAGCCTGTCCTTCCTTAACAAGTGATACATCTCTATACCAATATTCTGGTCATGAGATTTATCCCACCAAGTGTCTGTGATGCCAATTAAGTCACAATTTAGCTTGTTCAGTTTACGTATGAGCAGATCAGTTGACTTCTGTGGGGATACTCCCACAAATACAGACATGCATGTATTTAAGTGTTGGAAGGATCAATCCCAGTGTAAAATGGCACCTTCTTACACAACTTATCTATCCTCTGTATGTCTTCAAATCATAGCTATTTACTTTATTGACACAATCAAGTTTTCACTATTGTTGCATTTGGTATTGTAGGACCAGCACAGATAAAAGACAGCAAGTTGTTTCTTCTGCCTTGTGCATCATTAGCAAAATTCTCAGCTAAGTTTTGAAATGGAATCTTTATTACTAGTGATGATATAAGAGGCAGAATGAACCCTGGTTGATTTTCAGATCCCTAATGCAGTTTGCATAGTGCTAGCAATTAGAAAAGTTCTCTTTTGACTAGCAAACTGTGTAAATTTTAACAAGGAAATGACTGTAAGAGATTAACTATAAAAAAAGCAACATGTCCCACACAGTGGCTTTCCTCCATGGTATAATTGTCCTTTAATCATTTTTCTTTTCAGCTTACAGTCATGGGACTAGTCTTGAGCTGAGATGGCAAAAAGGGCACTGCCAGCATGGCATTAAAACTACTCCTCATTGGTGCCCAGAGGGTATTTAAAGAGTCATGCTTATCAGGGATGAGGTTTATCATCTTTGTCATGCTCTAGAACTCAATTAGCAACCCTGAGAGAAAGATTTTCAGGTCCATCCTATACACTGGTTTCATGGGGGGAATCCTTGCAAAAACTGGTGTTGGTCCTTTGGAAAGCAAATGGATTAATTAATCCTACATAAACTATGGATTCAGGTGATGATGTTGGGCTAGAAAAAAAGTAGGTGGAAAATGATGCAACTGCACAGCTTTGAATGCTGGGCTTTTTGATGGTTGTATACAAATATAGAAAATGATGTTTTATTTATGTTGTCATAGAACAAAGGGATGATATGGCAGCAGAAAACATGTGCCTAAGTAAATAAAAATATGGACATAAATGAATGCAAAAGAGAATAAAGAAATACAGTTCTTTCTCTCCTACAAAGAAGGCTTGACATGGATCCATAGTGAAACTTCTCTTCTGTGACATTTTTATTAAGGTTATGTATATGACTGTTCATCTTCATTCTGCTGGTGCTAATTGCTGTCTATTGGATCCTTTGCTACTGTGTACAGAGAACACATGCTTTCTCCAGACGCTGCCATTGCCACGGGTGCATTGGATTGTTCTACTGTCCTCAGATAGGAACCTGCTGCTGTCTGACCACAACAGCTGGGAATATTCTGCTTTTAAAAGCTTATCTTGTTGATACTCGAGTTGAGCTATTACACAGTGGAACAAGCAAACAGAATGAACGGACCCTCTGTGGGCAACTTATAGTAACAAAAAAAAAACCCTCCATGTGCTTTTGAATGTGTCTCTTGTCTTGGATTTGACAGTGATGTTTAACATAGATGTTTCCTGTGAAGAAAATGTGGTGGTACAAAGCCAGGAATAAACTAAAGAAAAACATGCATGGAAGACATGTTCAGAGTTTGGGATTCACTCCAAGCTAACTACATTTAGGGCCTGATCCTGCAAAGCTTTACTCATATGAAGAGTCCCACTGAAGTGAAAAGGACTACTTGTGTGGGTTAAGATTATTCATATGAGTAAGAATTACTCCTATGCATGGAATGTGCTCCCTGAACAGCTACATAAGGCCACTACCTTCCCCTTCAAATCCACCTCTGGATTTGAAGGGGAAGGTAAGAAATCAGCCACTTAATGATGGCTGTAGAGGTACATGGAATTAGCTGGCACCTATGTTACCTACATAAAAATAATTAAAATGTATGTAAGTAACTTGTATATACACCTCTACCCTGATATAACGTGACCCGATATAACACGAATTCAGATATAACGTGGTAAAGCGGTGCTCTGGGGGGGCGGGGCTGCACGCTCCAGTGGATCAAAGCAAGTTCAATATAACATGGTTTCACCTATAACGCGGTAAGATTTTTGGCTCCTGAGGACAGCGTTATATCGAGGTAGAGGTGTATGTGCATATATTACACATATTAATCATTTTAAGGACCATTGTGGTAATTTAGTCTGACCTCCTGTGAAACACAGGCCATGGAATTTCACCCAGTGATTTCTGCTTAGAATCACAGAAATGTAGGGTCAGAAGGGACCTCAAAAGGTCATCTAGACCATCCCCCTGCACCGAGGCAGGACCTAGTAAACCTAGGCCATCCCTGACAAGTGTTTGTCCAACCTCTTCTTAAAAACCTCCAATGATGCCTATTCCAGAGCTGAACTATCCTTATAGTTGGAAAGTTTTTCCTAATACCTAACCTCAATGTAACATACAACTTTTCTGTTAATATACCCCACAACAATATTAGCTTTGTTTTGCAACTACATCACATTATTAGCTCATATTCAATTTGTGATCCACTATAATCCCCAGATCCTTTTCAGCAGCACTACCACTCAGCCAGTTATTTCCCACTCTGGAGCTGTGCATTTGATTTTTCCTTCCTAAGTGTAATACTTTGCACTTGTCCTTGTCGATTTCAGACCCAATCTCCAATGTGTCAAGGTAATGTTCTAATCCCATCCCAAAAATGCTTGCAACCCCAACCAGCTTTGTGTCTTCCATGAATCTTATAAGAACACCCTTCACTACACTATCCAAGTCACATTTAGGAAAATATTGAATAGTCCCAGTCCCAGGACAGACCACTGCAGGACCCCACTAGATATGTCCTCCCAGTTTGACAGCGAACCACTGATAACTATTCTTTGAGTATGGTCTTCCAACCAGTTGTGCACCCACCTTATAGTAATTTCATCTAGATAAGTTTCCTTAGTTTGCTTATGAGAAGGTCCTGTGGGGCTGGGTCAAAAGTCATACTAAAATTAAGATGTATCAAGTCTACTGCTTCCCCCATCCACTAGGCCAGTAACTCTGTCAAAGAGGGAAATTAGATTGGTTTGGAATGATTTGTTCTTCACAAATTCATGTTGGCTATTACTTATACTCTATTATACTCTAGCATGTGACAGGGCCTTCTAGTTCAAGAAGAACACAGGTAAGTTAAAAACATGGAGACCTGGGAGAAGGGTCGGAATCTGGGAGGAGCTGTTATGGCAGGGATTGGAGAGGCAAAAGATAACATGGAGGGGAAATCAAATAAGTATCTTAGATATCTGTATACTAATGTGAGAAGTGTGGGGAATAAGCAGGAAGCACTTGAAATGCTAGTTGTTAAACACAACTATGACAATTGGCATCACAGAGACTTGGTGGGATAATACGCATGACTAGAATATTGCTATAGATGGATACAGCATGCTCAGAAGGACAGGCAGGGGGGAAAGGGAGGGGTATTGCCTTATATATTAAAAATGTATACAGGTGGACTGAGGTTCAGATGGAAATAGGAGACAGACTTGTTGAAAGTCTCTGGGTAAGGATAAAAGGGGTAAAAAACAAGGATGATGTTATAGTAGGGATCTACTACAGACCACTTAACCAGAAAGAAGAGGTGGATGAGGCTTTTTTTAAACAACTAACCAAATCATCTAAAGCACAGGATTTTGGGGTTGATGGGGGACTTCAGCTACCCAGACATCTGTTGGAAAAATAATACAGCAGGGCACAGATTAGCCAACAAGTTCTTGGAATGTATTGAAGACAATTTTTTATTTGAGAAGGTGGAGAAAGCTACTAGGGGAGAGGCTGTTCTAGATTTGATTTGACAAATAGGGAGGAACTGGTTGAGAATGGATTGAGAATGTGAAAGTCAAAAGATAGGAAGTGTGGCAAGAGATCACCCTGGCTTAACCAGGAGATCTTTAATGACCTAAAAATCAAAAAAGAGTTCTACAAAAAGTGGAAACTAGGTCAAGTTACAAAGGATGAATATAAACAAATAACACAAGTATTTAGGGACAAAATTAGAAAGGCCAAGGCACAAAACGAGATCAAACTAGCTAGAGACATAAAGGGTAACAAGAAAACATTCTACAAATACATTAGAAGTAAGAGGAAGACCAAGGACAGGGTAGGCCTGTTACTCAACGAGGGAGGTGGGAACAATAACAGAAAACGTGGAAATGGCAGAAGTGCTAAATGACTTTTTTGTTTCAGGTTTCACCAAAAAACGTTAGTAGCAATTGGAAGTCTGACATAGTGAATGCCAGTGAAAGTGAGGTAGAATCAGAGGCTAAAATAGGGAAACAACAAGTTAAAAATGACTTAGACGAGGTAGATGTCTTCAAGTCACCAGGGCCTGGTATATCTTGACTTTAGTAAGGCCTTTGTTACTGTCTCGCATGACCTTCTCATAAACAAACTAGGGAAATATAACCTAGATGGAGCTACTATAGGGTGGGTGCATAACTGGTTGGAAAACCATTCCTAAAAAGTAGTTGTCAGTGGTTCACATTCAAGCTGGAAGGACATATCAAGTGGGGTCCCGCAGGTTCCACTATAAGTCAATGGGAGCACTGTACACAGAAGGCTTGCATGATATTTAATTCCTAAGACTTATACTGTAAATATAACACCATATTGATGACAATGTGTAGTTCACATGTAATTATTCAATACATTCTTTTAGTTTTCTTTACTTAATTTTACACAGTTTATAATCGCAATAATGATGTTTGGAATGGGCGTCGCCTAGTAATTAATGACTAACTTGGTTAAAAGCCTGTTCTAGACAGTCATTAACTTCCAGGAAATGCCATCTGTTTAGTCATTATTATTTAAATACACATATTTTCTTAAATCTCAAACAATGTCTATATATCTTTATAAGGCTCCTACATAATGTACTCTATGCAGGTAAATTGTGACTAGAGGTACCAGTATATACTAAAAAGCAACACAGTCTATAAGGTCCTGTGGCACCTTATAGACTAACAGAAGTATTGGAGCATAAGCTTTCGTGGGTGAATACCCACTTCGTCAGATGCATGTGGTGGAAATTTCCAGAGGCAGGTATAAATATGCAGGCAAGAATGGATTTCCACTCCATACGGCTAAATGCAGTGCCTTGCATGGTGTAAAGTATCAGAGGGGTAGCAGTGTTAGTCTGGATCTGTAAAAAGTGACAAAGAGTCCTATGGCACCTTTTAGACTAACAGAAGTCTATAAGTCTATATCTGCCTCTGGAAATTTCCACCACATGCATCTGACAAAGTGGGTATTCACCCACGAAAGCTTATGCTCCAATATTTCTGTTAGTCTACAAGGTGCCACAGGACTCTGTCGCTTTTTACAGATCCAGACTAACATGGCTACCCCTCTGATACTTTACAGTATAAGGTGCTCAAGGAGTATTTGATAAATTCACAATACTACTTCAAAATATTACATTTTAGCTTCAGGAGAAAATGATGGGCAATTAGTAGAACAGACCCAGACAGAGGCTAAAAGATGCTGCTGAGGGATCATGTGAGGTAGCTTAGGGAGGGGAGAGAACCCAGAGCATTGCGAGGAGCTGCCAAGAGCAAGAAAGAACTAAAACAAAGATGGTGGGACCATCCCAAAGGCTGTAAGTAGGAGCCAGGAATTGTGAAGGAGCAGCTGGCTACTACAGCAGGGCAGGGGAATTCAGATCATGAGTTTTGCAGGCAAGTCTCTGGTGCAGGCTAGTCTCTCTAGAGCTGGTTGAAAAATCGGAACTTTTTTAATGAAAATTTCTTAGGTAAAATTTGTCCCTGATTTTCACAAAAAAACCCCAAACAACCACACATTGTAAAAGTTTTCAGCCAGCTCCATAGTTCACAGACGTGGCCAAAATTCCAGAATGTGACAGCTTGATTGCGGAGTGGTTTAAAACTGCAATGCCAATGTGTGTCTAGTAGGGCAAGAAGCCAACAGGTTCTCTTTGCTGAGCCACCTTCAGTGAGTACAGAGCAGAGCTGAAAAATATCAGTCACCCTGCCCAGAGCTGAACTGACTGATTGGGGTGAGCAACAAAGACAGGGGAAGACATTTTCCTGTCCCTGCCCCATGTATTTTCAGCACCAGGGGCAGGGAATGAATTAGGGGGATAGAAAATATTGGGTGGAAGAAGCAGACAACCCCCTTCCACATACCCCAAAGGAAGGCAAGTGGAGGCTGCACCATGATAGTGTCAGAAGGGTGGGGAACATACGTATCATCTATGAACATAAGTGGTGGGAGGGATAGTTGGCCAGTGAACCTCCACCAGAGAGACAGATCCAAGCAGGAGGGGGGCAGGCTGTCTGAAGATGGTGGATGACGAAATCTCAGGGAAATCTCCACTGGTTCAGATACGTATCTGGATCAGGCTTATCTCAACTGCAAACGCTTTGGGGTTTTCCGTCACTTATTTTTAGATATCTTTATGGCCATGTCGACAGAAGTTGCTGTGAGGCGGTATCAGGTTTTACCTCTTGCTAATTAGGAAACTTATTAAACCAAAATTTCAGCTGAATTCACACAGCTGAGTACAGCCCTGGTGGCTGGGGACCTGGCAGCCCCTGGGCTCATTTGAGGAATTGTCCCTCAAATAATTTTCACACGTTGGCTACTATGAATGGGACAAGGAGCTGCAGTAGCAACTGAGTAGCTGCTAAAGAGCTGCAGACAGAGTGCAGCTAAATTGGGGCCTCAGAGGAGAAGTGGCAAACATAAAAGGACCAAATCCAGGCAGGGTTCCTGATTCCAAAAAGGAACAGGGTCTCTGATTTAAGCCCAAATCAGCAAAGAAGCAGCCTGAAACAGTGGGGAGTAGGGCTATAGGTGGGTTTGAGTAGCTAGTCAGTGGGTCTAGCTACCAGTGAGGATCACACTGGGAACAGATATACTCAGATGTTGTTACCTTTGGGCTTGAAATGCCCTAGCCAGGAACTGTGAGGAGAGGCCAATGTTTACTGATCACTTTGGGTGTCATTGAAGCAAAACAAACAAATATCCCCCCCCATAAAATCAATTTTTTTATGAGCTGTGAAATGGCCTCTGATCATTAAGAATCCCAAGGCACTTTCCGCAAGAGCAAGAGCATTAACTCTGGTGTCCTGAGCAAATTCCAAGTGGGATAATTACATTTTGTGTACAAAAATTCCCTCTGGTATTTCAGATGCAGCATCCTTCACTTTTTGTCCTAAACCATTGGGCAATGTTTCTCTCTGTTGTTTCACTTAAGTGTTATACCCCAGAGACGGCGGCATCTCAGCTGTAGGTGAAGTGATCCCTGCATTTAATTTATATTTCAATTTAACTGCAAAATTCTTTGGGACCTTTTAAGACAAAGGTACTATAATCATGCAAGGTGTTACATTTATTATTACCACAAATACACCTGAAAAATTAAATTCAAGCAGAACCTCATCATTCCTATCCTCCTTTCAACCTTCCTGTGTTTGTTCCTATCTCCATTATGTGTGTCTCTTGTTCTATCTGTGTCCACACTACCGCAATTATTACCACCTTTCTTCCTCATGGCTCCACAGACTTAAGGCATGACAGGTCAAATGACTATCCTCCTTCATGTCCTTGTTCAAGCAAATAAGGATGCAGCCCTTATGTGGCACAAGAAATTGCAGACAGTGCAATTATCCAAAACCATTGTCAGCTTTGAAATGTCTTATAAATTTCTGTTAATGTTTCTCTGCCATGCATCAGGCTTGCATCAAGTGTCTTTTTCAACAGTATTATTGTAGATGGCCATTTATCAGGTGTATATTGTACTGCAGGGTAGTGTTTAGAAATTCCATTTGCCATATGTTATTCGTGATCCTTGCACACAGCCTTCATTTGTCAAAGGATTTAGATCTCAGCTGTGTTTAGTTTTGGGGGCTTGAGAACAAGTCGACCCATAGGCAGACACCTAATGATATAATTTGTGCAGTGCTAAAGGTTCGACTGCCCTCTATCAACCTTTATGCAGACAACTCCTTTGAATACAGTAATGGATGACAATATCAAAAGCATAAATCACGGCAAACTTCAAGGTTTCCTGGAAAACATGACTCTTAAGCTTTAGGCACATGGACATTTGGCACAACGTCAGAAACTTTTTGGACTATTCATTTATCCAACACTAGCCAAAAATAACCAAAGACTCTATGTGTCTGTTGATTTGTTTTGAAATCCATTCAAAATGGCAAAGAAGTTAAAAAGTCAGAGGCTGGGGTGGCAACTCAGAAATGAGACTTCTGAAATAAGAAAGATTCTTTTCTTTATCTCAGAACATGTGGTGCTAATAACCCAGGTTGTGTCCCTCAGACAAAACTCCTTCCTTGAGCTTAATGTTACTAGACAAATAGTTAAAGTAGCAAATAGAAATTATGTAGTTCAGGTTCCTTATTTATGCTTTAGAAAGTAGTAAGTAGAGCCCCACAAGAGGGGTCTCTGCTCTGGGGAGGCAAATACACTACGGATTTTCTCACTTCATTTTCCTGGGAATATTCTGTTGGTGTGGCAGGGGGAGGGGAGAGGGAATGTTGTCACCACAGCATGGGACGGCCAGTGCTTCTGTCTCCAATCCCCGCTGACCCTAGAGGGTCCACTGGAGGCCCTTCTTTCCTTCACTCTGGTTCAATCCCTCACTATGTACCTCATTTGCCCTCCCCCTACGTTTTTATTCCTCCTTTTCAAGATCTTTTTATATTCTCAGAGTTTCTTCTACCCGCCTCGATCTTTTCAACTCCTGCTTCCCAAAAGTTCTTCTAGTGGAGGAGCAGCCTGAGGGCAATGAAACTGGTCTCCTCTCTGTAACAATGCTACTTACCCACTCCTCACATCTCTCAACTTCTGCAGGTAAGGAAAGGAAATCACCTGACTTCTGATCCTGCTGAGCACCCAGAGAGACACTGTAGCTATGTCCTGTTGTCCTGTCCTCCAGAGAGATCAGGGAGGTTCAGTCTTTATGTTGCCTCCCCTCCTCCAGAAATCCAGGTACTTATCATGGTGCCCATGAACATACCTGTTTATGTCCTTGAGCTGTGCCACTATTGCTGTGACTCTTCCTTTCCAATACTTACTATAGAAAATGCCTTGAACACTATAAATACTGAGGTAAAGTTATTTAGTTAACTCGGGTATCATCTAAGGGAAGTAATACATTTTTAAAGATAACTATTCTATCTGCATAGAAGCAATAGCAAGACTAGGTGGCTGTGAAGCATGCCTAGGGCAGAAGGAAGAATAGAAAAAGAAGAGAGGAGGGAGAGATGCAGTGAAAGGGAAAAGTAGGCAGAATGCTTAACTTCTTTTTAAAAAACCAACAAAACAGTTATTGCACTAACAGCTAAATATACATTACATACTTTCCTAAGAATATCTTTACAACAATCAGCTGTAATTGCCGTGGAGATGTTCAAAGATCACAAAGGGGAGTGAAAATTGTCCATAGAACAGTTTTCCTATTCTACTATAATGTGGTTCTCGCTATGGCCCTGTCTTCATTGAGATGTTAGCTGGAACTATAATTTGTGTTTTGCACTAATCCAACTCCTGTCCACATATTAACATCTCTAGGTTGAGCTAAGTGGTGCTTTAAGATTGAGCTAGCTGGCATGTTTGTGGGCATGCACTGAGCTACTAATGCAGTGAGGGATGCAGCAGCTCAATTTACTCATCAATTGCCAATCCCATTAAGTTGCTAATCTAATCACTCTGTGTTGCTAATCTATCTAATCACTCTGTATGGACTGAGTGTTCTCACTAAAGCTATGTTAGCTCAAGTGGAATAACTAGAGCAGTGAGTCTCAACCTATTTTGGGCCACATCCAGACAATATATATACTACCTGTATGGCCCCGAGTATGTCAAATGGCCCGCAGCTGTGTGCTGATTCAGCCAAAGCAGCCCACGGATTGAGAACCACTGAATTAGAGTGTAGTAACTCAAGCTAATGGTTGCTGTGAAGACAAGCCCTGAGGAAGAGTTTGGGAGCCCCTTGCCTAGAAGAATGAGAACCAGATTGGGAGTCAAGAATTCCTGGCTTGCTGTGTGGCCTCAAGCAACTCATTCATTTCTCTGCCTTAGATTCCTTGTCTATTAGATGGTATGACAATTCATTATCTACCACACATGGCTACTATGAGGATTAGTCAGTGGTTAAATACTTTAAACATGTAATGTGCAACACAAGTACTACAACCCATCCTGGAGAATGATCCCACACTTTCACAGGCCTTGGGTGGCAGGCCAGTCCTCGCCCACAGACAACCTGCCAACCTGAAGCATATTCTCACCAGTAACTGCACACCACACCATAGTAACTCTAGCTCAGGAACCAATCCATGCAACAAACCTCGATGCCAACTCTGCCCACATATCTACACCAGCAACACCATCACAGGACCTAACCAGATCAGCCACACCATCACCGGTTCATTCACCTGCACGTCCACCAATGTAATATATGCCAGCAATGCCCCTCTGCTATGTACATCGGCCAAACTGGACAGTCTCTAAGGAAAAGGATAAATGGACACAAATCAGATATTAGGAATGGCAATATACAAAAACCTGTAGGAGAACACTTCAACCTCCCTGGCCACACAATAGCAGATCTTAAGGTGGCCATCCTGCAGCAAAAACACTTCAGGACCAGACTTCAAAGAGAAACTGCTGAGCTCCAGTTCATCTGCAAATTTGACACCATCAGCTCAGGATTAAACAAAGACTGTGAATGGCTTGCCAATTACAGAACCAGTTTCTCCTCCCTTGGTTTTCACACCTCAACTGCTAGAACAGGGCCTCATCCTCCCTGATTGAACTAACCTCGTTATCTCTAGCTTGCTTCTTGCTTGCATATATAAACCTGAGCTCATGCTGCAAAACGTCTGTTAGTCTATAAGGTGCCACAGGATTCTTTGTTGCTAACACAAGTACTGACTATCATTGCTCCATTTTAACATTTGCAAATATGAATTTAAATCAGAGTCCCATGATTCCTCATATAAGCAGGCTGATGTTGTAAACATGGGTAATTTGGCACTCGTCAGTTCATAGTAATCACAAGCTTCTTCCAGGAGTTGTCTGGCAGACCCTTTAATTTCACAATGTCCACTTCCCACTGTCAGTTTTTGATAGCTAATCACCACACAATTTTCCACCATAATTATGCATCCAAGGCATAATTATGTGTCCTGAGCTGGAGTAAATCAGTTATTTCCATTGGCTTCAATGGATCTATACTGATTTATGCCAGCTAAGGGTCTAGCCCTGAGTATTTATACATATGCATTGTTTACAGTAGTTTGTCACATCCTTATTTCCTTTTTCATTTAGCAGAATAATATGCTGTAACATGTGTGCCCGGATTTTTCTTATCATGAGGGAGACTTCTTCTGTTCTTCTCAGATTCACTTATCAGTTTGGCAGAAACAACCTGGCCTCATTTGTACAGAACTCCCATTGACTGATAATGGAAACTGGTTGCAGCATTAACTAATTTGAGAGGTGCTCCAGCCAGGCCTGTTGATGTAAAGGATTGAACATGGTTTTGGGAGCCTAATATCTTTTTATCTGTGTTCTGCTTTGGGTTGCATAACTTCCATGTATGTACAGTTTATTTAATTTTAGAAAATTAAACAGGCAGTTACATTTAATACATAGGACATGCCCACCATTGGCTATACACATGCACTTTGAGTATGCTGTACTGAGGACTCTTCCTGAAGATAAAATCAATGAAGTTAGAGATAGAGAAGCCTTGTTTGGCCATCTAATCTATCCTCCTTCCAATGCATGATTGTTCCTTATAGTATGTGTGTTAATGCTGAATCCAGTGTAGTTTAAGCATCTCAAAGATGTAGCTTTTATCATTACTAGTGTTGCCAACTCTCTCAAATTTATCACAAGTAATGCAATTTTGGCTTTAGTGTCTTGGAATAGATCCTTATTTTTACACTAAAAGTCTGATAAAAGGACTATCTGAACCAATGACTTCATAAACAATTCCCTTTATGTGAAAGGCTGAGCATCCTGGAAGATCACTGAAAACCACGGGAGTTACAGGAGGGTCACATCTAGCGGGAGCCCAGCAGCACCATGCAAGAGTGGGTTTACAGGATTTTATATTAGAAATAATCTGGGGTGTGTGTGTGTGTGTGTGTACACACACACTGTGGCAAGATGACCCATGTTAGTATGGTGGGTTCTGCACTTTTCTTGGTGGAGGTGCCTAAGACTAAGAGGATGGGTAAGGAAGGGCATCCCTAGCCTCTGTTTCTCAGAGAGTGGGGATGGATGGCAGGAGAGAGATCACTTGATCATTACCTGTTAGGTTCACTCCCTCTGGGGCACCTGGCATTGGCCACTGTTGGTAGACAGGATACTTTGGTCTGACCCGGTACGGCCATTCTTATGATGCTGCCCCTGCTCTTGGGCACCAAGGTCCCTGCTAGTGGCCCAGGAAGGTGGTAGAGGAGGGAAGCAGGGGAGGGGGCCTGGGTTTGCTCTTCATTCTGAGCCCCAGTCCCTCTCAATCTCTGTGGATTCTTACCCTCTTCCCCCTTGGGTGGGGTACCTTTGGTCCTTAGACACTGGGGAAGGGAGTCTCCCTCCCCTACTAGGGCAGGGTCTCCCTTACTTCAATTCTCTGGTCTTTCAACTCTCACAGCACACCTCCAAGCTCCAGTCCTCTCTCCTCCTCCTCTGAGGGCCTGAAGCAGGGGGTTTTATTAGGTTCCTGACAGGGCCTTAATTGACTACAGGTGCTTCAATTAACCTGTAGCAACCCCACCCTAGTCTACAGGGAACCACGCCTTAATTAGCCTAGGGCTAATATATATCCCCTCTCCCACTGCTCTTTGGCCCTCCTGTATCACAACACACATGTACAGATAATCTTATATATGTGTGTGGGTGCGTGTGTATATGGAAAGATTCAGCTGGCCATTATCTACTCCTTTCCATAGAATCCTTAGAATACATCTGTATTTTTTCTGACCCATTAAAAAAACAAATAGTTTATTTCAACAAAGGCCCAAATTTTGTCACAAAAGAGAAGCATAGTAGCCCTAGGACAGATACTCTGTCTTGTCACCCAGTTCAGTTCACAACCATTCTTGCCAGAGCAATGAGCTATTAGCAATTTTGATTTTGTATTATTCCTACCTAATCTAGGGACATTTGCTCTGGTTTCTCTATCAAAATGGAGAAAATAGGGTTAGATTTTTTTTCATTCCTGTGTTCTCACTGGACTTGTTTGAACTGGCTGATTCTGTGGGAGGCTGTAGGGTTGTATCACATATATTTATTAAAGAGAAAATTTTGCCTCCTGCTGTTCCTCCACTTCTCCCCTCCCCCTACCCCAGAAGAACACGTACACAACAGAGGGGCAGATAACAGGATACCAGGAACCTCACATAGGGTGTGTGCAGATCTTCACTAATACTGTCTGATCCAAAACCCACTGAAGTGAATGGAATAATGACTTCTTGATTTGAATGAAATTTGATTAAGGTCTATATAGAGGGTATGTGTGGTTGGATGACATGAAGGAAGAAAAGGTTCAGGTCCTTTATAATTCTTTAGATATTGAAGGTGGGACATAATCAACATGGATACTACTGCAATGTCTTGGAGAATGAGAATTCCTCCCTCATGGGCCTCCATGGTGTTCCACTGCCAAACCCTTCTATGCCCAGGCAGGATTTTCCTCTAAGAAAGTGTTGTCACTATTCCCACTTAATGCTGTAGTTGGACTAAAAAAAAATGTAAACATATAATTCAACCCTTTCCACATAGTCTGTGAAAGGGAGTGAGCCAGCGTGACAAGGAAGAAATGCTGAGAGACAAAGGGAGCAGAGAACAGAGAAATGTGAAACACTACCCAACTAATAACATTGAGTTTAACAGAGATTTTCCACTCTGTCTGGTAGGTCAAATGATCTTATAATACAGCACTAGACAGAAGGAAAATGGAAATATTTTCATCTTCTCTAGGAGGCAATATTTCCCTAGCTGGAAATTAGTCGCTGGAAAAGAAGTTTAAGGGAGTCTGTCAAGGTTTATTTAGACTTCAAAAATAACTTTCTGAAAAGTTGGCCTTTTTGTTGTTGCAGGTTTAGAGGTCAGAGTTCTCCCCATGGCATTCCTCTCTTTACAAGTGATCTTTGCAGCAGCAGCCAGACAGGTATTTTTATTTTAAAGTGACTGTTTGTGTGTCCTACAGTAAACAAAGCTGGACACGTGCACTAGGAAAGATATAGCTTCCTTGGTTGGTTTTGTTTACTTCTGGTGAGTCAAACAAGATGTGGTCTTTTCTTCAATACGGAGAAGCTCCAAAAATCATTTCTCAAAGGCTCGTCAAAGGGAATCCTGATCTCTCAACTTGCAGCCAAAATCTTGTTTTTAAAGTAACTAATTTTTGAAACCAGAAATCCTAGGTGATGTCTCCTGAAATCATTACCACATTATTTCAAGGAAGCATGTAGAAGAGTATCTTGCGTGTTCAATGGAAATCCTATCTGCTGGTAGACAGGTTAAAGTTTGCAGCCTGGAAAGTGATTTTGATTGTGAGTGGAACATGAAAGAACATGCCTCAGCAGTGGTTAAGAATGGCTTTTCCGTCTCTGAAAAATTTAGAATCTGCAGCCTTTTCCCCACATTTGGACCTTGCCCCATTAAGCCATAAAAACATGAAAATTCAAGATGGAAAAGATCTATTAGGTCAGCTAGTCCATCTTAAGCCAATACCTTTGTGACATCTAGGCTAGGTTAAACACTTTGGGCTCCATGCTACACTCTGCCTCTGAAAGCAAATAGGAGCCAAAAATGGAAGATCTGGCCCTCAGTGGCAAGAAAGGGGGAGGGTTAGAAAGAGCTGCTCCCACTTCTTTGTATCGCAGCGAAGATGATTGGCTGAGTTCTACCATAGATTCTGCCCCCACATCATGAGTATTCATAACCTTAAATAATATAGCAGTGATCTACTGGAGGGATGTCTGATTTCCTGTGACTCAGAAGGGCAGTTAAAATCAACAGGATTGGAAATGGTGACTGTATCTTTGTGTAATCTCAAAAGGATTGGGGAACGGAGTTTCTTTGGTGAGGGTCCATGACATGCTATTTCTACTTATCTTACATGGGCACATGTTCATCTGTTGGAACTTTCCTGGGAGAAATTCAAGATGTTTTTGTTTCCTTGTTGTTTCCTTTATCCTATATTGATTGTTTTATTTCTTGTTTGTTCGAGGATGAGCTATTTGTGGGTTTATGTTTTGTTTCAGCTGCGTCAACTTTAATTACTGGATGGTATTGCTAGGTGTTTGTAAACCCATGTCCTCACCTCAAGGGCATTCCCTCCTACCTAGACACACCTCATAGGGACTTTGCCTCTCATACCCTCCCTTGCGGCCACTTTCTCAGACACCATGACCACTCCCAGCCAGCCTCTTCCCCAGACTCACTCACTGGGTCTTCTGTGACTCTTCCTTCTGACCAACTCATACAACGGTTCATTCCCTTTTTGGGGTAAGTAAAGGTCCAACTCAAATACCCAAACTAATTGCCCATCTGCCCCTCTCAGGCTCCACTAAAGTCCTTTGATTCTTGACCCTTCTCCTGGCCACTGCAGGGCTTCTCTCACCTGCTTCTTCTCCAGAAGGAGTCCCCTACTGCCTCCCTCTCCCAAAGATTCCTACAGCTTTCTTAAGAGAGCTGCCTGCTGCAAAATTTCTCTTATAATTAATAACTTTTGGGCATCTCCTGGGCTTCTCTTCTATTTCCTTATCTTTATAGGCCTAGCTCAGGGCTCCTCCCTCTGTTCCCTGTAGATCTCTCAACCTGACTGCCTCAGGCTCTTCCCAGAGTGGGACTCCCCTTGTTCCTCCTCCCAGGGTTTTCCACCCTACTGACTTCCCAGCTCCATCAAAGTACTACTCTCCCTGCTTCACCACCACAACTGAGGGGTCAGTCTTTCTAATTAAGCATCATTATACCCAGCTGGGAGTCACTAATTAGCCCTTATGTTGTTAATTAGCCTTCATCAGTGAGGCTGAGGGATAGCTGCTAAGTCATGGGCAAAGGTGAGACCAGCTTGCCTTAAAGGGTCAGCCAGGCTGTTACAGTTTTTCACTAGTTGCTGTTAGCAAGTTTCTGGTAAGCACATGGAATTCCTTTGGACAAAGGGTATCTTGCAGATTAAAATGCAATTTTAAATTTATTATTGCAAAACATGCAGCTGTTTGTCATTCCTTATTCAAGCACAACTGCCATTGGCTTCAATGGGAGTTTTGCCTGAGTAAAGATTGCAGAGTTTGGCCTGTTTTTGCTAATGGCTGGATCCATTGTAAAAATAAAAATAAAAAAATGGCATCCATCCACACTACATGTTATAGATCTTTCCTCAACAAATGCAACTGAGCAGGTCACTAGGAGCTGTGGAAGATTTTATTTTATTCCCCATAGATCTGGGGTCTCGGAGATCAAAGTGGTGTGATGAGGCTCACAGTTTGTGAGATGTCGTTTTTCAACATGCTAGTTATCACATAGCAACAGACTGATGGATACAAATTCTGATTTCTGTAGCTGGCAGCCATTGATTTATAGTGAGTGGCTAAAGGCAAGCTACAATTTCTTCAAAAACCGTACATAGTCTTTTTTTTACTGGCTTTATTTTGTTCTTTTTTCCCCTCTTTTTTGTCTTTCTTTTTGGTGTGTTAACATTTTGTTTCCTTTTTTAAAGGCTCTTCTATCAGGGAGTTATTTAAATCAGCCTGGGAGAGAGCTCTATATCTCAGACTACAGTATTCATCGATCATGCTCAGTAGAGTTCACCGATGTATGAATTGACCGTTTTCCATATATGGCCATTGTTTTTAGCCTCTCCACAATTGGGCGTGGGTGTGCGTGGGGAGGGGTGATAATGGGAAGGAGGGAAAGGGCTGAAATGGAGGGCCAAATGTTGACTTCTATGGAAATTAGGGATCACAAACCATGATTCATGCAGTACATACAGAGCCAAAGTTTTAGATGACCAAAGCCCTTAACAATTAATTAACTGTTGACTTTTACTGCCTGTGCCACAGATGTGCTCTCATTTGTACAGAGCAGTCCCTTGCAAACTATTTTTTTGTTAAAGTGTTTACAAAGAAACTGTTAAGTGCAAAAAAAATCTCTTCTGCAAAAGATGCTTCCATGAATGCATGGAAGTGTGGGTGTACTCACAACTAAAAATATGCAAAAAGTTGAAAACTGCATAATACTTAATTTTGTAAGAGTTTATGGGAGTCCTTTTCAAAAGAGTTCCATGCCTCATTCTCCCATGCTCTCTGGAGTTTGGAGTTTGATGTTTCCCATCAAAAAAGCAGAATCTATTTCATTTACAAAACAAGTTGGATTTAACTCTATAATTTGTAAATATTTATACATAGTTCCAGAGAATACATGGGCTAAACTGCATTTTTTCCTGATTACTTATATGCCTTAATACATCATCTTAGATCTCACATTTTGTACTTGCAAAATTAAACTTTCTGATGAATAGGCATTGCACAAAGAAGATGACAAATCAGCAGACTCCTGTGAGAAACAAAATCTAAAGTGGCATGTAATTCAAGTGGAACAAGTTTTATCTGAAGATTATTTTCTATTTTCCATTTTTAATTGACTGGTTATGAAAGGAGTTTTTTATATTTGTGACTTGGGCCTAATCCTACAAATCTAATATGTGCAGAAATTTTTGCAGTATTGGGGACTTGGTAACGTTGGTTTGATATCATATATAGAATATATGATAGTGATTATATTTTATTGTGTATTGTAACATGGGAAGACAAGTGGTGACACAAACACCATGCTTCCTCTGGAACCTGCTTTGGTACTGCAGGCACAGTAGCATTATTTACTTGAACAGTGTGTTAATGCAAATTAAAAGAAAAAACCCAAATTAACCCCAAAACATCAGATACTTATACTGAGGGCTTGTCTTTACTAAGGGGGTAGGTTGACCTAAGTTATGCTACTCCAGCTATATTATTCAAATAGCTGGAGTCGACGTAGCTTAGGTCAACTTACCCCAGTTTCTTCACTGTGCTGCGTCAACCGGAGACGCCCTCCGGTCGACTTCCCTTACTCTTCTCGGAGAGCTGGAATACCAAGGTCGACAGGACAGCACTCTGCCATCAATTTAGTGGGCCTTCACTAGACCCGCTAAATTGATCCCTGCTGCGTCGATTGCAGTAGTGTAGATTTCAGAGTGAAGACCAGCACATTCCAAATTTGTGGCTCAGGCCCATTTCTTCTTAAAGTCCTGGTTAACTTCTAACCTTAAGACTATATTAGAATGATAGCCTTAAACAATTATGGCATTTGGTTCCTTCCTCCTTGAATCTCTCTCAGGATCTGGTGAAACAACATTAGTCCTACTGTGTCACAGCATTTATTGAAATGCAAAATAATGTCACTTTACATTTTATATCCTTGTTTTTCCTTCTTTTCTCAGATTTTTCTCTCATTCGTAATTTATTTACACATATTAATATATGTGTATCTATATGGTCAAGATATTCAAACGTGACTAGTAATTTAGGGTGCTTCAGCTTTTTGCGTTCCCAACGTAAGACACCTTAAAAAGGCCTGATTTTCAGAGGGTGGGTACTCAGCACATTTTGAAAATCAGCTCACTTTAAAATGTCAAATAGGGTACTCTAAAAGTGGAAGCACCCAAAGTTACTTGTAACTTTTGAAAGTCCATGTATACATCTATATTACTCACACACACACATTTCATGACTCATCACACCGACACCGGTTACTCCACTTCTCAACTGCATAAAAGTTCTCTAGTGCTGATAGGATGTTGTGGAGACCTTAGAGACATCCTCCTAGTAATGAGTTGCAGACAATCTAATCCATCCAAGTCTTTGACTATCTCTCCAATCTCACTAAATTCTTAACCTCATGCTTCCTATTTCCTCTTATTCTTGTCCTTCTGGGAGATACTGGATACTTGGGATGAAACATTTCAATCTCTGTGCCTACAGTTTTGTCAGTATGTAGGACACAAGGGCTTGTTTCATTGTTTGCTTTAGCACTAGTCTCTGTTCTCTCTGCTAGTTCATAGGAAGGTTTTTTTCTGTGGACTGTATCACTACACACATCGCAGAAATCTTTTTTCCTGTCTCCATTAGCCTATAAAATTGGGAATACCATGCTCTGAACAGTTTCCACTAGGACATCAGGACAAATATATTTCCATCCTTTTATCTTTATCTCAGGGCAAAGGCTTCAACATTTAAAGCATAAATAAATCCCACTATCCCTGTTTGTTCAGGAAATGTATCTTTCTGAAAGCCTCTTTGCTTTTCAATTCAGCAGAAACCAGCAGCACTAACTAACCCCTTGGCTGATTCATGATTTATCTATGCCAGGGTGAAGTGGCCCATGTATTAGTTGGAGGAAATACACTTCTAGTTTGTAATTTTGATGAATGGTTACTGTTTTTTTTAAACGATTGTTTTAGTTATTTGTCATTATTTTGAAGACCTTCTGCAAATATTGCTTTTAATAGTTTAGTGAATGATGTATTTGTTAAGGGAAAACTACACAAATGAATAAAATTAGAGCAAAGACTCCCACAAAGGAACAAAACTGGCACTGTACACCCAGACAAATCATGCCTTTGAAATGCTTCACACGATGAACTGTAGATAAAATGTACTGGCACTGCAGTTGAGGTTTTTTGGTCATACTTTATATTGAGGTTTCATGTATAAATGGTTTACAAAGGATTTATAAAATGATTATATGTTATAGGCATGTCACAGACACAAGTAGCATATGTATCAGTGGCTATAAATGCATCAGTAGAAGGATTTATAAGACATTGTTATTAGCAACCAGTTTATCTGTTGGACTTTATACCAATCTATAGCAATTGATTAACTATATAGTAAAACAACTATTAATAATTGATTAACCCTTTATATGTGGAACCTCAATATAATGTTTTAGGAAAACAAAACAGTCCTCTTCTTTCATTATTTTTAAGAACTGAATATTATGTGTTATAGTTCTGTTTACAGTGGAACTACCAGCCAAATTAGAAGCAATCATTTAGGGTGAAATGCTGGCTTTGTTGCAGTCAATGGGTGTTCTGCAATTGACCTCTCTGGGTTCAGGATTTCAACCTTAGTTATCTTCTATCAATTTTGACACTGGCTACTACTTGAAATCCAAGTTAAAGAGTCACTTGTTTGAAAATCTTGTGCATCAAACAACCTCTGTTTTCTCCTACAAATCTCTTCTGAAAACACATTTCCTTGAGGATACCTTTGAAAATGCAGTCACTCCAAATTTATCTAGGTATATTTCAGAGTTGAATTTGGCTCTTTATTAGCAGCTTCAGTTTCTGCAACCAGAACAATTAATTAAACATCTGCGGTTAAAGTTTGAAAATTATCTAAACCATAGGGCCTAATCCTATGCCCTTTGAATTCAGTGGGAGTCTTTCCTTTGATTTCAGTGGGCATTGGATTAGACCCAGGGGCGGCTCTAGGCATTTTGCCGCCCCAAGCACGGCAGGCAGGCTGCCTTCAGCGGTTTGCCTGCAGGAGGTCTGCTGAAGCCGCGGGATCAGCGGACCCTCCGCAGGCAAGCCGCCGAAGGCAACCTGCCTGCCACCCTCGCGGTGACCGGCAGAGCTTGCCGCCCCAGGCACGCGCTTGGCGTGCTGGTGCCTGGAGCCGCCCCTGATTAGACCCCTCCTGGGGAAACTCAGTCAAGGAACACTGTTAAGGACCAATTCTGCCCTGATTTACAGGATACATGTGTGAACAAAATTTGTCCATAAATTTTTTTAACTTAAATAGGCTCTTAATTAAAAAAACACAGCATTTTTGTTCTTGTTCTCCTACAAAAATACACAATTTAAGATAGCTTCTACCTTGCCATAATTTTTTGAAGGAAGATTTTTATGTTGGACTAGCCATTCATTGGAAAACCACATCTGGCAGTGAGGAGAATACATGACAATATCGTATGGGATTTAATTTGCCATTAAAGACCCAGTTGTAACCTTTTCAGGTTCTGAAAATTAACACACCTCTGTGTTTGTTTTTTAAATCACTGTTTTAATAAAAGCTTTGCCACCAGATATTTGTTAGAAGATGGTCACTAGCTATGAATCACTCCCTTTTAATCAATTGAGCAGTAACAGGAACAGAAGCTTCTACATTAGGAAGCACTCTCTTCTCTCTTTAAGAATAATGGATTGGTGAAATGACCTCTGGGGCAAAGTTGTTGGGACAAGGCAGAAGGTCAGTCAAGGAGCAATTAGATGTTGTCCTGTGGGAAATGGGTAAGTGTAACCCAAAAGAGTGAGGGTGGCAAAAGCTAAAGATAATAGAGTTGTAGAAAAATATTTTATCACTAGTAATATTAAACAATATGATAATTTTCAGTAAGAAAACATTAAACTGTTAAGATTTAATATCTTTGTATCAGAAAGTCTAATCCAATTGAAATAAATATTGAGCAAATCAAGTAAGAGGGAATTTGGCTTCTGGTGGATTTGAGATTTGAGCTATAGATTTGTTACTGACATCTATTGCAAAATATGAAACAAACTGGTACACATGTGTATAGGATGGTATTTCAGCAGTGAGAAGAATAGTCTTCTAGCTTCAACACCTGTATGTCACAAACAGAAAATAGACTATGAAGCTGATTCTGTCTGCATCTTTCAGATTGTGATACCAGTGGCATTTGTTTATGTAAGCCTCCCAGAGCTAGAAGGCTTAGAGGGTGGAACTTTCTGCTCCCTCTATAGGTAACAAGTCAGATTGAGAGAGCCTCATTTACATTACTTATTCATAGTTACAAATTGAAATGCTGCATTTTGTTGCTTTTGTTCTAACTGTATAAATGCTAACAGATTGTTAATGTAACTGCACTCATGAAAGGGCATAGGAATTGTGCAGGATATGCCCTGGAGTAAGTGGGTCATCCTAACGTCACAGGTAGTGAACTCTGGTTCAGGAATGGAATTAAAACTAAAAAGTAGACAGTTGTGTCTTAAAGCCCAAGAGCAATAACCTAGGGGCTCTGTCCATAGGTCCTGCTCTTATGTTTTTTCTGGGTTCCCTACATGGAGATTCTGAACCCTGTGTGATTCTGTGGGGTGAGCTCAGGCTAACTTGGCAGTAGCTGTGCAGAGCTACTTCAAACCAGGGCCTATCTGGACCAGCAGCAGCATAAAGCTAATTTCACAGTGAAGGCCTGACGGGATCCTTGGTGGTGGCTCAGAGCTGACTTTGCATCAAGGCCTGACCAGACCAGTGTTGGCAGAGCTGATATCACAGAATGGGTTCAGGAAACTACACAGAGGAGTGAGATGCTGTGGTGCAGACTTTTCATAGGCCCAGATCCTCAAAGGTATTTAGGTTCCTAACTTCCATTGCAGCCAATGAAAGTTAAGAACCTAAATACCCTTGTGGATCTGAGCTATAAAGTTTAAGACCAGAAGGAACCATCAGATCATCTAGTCTGATCTCCAGTGTAAAACAGGCCATGAAATTTCACTCAGAATACCTTTATATTAAGCCAAAGGCAGATGCAGCCTCCCAATTCAATGGCTGCACTACACTAAACTGCCAAGGGAGCACTGACCATCTGCAGCAGTACCCTCAGCCCTGGCACTGCAACCCTAATCTTGGCCTGGTGTGGCAGGGAAGCCCTGGCGAGGGAGTGAGGAACTAGAGAGCAAACTGGCCCCGTGATCACCTCGCAGTGGCAGGTCCTGTCCTGTAGGGCTGGGCCCAGCTCCCTGCTCCAGGCGTTGCAACCTGGAACACAGGTTTGCAGTGCCATTCAGGTTTGGCTCAGCAGTCTCTCTGTCATGACGGAAGGGATGGCCAGGCCAAACCTGAGTGGTGCTCAACCCCAGGCACCAGGGAGCAATGCCTGGAGAAAAACTGCAACTCCAGGCACCATTCAAATTTGGCATGGATGCCCCTCTGTCATGACAGAGGCATAGCTGGGCCACACCTGAGTGGGGTTCTGACCCTGTGCACCATGTCACAACGTCCGAAATAGGGAGCTTGGCTCAGAACAGAAGACACCTCTGCAGGGTGAGTGCACAGTGGGTGGGCACAGTCTCCAACATCACCACCCCTCGCCGTACCCTCCCTCCACACTGGGTCAGAAGAAGTGTTCATTTACCTGTTTTTGCACTCTTGGTTTCATGATTTCTGTGGATGAAGGTGAGCCCATGCTAAAGCCACCCCTGTATTAAGCTCTAAGACCTTGGCTAGACCAAAACATTTCAGTCCTAAGAAAACTAAACTGTGTGTCACAGGCAGAGAACAGGAGAGACCAAGGTGCCACCAATGCCCAAATGACAGGGAATTGATTTGCCGTGGTATATCCAGTTGATCCCAGCAAGCAAACCATGCTACTGAGGAAAGCAAAAAACCCACCAAACCCTGAGGTCCGTGGTCTGGTGTGGACCATGAAGGCGAGCCAGCCCCAGACTTACCACTGGACCCGTGAATGGAATTTTAGATAGGTGGAGATCGTTGTGTGACTAAGAGTTTTTGGCTTCAGCAAGCTGGACATCTAATACTTGGAACTGCTTGGCTGGCCATCCTACCCTGATGGGATTTTGTTCGTTTTGCTGTATATAAATATATATGCCATTATTGTGCCTCATTTGTTTGTTTTTCTCTCCCATCCCGCCCAAACAACAGGTATTTGTGGTTCCATATTGCCAAGGATTTCTGCATGCCTGTGAGTGGGGAAGAAACACCTGAAAATGTGACCAGGGAAGTTTTGTTTTAATTTCCCAGAGTCAGAAACTTAAGTCAATGGGACTTAAGGCCAGATTTGTAAAGGTTTTTAGGTGCCTGAAGACATAGAGAGATGCCTAATGAGATTTTCAAAAGAGCCTAGTACCAATCCACTTCTGAAAAACCCCACTGGGCAACTATCTTTGGGTGCCTAAAACACCTCTGAAAACCTGACACTTAGGCACTTTTGAAAATGTTACTCTGAGTCATAAGTTCATCTGGCCATGAGACTGGTCAATACATACAACCAAGCTCTCTGCCCTTTCTGGGGTACATGCAGGGTCCCAAATAAGCATCCTTCCCTTTCTAGGAAGTAAGAGGACAATAGATTCTATGTCAGCCTCAGCCCCATTGTGCTAGGCATCCAACGAAGTGGGTATTCATCCACGAAAGCTCATGCTCCAAAACGTCTGTTAGTCTATAAGGTGCCACAGGACTCTGCTGCTTATGTCAAGATTGAATCCAACCTTGTTCATTTTCCTTCCCTCTTCCTAATTCTCCTTTATGTCCATCAGCTGGACCTCTTCCCAGATACCTCCCAAGACAAGAAAAGGCAGGATACACCACCATGGTCTGTTAGATAGCAAGATACATAGCAAGAAAAAAAGCTGTAATATATGTGATCAGTGTATAATGAGATTACTTTGAGATCAGGAGCCTCTCCCAAAATACACATGTATGTGTGTGGGAGCTGAATGTCCTACTATTAAGCATTCATTGAAAGGCTTTGCACTGTTTCCAAAAATTGATAATAATGTAAGGAGCAGCCATTTAATCTGTGCAAACCAACATAGGCTTTAACACCATTAGTTTATTTTATTGCTCTATTTGTGTATTCATTTATTTTTGTTGATGCTGATTTCTCATTCCTTCTCCATCCTGCAGATTAAACAGATCTAAAACAAATTCACTTCCATTATAATATACTCAAATAATGTAATGTACTTAGAGTCTTTTCTCCCTTCTCTGTGTTTGCTAGGAAACTTACATTCATCTGCTTTACTTGGGCAGAAACAAACCTAGTAAACAATCACATCAGGATTGGAAGGGATCTCAGGAGATCATTTAGTCCAACCCTCTGCTCAAAGTCAGACCAATCCCCAGACAGATTTTTGCCCCAGATCCCTGAATGGCCCCCTCAAGAATTGAACTTATAACCCTGGGTTTAGCAAGCCAGTGCTCAAACCACTGAGGTATCCTTCCTCCCCGTAAACCATGAATATTTTAACTGTAATGAACTTTGTTTTAACTATTACAGCTCATTATAAAATGCTAGACTGCTCTGTTGTATTTTTCTCCTATTTTTTCCCTAACAATTTTATTAAGTAACCTGGGATAGAGTCGCAAAAGGAACTCAGGCATTGCAATGGCTAACTCCTAGGCACCCTGCCACCCTGTGGGATTCAGAGCTCTGAGTTAAGTGTGCAGGCTCCCCATGCATTGTCTGGGGCCACCAAAGGAAGAGATTCACAGACATCAGCAAGCTGCACTGTCAGAGAGCTTGCTGCCCAGTAGGAAAATGCCAAAGGCTGTAAAGTCATTCTCTTGCTCAGTGAATATTTATTTATTTATAAAAAGTGGATCAGTTTCAACAAGGGACATGGAGACAACTCTTGCCCCACAAAGCCCAGTGGTTAGGGGAGTGGTTACTGGGAGGTGGGCAAGTCCCTGCTCCAAAGCAGGCAAAGTGGGGATTTAAACCTGGATGTCCCATGTCCCACTAGGCTATTGGCTAGACTAGGACACATGCCAGTCCCATAAATGCCCAACCTGTTCATCCCCAACTGTCTTTTGCTTGGGTTAGGCGTGCTCAGAGCATACCTACCAGATTGGGCCATGCAGGAGAGACTAGTGGGGAAATGCCCAGTTTGAGAATCCTGCCGGTGCTTAGGCATGAGCTAGGGCTCTGAGCAACTCATTAGTTGTGGAGTGGTGTCCAGACTTAGGCAGCTTCATGCATGCCCACCAGTGGAAACTGAGGCACTAGTTTTGTGAGTGTCAGTGGTAGCTAAATGTTGGGTTTAGGGGCCTAAAGAGGCAGTTAGGTGCTTAAGTCCCCATTGTGCTAGTCATTGTACAAAGGGCAGGGGTCTCTAGTCCATAGTCTGTAGCAGCCTCAGCCCCATTGTGCTAGGCATCGTATAAACCTATAAGAGAGATATAGTCCCTTCCCTGAAAGTTTACAATTTAAATCCCTAATCCTGCAAAGACTTATGCACCTGCTTAACATTACATGCTGTGAGTGGTCCCTTTGACTTCAATGAGGCTTCTCACAGGGTGTGAAGTAAGCTCATCTCTAAGTATTTGCAGGAGCAGGGCCTAAGTAAGATTGCAAGAGTTACTAACTAGGCCAGGCAGCTAATCAATGCTTGCTATTTTGGTATGTGTTTGTAATGGAAAGGTCTGATGACGAGCTTGCCTAATGGTCAAGTCATGGCATTATAGGTCTGACAGCCTAGTTGTCCCAGAGTGGGCCCTGACTGCAGTCTCAGTAATCCCCATGTGCTCAGATTGCACCTGTAGAAGTTCAGTCACTACAGAGGAGTGGGGGTAGGTGGATGGAAAGGAAGGGCAAGATAGGAAGATCTGGACCTGCCCAGTTACAGAGCTATCCCAAATTATGTTTTCCCCGGATCATTTCCTATTAGTCTAGAGCTCCTCAGTAAGGCTTAGCAAATTCTCCACTGTTGTCTCTTAGTGTCCTGTTCAATCAATCAATTCCTTTAGGGTTTTCAGCTCCCAAAGCGGGGGTGGAGGGAATCCAACTCCCTGCTGCTAGGCCAGCCTTCACAAAGCTGTTGCCACTCCTGTCATAGCATCAGCCTTGCTTCCTGATGCCACATGCAACCCCATCCCTCTTTTCCCTCCGCTACCAGTGCATCCTTTTAAACTGTTCCTCCGCTGAGAATGTGCCCTGCACTGGTTGAGAGGCAGGGCCTCCCTAGCCTAGTATTGCTTTTCTCCCAGCTCTGGTTGTAGACCCCATCACAGCGTTCTTTAAGACGTGACTGGGATGATCTTTTCACTATATATAGCAATACTGATCTGGAACATCCTTTGATGTCACTTGTTATTTTACCAACTGTTCTGGGTATTTCATTCAATTTAGTTTAAAGGGACACCATCAATCTGAAAACTAGTCAATTTAAAACATAACTCTTTTAAGGTACAGCTCCTGCCTCTGATGCCTCTTGTCAATTTTTGTGGTTTTAAAATCACATTTTCTTTTTCTTTTTTTTTAAACTTTTCTCTCCTCTGTTGCTGTGTGAAAGACCTGGGGAAATCTGACTCAGTAGACAGGCAGAACAATGAAATTGGCTATACACAAAATGCTGTTAAATGCACAAAGCAAACAAACTAACAAAAAACAAAATATTTTTCTCTTATCTAATAATAGAAATTTTAGGGGTTATTTGTTAGACAGATATATGTGAGTTTGAGCTCTAGAGAACTAAGGAGGTGTAGTGAAACCTTCATATACACTTAATTTAATCCCAAAAGTCATGTACAGAGTCAACTTTGAAATAACAGTTTCACCACAAAAATATTGTTTCGGTTTTATGAAGTTCATAGGAGCTTGTTAAAGTAAAGGTGCTTTCATTATTTTCTTGCAAGCACCTATCTATAGTACATATTTATTGAAAACGAATCCTTTCATTGCTTACCATTGCTTGGGGGGAAAAACATTAGGACAAAATTATGTTCTCCTATTTGAACATGCAACTCCCATTGATTGGAAGACATAATCTAACCCTTAGCTAGGAACTGGAATAAAAAGGTTTATAGCAAATTTATTTTTCAGAGGTTTCTTCAGTTGCCTTGTAGTATTCTGTAAAAATGTATTCTCAACTAGTCAAGATACAATATTAGCCATAACATAACCCAGCAACTCACAGCTCACTTTTAAACCAACTCTCAGTATCAAACATGTCCACAAGATTTACTTCTCAGCCATAATCTAGTTAACACAGAGTTAACAGTGACCTTGAGTTAACTGACTTTAGTTTAACAAACAAGCCAAATAACCAAAATAAAATAGAAACTGAAATATCAACAATCAAAACAATAAGCATTGAATCATATGAAAGAACAGTATCCATAATGCCACTGGTCAAATAGGTACATATAAATGCAGTATGGTCTGTAACTGCTATGATTCTAAACATTCACTTAAGAATCTGGAACAGACACGAACTACTGCACTACTCAGGATATGTTTGCACTTTGAGCTAAGGGTGCAGTACCCAGCTTGAGGAGAAATACATGCCCTAGTTCTCATGGAGCCAGTGTGATAAAAATAGAACATAGCCATGGTGGCTTGAGTGGCAGGAGGGAGTGGCTAGCAAACTGTATACATATCCCTCCGAGAGCTAGTGTGAGTATATCTCAAGCTTGGAATTACACCCCCACTTCGAAGTGGAGATGCACTCTTAGGCCTGGTCTACACTAGGGGGAGGATCGACCTCAGATATGCAACTTCAGCTACAAGAATAGTGTAGCTGAAGTTGACGTATTTTAGGTCGACTTACCTCGCGTCCTCATGGCGCGGGGTTGACTGCCGCCGCTCCCCCATTGACTCTGTTTCCGCCTCTCGTTGCAGGAGAGTACAGGAGTTGATGGCAGAGCAATCAGGGATCGATTTATGGTGTCTACACTAGACGCCATAAATCGATCCCTGATAGATCGATCACTATCCGCTGATCCAGTGGGTAGCGTAGACGTACCTTAGACTTTGTATGTGCAGCATGCCCAAGCCTTTGTGTAATGTGAAGGGTTAAGGAAAACTCAGAAATAAACCCCAAACCTTTAGTCAGATGGTGCCTCTCTCTGTTCATGTGTAATTATAATAGTATGCATGTAATAAGATTCCAGGATTGTCACTCTGTCTGTGTGCCACTCTGAAGCTTAGAAGGTCTGTTGAGTCAGTGTGACACACTGGAAACAGCTACAAGTATGGTTGGGCACTCTTTTTGTTTAGAATATCATGAGGTTCAGTCATCAATAGCATTTGTGGTCTGTTCCCATACATATTTGTTTACAGACACACATGACTTTGTGAATTACATCCATGCAACGGAATGGGCTTTCAGCTAGTTATATGCTATTTTTCTGTGATAAACTCATCTAATTTTCTTGGCCAAGAAATCCCATTAGCTGAGAATTTCTCATGAGATTTGTATTGCTTCCTGTTTTTTCTAAGAGCAGTTTTTTTCCATGGCTTAATTTTGATACTTCCACTTCTAGGCCAGACCAAAACCAGGAAGCGCAGTAGCGGGCAACTTGGAAAAACAATAGCCAGAGGTTTTCATATCTCAAAAAGAGGTTAATTTACTTCAAATCTTTAATGAAAGTTCTGGTTGGTTGGGATTTATTTATCCAACCCAGCTCACTCTCCCTAGGAAATTTGCATTTATTATGCTCCCACTACCCACCACCTCCAAGAAAATGAAAATAAAAAAAAGGCAAAGATAGAGTCAAAGAGAGGGCTCTCACATATTTTTTTGGCACTAATATGCTTCCAGATTGCATCTAGTTTTGAAGTATTTTTAAGGGTTATGGGTAGGGGGACTCCTGATCCCACATTAGTTCAGAGAGTTAAAACATTCAGTAAATTAAACTCCTCGCCTTGGCATGTCTATCAAAGCCTTTGAGCCTTTAATGTAATTTAGAACAATTGTCCCAGTGGGGAGGTCTAACACTTTGACCGGTTGCAGTTAAATGTTTGAACTGTCTGAGAAAACTAGTGGGGTTATAAGAATTCAAGGGTAAACTGCATGACATAGTTCTGTTGATAATAATGTTCCAGAATTTATATTTATTAATATTGCTTTATTTTGGTCAGACTCCCACAGGAAATCCTGAGGAGTGAATGTCTCTGGCATGTTTTATCTTAGATAGTTCCATCCTTTTGGTATTGCACACTGATAGCAAGGCTGAAGAGTACCTTTGCAAATCTCTGGTCTTTATGGAAGCTGAGGATGACAACAAACAGGACCTTCAACACTCTGGGAAGACAATCCATCTACTTTCTCTAGTTATCATTAAAATGTCTTTTAGACGTAGGTCATAACTGGAAACCTATAAATGATGTCTGTGTATTAGGCACTTCCCACAAAGCTGGGTCCCCTGCGATTAAAATTTATCACATTGTTCTTATAGTTACAAATACTGCTGATATGTGTCATTACTTAAGAGTGCTTTTCATAACATTTTGACTTTAGTCCAAACATTTTTTATTCTGAGTTTCCCATAAAGGACACACTCCTGATATTTTTAAAGATGCCTGTTACTTCCCCTTTTTAAAGGTTGTTAACTATTTTATTTTCCTGTTAAACATTCACTCACACTGAGTATTGCTTGATGGGACGCTTCTAATTTTCCACTGTGTTCTCTGGGATGTACCAGAGAGCAATTATGGTGTGTAAAGTCATACAGTCTTATCAGTTTACAATTCAGTTTCCAAATACTTCATCTTCTTAAAAGCTCTGTCTTGACTAGCAATATTGTTGCTAAAATTATAGCATTTAAAAGGTGTTCCTCTTGGAAACCTTTTTATTTTTTAACATTTCAAACAACTGTTTAATGTGCAAAGTCGCAGCAGAGGGGGTGCAGTAAAATAATCCTTTTATTTTATCCATTTTTGCTTGTGCAAGTTTAGATGCGGTGAAAGATGCAGGATCAACACCTCTGGAGAGTGAAGTCCATTTTTTAACATACACAATTGGTATAGCATAGAAAAAAAGCAGGACAAATCATACCATGCTGTCCAGACACTATTCTGGAAGGACCACATGTGGAAATAAGGAGGCATTTCAGAATCCTGCATTACCTAAGCTCCAAATTAGCAAAGCACTTAATAGATTAATAGATTTTTATGACCAGAAGGACCTATAGAAGGGTCACTCACTGGCCAAAGTGCTTCCTAGTGGCCAAGCATGGTGTAGCAGCTTTTTTGGCTCTGGCATCCTGGTGAACGGCTACTCTAAGCCTGTGGTGGATTGCTCCTTTTCATGACTTAGCCCTCCAGCCCCATCGCTTATACCCCATCCCTTCCAGGGTAAAAAGAATCCAATAAAACAAAAGTCTAATAACGCTGTCTATGGCCTTCAACCCCACCTGGGACTTGATAGTCCTTGTCCCTCTTTGTAGCTCCATTTCCAGGGGCATCAGTAGGGGAACCAAGGCCCTCCCTCTCCTTTGGGTTCCAGACCTAGGACCCTGTCTTAAGCAGTGAAGGTATGCTTCCATAGACTCTCTGCTGTTTCACTCAGCCATTTCCTGTCTTCTGGCTAAGGCGGAGTCTCCTCGACCTCCGTGACAGCATGCAGCCCCGTGCAGCCTGGCCTCCTCCAGCTATCAGGGACATTTCTTCATAAGTGCCTTTTCCTGGAAGTTCTCCTTCCTCTTCCCTTGGAAGTCCTCTCCATTGGAGTCTCCCATCTATAGGAGGCTTCTCTCTCTAGGAGTAGCCTTTTATCTCAGCTATTGGTGGTCACCCACTTAGTCAGAACTAGGGAAGTAACTGTTCTGCCCATTACCCCATCATGGCTGTTACCATGTTGGCGTGTATAGTGTTTATACATAGGGCCCTACCAAATTCACGGCCATGAAAAATGCATCATGGGCCGTGAAATCTGGTCTCCCCCCATGAAATCTGATCTTTTGTGTGCTTTTACTCTATACTATATAGATTTCACAGGGGAGACCAGCTGTTCCAAATTGGGGGTCCTGACCCAAAAGGGAGTTGCAGGGGATCACAAGGTTATTTTAGGGGGGGGGTCACAGTATTGCCACTCTTACTTCTGCGCTGCCTTCAGAGCTGGGCGGCCGGAAAGCAGTGGCTGTTAGCCAGGCACCCAGCTCTTAAGGTAGTGCCCTGCCAGCAACAGCGCAGAAGTAAGGGTGGCAATACCATACTATGCCATCCTTACTTCTGCGGTGCTGCCTTCAGAGCTGGGCTGTTGGAGAGTGGCGGCTGTTGACTGAGGACCCAGCTCTGCAGGCAGCAGCGCAGATGTAAGGGTGGCAATACCATACTGTGACATCCTTACTTCTGCACCGCTGCTGGCAGTGTCTCTGCCTTCAGAACTGGGCTCCTGGCCAGCAGCCACCGCTCTCCAGCTGCCCAGCTCTGAAGGCAGTGCTGTCACCAGCAGACATGCAGAAGTAAGGGCAGCAGTACCACAACTCCCCTCCACACACACACGCAATAATCTTGTGACTTCCCCCACAACTCCTTTATGGGTCAGGACTTCTAAAATTACAACACCATGAAATTTCAGGTTTAAATAGCTGAAATCATGAAATTTACGATTTTTAAAATCCTATGACTGTGAAATTGACCAAAATGGACCACATATTTGGTAGGACCCTATTTGTACATCCCACCCCATGACCACTATGATAATCTAACCTGACCTCCTGGATAACACAGGCCATAGAATTTCACCAAGTGATTCCTGCATCAAGTCCATAACTACAGCATGAAATGCTGAAGCATGTGCTAAATGTTAAGAATCTGAGTAGTCCTATTGACTTCCGTGAAGCTCTGCTGAGTGTCTGGCCCAGACACAAGGGCCAGGTCTCTGCTCTGAAGATTTTACAATCTAAGGGCCACGTTATGCCACACTTTCATTGCGTAGGACATTATTTCACAAGCAAGCCCATAGTGAGTGACTGAACCTGGCCATAAATAGACAGAACAGGGGATAGGCTGCAGCAGATAACATTAGTCTTAGAAAGGTAATAATTAATGAGCTTGTATGCATAAATTTTATACATCTGAGAGTCTAGCATTGGAGGCCCATAATTAAGGGCTATATTCTTCCTCCCTTTCTCACAGCTATACTCAGAAAAGAGCAGATTTGTTGTGTAAGAAGATGGCAGTTAAGGGACAGAGTCGTAATGTCTTGGAGAGAAAATGAGCTCCGACATCCAGGCAGGCAGAGCCAGTTTCAAAGATAAAGTGTTGAGCACAAAGGATGCTACCCTTTCTCTCTCCATATGGTGACACAAAAGGCTCGCAAGAGGACTTGTCAGCATGGAGAGCATCACCCAACCTCCAAGTGGCTGGGTATAGTTACAGCAGTACAGAATGGCTATCAGGTTCCACCCCGAAGGTTACTGCATTTCACCGGTGTGCAGCACATAACACCTTTTTGGTTCCTACTATACAGAAATTAGTATATAAGGGCCTGATCCCAAGCCCATTATAGTCAATGAAAGTTGTTCCATGGATTTCAATATGCTATGGATCAGGCCCTAAATGCATGGGTTTTATTGCGATTAATGATAAAAGTGAAAACTGTAAACCAGAATGAAGCAAAATTATGTCCCCAATGTCACTTGCCAAAGTCTTCATTAGTCAGCTTATTAGCGAGCAAGCTGCCTGCTTTACTATTTGCCCATTTGTTCCCTACTTTGTTAGTGTCACACACGTTCTGGTTAGTTTTACTGTCTCTTCCAACCTTTCCCCTCCTCTTCCCTTTTACCCCCTTCATCACAACATGTCACAGTCTTTATTTTTTTTTTAAAAAAAGGACAAATTGCTCCCATATAAGCTGTAGCTGTAAAGTATTGGGTAGGGACTGGGCGGGACCTACTAAAAATTACAGGGAACTTTGCCTCATTTGTATGATTTATGTTTATCAAAAATATAGTGAAAATTATAGAAAAGATGGGGGGAAAGGGTAAGCTGTACTTTCATATCTATGGGGCAGTGGAAAAAAAACCCAACTCTCCTTACTTAAAAATAACTCTTAACCCTGTCACAGGGTATTAAAAATATTTCCCCTCCATTTTCCCTTGTGTTATTCCCCCAGGCCACACTGCAGTCATCTACCTAGGACTGAAGTAGTGAAAAAATGAAAACTCACCCTTGGCTTATGTGTAAAAGAAACTAAGGACCTGATCCAAAGCCCTTTGACATCAAAGGATTTCAGTAGGACACCCATTGACGGCACTGGTCTATGGTTCAGACCTTAAGGGAAAAACTAAAGCAATCCAGGTTAAATTATTTTCGTTTTTCATGCTTCCTGTCAGTGGTTCATACAAACAGAGCACAGTCACTGCCCCACTTGACTAAAACCATAGAAACAGCATGTGGTATTAGCAAGCCATATGATCTGAGGTGCTGGTTTTGTGCTGTTTGACACAGCAGAAAGATGCTGGTTTCCCTCACACCCCTCCCTAAATATTTTAGACACAGTTATATCTGGAGTTGAGGGGCCTTCACAGGGAATGACCCATCAGCAGCTCCCTTCTGTTTATAGTGAAGGTACTTGAGTGACTCTGCCAAACACCACGCTGGCACGGCAAGCTGTCCCTCAGGTAAGTAAACCCTGTATCATTTAGGGCTATAAGATTAAAACTAACAACTTGAATTCTACCCAGAAATTCACTGAAGAGTCCAACTGGAGCAGGCTTGGGGCCAATATGGGGAAAATGTAGAGGGCTTAAAATGCAGAGAAACTCACATCTATGTTTAGAGGCTTGGGGCCCCCAATGCATATGAACAAAAAAATTCCACTGGCCTTGTGATGTTTTTAAAGTAAACTATGAAAGCAAGAGCAGGAACTTCAAAGAAGTTCCTGATTTTGAAATTGTCTGATGTAAAAGGTGTTAGCCTAAGGGGAGGATAGTGGAATAGCCTGTTCTCAAAGACGCTCTACAAGAGGTCAAATGCTGGTCTGGCTCATATGGCTATTTTTTCTAGTTGTATAGTATATTGTGTAAACTAAATATAACGTAAAGATGCAAAAGATCTTACAGACATTTGCTTGGATGCAATCCATGATTATGTGAAAACATTTACTTTGGGATCTAAAAGCCCTGGGTTACGTGGGTGTTCTGCACATTTTGCCTTAGAATTTATACCACGAAGCCAGAAACTACTGGAGTGGCTTCATTTTAAATGTGTTACACTGATGTAGTGGCATGTATTGTATATGTGCAGCAAATGCATGTGGGTATATATGTCAGTGGGGAGGATAGATGGCCATTTATTTACACTCCAGAAGCTGCTACCTTTTAAAGATTTTTTTGGGAAGTCCCTGAACATGCTCAGTGAAATCTCCTGATGTCATTCTCAACATCACAACTGCCACAGAAAATGGATTGCTGCAGAATTCTTAGATCCAGATGCTGATACCCTTACTAGGGCAGAGCAATACCTTACTCCAAGAGTAATAATAATTGAAGTCATTGTTGCAACGCACCGTATATTCAACTAAGCACTAAGTTTTGTAGGATCGGGGCCCAATTGCTCATAATTACGGTGACCAAATAGCAACTGTGAAAAAACGGGACAGGGGGTGGGGGGGGGGGGGGGTAATAGGCGCCTATATAAGAAAAAGCTCCAAATATTGGGACTGTCCCTATAAAAACAGGCCATCTGGTCACCTACTCATAATCAGAATGCAAATTAAAGAAAACTTTTTTATAGAAAATAGAGATCACAATACAGTAACAGAATTCTCTTGATTCAATAATTGCCATGCGAATCATTAAATTGATACCAATTTTAAGACAATTTGGAATCCAGCTCAGCTGTACCAGGGTAGGAAGAATATACTTGTTATTAGTGTGACTGGACCATATGATATTTTCCACTGACATTTTTCTAGCATGGCAGGCTGTGGTGTTGAAGAGAAAAACTTCAGTGGCTTAACTAGTCATTTTTTCAACAGTTGAATGTATCACTTATAAAAGAATTATAATATTCTTGTCCCTGTCAAGAACTGTTTATCTTTAATAAAGTAAGCAACAAAAGTTCTTCAATATTCTTACAATAATTGTTTAAAAAACTACATCATGTAGTTGAATGACTACAGTGGTTTTGGCCCCAAATATTATTGGTTATTAATAATAATATGTCCAAGTCCATAGTCATTACTTTGTTCTTAAGCAACAGTCCCATTAAGGTCAAGGTTATACTATAAGGGGCAATTGTGTAATGGCAATGGCTTTCTCTGGATTCAAACTTCCCAAAGTATGGAGGTATTTGAATCACAGATTTTGGTTTGGTCTCATCTCTAAGCCATACCTTGTGTGTTCATGCTGAGGGAGGAAACTGGAACACGGTATCCTCTTACCATGGCCAGCCTTGGCGCTTTTGCCAGGACTGCAAAATGTTTTGCCTCCCACAACTCCATCTGCCACCTTCTCTGGAAAAAAAATTGACTAACTCATGTTCCACTGTCCCCCCAAATAAAATAAATGACTCCTGTCCAGTATGATTCCATTTCATTAGATATAATTACACATGCAAAACTACTGCTACTACAAAAAAAAATAAATTTGCAAAGTCAAGCACTCAAAAATTAGGAAATGCCAGAATCAAGATTGCCTGCGTAACCTTAATTCAACCCCCTTGTACATATACATTATGATACAGTCTTTAATTACATGGTCACATTCCATCTTTTCCACAAGATCCCTGCCTAATTCAGTGCACATGGGCAAAGCAACATATTTTTCTCTAACCTCATTCTCAAAAGCAGCGGAACCATTTTTGCTGAAATTTTAAAGGAGAATTCAGCCTGAGGCAGACATTTAGTGTTGAAAATTTCAGCCTGTATGACTAAAGTTTGGTGAAATTATAAACAATTGGAAAAGGGTCTTATAATGGGAAATATTGGGCAACCTTAACTATATGCAGTACTGCTAGCTCTGCCTTTAGTGTGAATGAATAATATAAACAAATAATACATTTTCATAAATAAACAGGGTCACCTTATGTCCCTGAAACCAAGGACATCCTTGAAATCAGGGTCTGTCCCTGTGTTCCTGTTTGTTTTACAGTAAGCTACTCAGTCTAATACTGGTTTGAGTAAAACAGCATGGGGAAATGAGTGAAACAGAATATTTTTACAAATACAGGATAAGATTCCACGCCTGTATTAACTCAGAAAATAAAATGAATCTTTGAATGTTTCAGAAAGGTCAGTGGGGAAAGGGAAATTACAAGAGGAAAACTGGATCATTGGGGACACTTTAGAGATATACTCTAATTATGTATTTCAATTTTCTATCACTGTTGTACATTAGCAGATGGATCAATGAATGCTTTTCTAGTGGCATGAGAAACTATTATCTAGGCTCTAAATTCTACCACGGCTCTGACAATTATTTTGTTTTATATTTGTTTTGTTTTTAAGAATAATGCAATTTTTTCAGACCACATTTTTCAAAGTGCATTTAATCATCATACACTCAAACTGGAAATTGGCCAAATTTTAATGCAAGCAAAGGGCTTTTCCCTGAAGAGTGCAGATCTGGATAACTGTACAGAATAAATAGGAGTGGGAGAAGTCAAGAGTTTGGGATTCTGCGAATTTTCAAAAAGGATTCTGAGTATAAACAGAACAGAAACAATAAAAACTATGGAAGGACTTGGAGAATAAAATTAATCTAAGGATGGAATTCATTCACTTCCACCAAATACCTAGAGACACTTTGTGCTAGATTCTACCACTCACATTGATAGCAGGGGGACTACATGTGGAGAAGCTGCTATGCAGTGTGAGTAAAGGGAATGAAATCTGGCTCTTTGCTATGTACATATGGGTCCAAGCCTTGGCATTTGGATTTGGATTTGGATCCAAACTTTTCCAGTTTTCAGGACAGGGAACAGGATCCAGAGTCCCACTCTAATTCTATGAATAATCAAAATCTGAAAAAAATACCCTATTTGCTCTATCTGCAATGATTGATAGATTGATGGATGTGAAATCCTGGGCCCCATTGTTAGAGCCCTACATGGATACAAAATTTCTATCTGCATCTTATCCACGATCCGCAAACATGGACCGTGGATATAAAGTGGATATCCGCAGATTTGCAGTTAATGTGAGTTTTGTCATTTGTTTCAATGAGCCCAGGAGTTCACCCTAGATTTGGTAGCTACACTTAGACTATACAAAGCTTGTCATCTGGACTGTTCAACACACAGCAGCTCAGTTTTCTTTGCTGACAAATGCCGTTTTTAAAAATGAATTATATTGAAATCCCCCTAATAAGATAATTGTCCATATTGTTAGCTAGACAGAGTCACACATTTTAACTGCATTTCCTGGAAAGTCAGAATACCCTTTGTTGAGACTTGTCACAAAACGAGAACCACTAATTTTGCCCTTTTGTATTTGTTTCTTATAAAATGTCTAGATCTGATTCCTTCAAATTAAAAACAGCCCAACACAAGGAGTTAAATGAAAACATTTTTGTGATCAAAATTAATGGGCCAAATTTATCACCAGTCTCACAACTTAAACTTACACCCAAGATGAATTTAGCCAAATAATTTTTCTTAGGTTTATAAAATTGATCAAATATCATTTGTCAAAGTGGATGACCTTTGCAAAATTATTTTGTCACTTCTTGGAGCAATGGTTTTATATCCATGTCTGTTCTCATACTTCAAAGCTTCTGCTGCATCACAGACCCCTTCAGATGACACCTCTAAATGTAATGGCAGCGCTTGTAATCTGTTATAGATAACTTCTTATGGCGAAATAGGCCAAAGCTCATTCAAAACACAAAGTCTATGGATCAGCTACTTATCTTTGCGAAACACATGTGTAACCACTATTTACTTCATAGCCACAAAAATGTGTCTTGGAGTCCCACTGGAGCTGTGTGAAGACATAGTCATAACTGTGAAAACTGGCAGTGTAAGTGTGTATGTGCTTTCATTTGTTTAATAGATGTGTGACAGAGATGGAAGAACCAACTGGCTGAGGTCAAATTACTGAGCCACAAGCCTCAGCTGGGCACAGAACACAGCTAAGGGTTAGGGCAAAAATGACTTGAAGCTGTCTTGATGCTTCCCTGATCCCTAGGGCAGCTGGGAGCAGGCATAACTCAGAGAAGGCTAAAAGCTGATCCTAGTTACACCAATGTGGTTGTATGAGAATGTTAGCTTTCATTTTAAAAAATGTTTCTAGTCCTCCTGTTTGTAAAGAAAGGCCTGAAAACATAAACCCAATATATCCTTAAGTCTCAAAATCCAGAAGGCAACTACAAAGAATTCAAAAAAATGATTAATGTTTAAATCTCGTGAATTATAAGACAATCTCGGGATTTTCTGGGGTCTGGCTCATGATTTTTGGCTGTTTGGGATTGGTAATACTACCCAATTATTCCCCCTCACCTTTCTGCAAAAGTTCAGGGATTCAGGGAAGTGGTTGTAGTCCACCTCATTTTCTCATTCTGTTAGGAAGTATTTTGATTGTGAATTTCTTTTTTTCTCTAATAACTTAAAAATGGAGTCAGAGAATCTACTTCAAGTTTGCAGCTCATCCTCTCACTTCATATTAGTTAGCCTTTCCCTGATGTTTATCCCACAATTCATCCAGTATATAAACTCTACTATTCTGTTCTTCTAATGATCCTTGTAAATTTATTATATTTTCATGTATTTTTTTTTCAGTTCAATGTTTAAATGTGGACCACTTAAAGAAGGCAATAAAAAGAGTTTTCATTCCTGGCATTTCTGCTCTGCTTCAGAAGTAGAGCCACAGTACAAAAGTAACAATAACATTCATTTATTTTTCCAGTTGTGTTTCCATCAGAAGCTGTAAGAAACAATGAGTGAAAATTATACCTGTCCAGAGGGCCTGCCTGAAACTCATAAACCAGTCACCAGGATGGTCCAATCACCAGCTGGCCTGGCGGCCAGGTCACAGGCTTACCGTTTCTGCCAGACTAGTCATCCCAGAGGAGGCCCCAGCTGTGGCCTCACTCACTCCTGTGCACGCCAGTTGCTCCCGCAGAGGTTCTGTTACTACAGAGGAACGGGGTGGGAGGCAAGTAAGGCAGGGGGACCCAGGCCCACCCATTCCACTGGATCCAAACCCAGGCTCCTAGGGGTTTATCAAAGCATCCAGTCCATTATTGAGCTACCCCAAATTATGTTTTCCCCTTGGTTACTTCCTACTAGTCTGGAGCTCCTCAGTTTGCAGCATGGTCACCGGTTTAGCCGACGCTCCTCAGACTCTTTCTGGGCTTTCAGTTCCCAAAGGGGATTTGGGGGAATCAAAATCCCTGCTACTAGATTAGCCTTCACATATCCATTGCCATTCCTGACACACCTCTCCATACAAGCCTTATTTCCTGGTGCAGCATACAACTCCTTCCCCCCTTTCCTGGGCTACCAGTGTCCTTTTAAACTATTCCTCCACTGGGAAGCTGCCCTGCTCCTGTTGACGGGCAGGACCTCCCTAGTCCAGCATTGCTCTACTCCCAGCCTTGGTTCAGTGTGGGGCCTGTAGACCCCTTCACAATCACCTATGTTTCTTTATGGTGAGTGGGACTTAAGGGTTATATTTTGACCCTCTGCTCAGGGGTGAATTTCAACTCAAATATGCAGCACACCCAATGATCTCATTCACACAAGTGCATCTCCCTTACCTAGGGTTACTGCTGATTTATGGTGGTGTAAATGAGATCAGAATCTGTACGCATATGGTGACTGATGAATGCACACTCTGTTGGACGCCTGTGGTCTTTATTAACCTGGAAATTAAATACCTTGCAAATAGACTGTGTTGTGAGCTCGGAGAACAGAATACTGAAGACAGCATCTACATGACATGGGGGTTATAAACTGAGCCCAAAGAAATCTCAAAATGTGTGCCTGAAGTTAGTTCCTTTAAATCCATATTTCTTTTTCCTCTAGCCTCAGTCCCATCTATATGAGGTCAAATCTTTGAATCCTTCCTCTTCATTCCAGTCTGTCTTGAAGCAATCAAATCTATCTACATGACATTCATCCGTCCATCTAGTTTTGAGTCTTCCAACCCTTTCCTTAGCCTCCAGTTCTAAATTTAACACCCTGTTTTCTATATATTACTCCGATCTTCTTCTTTTCACAAGCCCACCATCTAAGCCTGAACTCCCTGAACTTTTCTACAATTGGTACCACCTTCACACTTCCCCTAATTTGTTTGTTTCAAATACAGTCCATCCTCCAAACCCCAAACATCCATTTTAACATGCTCATTTCCACTGTATTCAAGATCTGCTCCTGTCTCTTCTCAAGTACCCAACATTCAGAGCCTTACAAAAGTGAAGGCCTAATTACTATCTTGAAAAATCTTGCTTTTCAATTTGATAGGCATTATCTATCACAGATCACTCTGCTCACAATCTCTCTAAATCCATATTTAGGGACCTAAATAGATAACTTGATTTTCAAAGGTGCTGATACACCTGCAGCTCCCATTGACTTCAATTAACTATCCCTCATAGGTGACATGGGGGCTCAGCACTTCTGAAAAATAAGATAACTTAATTAGCTATCTAAATATGGATTTTGGGATCTACTATTAGGCAATCAAACTTATTTTGTTATAAATTGTGATACTATTACAAAGCATTACCACAAAGTGGTATTTGAGATACTACACACAGACCTGTGGCTCAGTGCAGAAGCATTCACCATCAAGAACTTTGAGACTTTGTGTCCTGTGAAAATATCTAAATTCTTTTTACTATGTGTCTATTCGAACAAAATAAATAAATAAATAAACACACACACACACACACACACACACACACACGGCATATATATTTTGCACTCTTCCTTCTGCGATAATTTTGGTTTCCATTATTCTGATGTGTCAGATTTTCCCCTATCTTTCTAACTTTCCTGAGCCCACAGATACAGCATTCCCCAGTGGATGTCATTGGGTCCCCTGTTAATTATATGGGTGATAAACTTTTGCTCACTTTCCACTCTGAAACATGATCCATAATTAGTGGTTCTGGAGCCACTCAGGATGAGAACCTTTTAAGAATAGGCAATTTGATACTGATTTATTTATTTATGGTCATTATGATCAAGGAAGCTAACTTCTAAAGAAATACCACAACATAGGTAAAGCCTAGTGGCCTGATCCAGGGCCCACAGAAATTATTGAAAGATCCCCATTGACTCAAATGGGCTCTTGATCAGACCCTCTGAGAATAACAATGATTGAGTGACCTTAACATAAAGTAATAACTACTCCCCTTTTAGAAATATTTTCACCTCATTGTGTTATAAGCTGTACAGTACATTCAGCAGCAAGCATACAGATCATTTCAGTGTGCTCCAATATTCAGTCATTTTTAATTGAAGCCCTCCAATATGCTTTTCAGAATAACCTAGTTGCAAATGGGAGAGCACTATTCAATTTGCAACGTGTTAACATCACAGTCAGAGCTATCTCTGTGTTATTTTTGCTGGAGTTCACTGAGAAGTGTTCTTAAGTTTGAAGCTGTGAACTGGAAAGGCTCTAGCTAGTAAATGAACATCTCTGTGTGATCTTTGGCACACTTAAGGCAAAGGGAAAAGTTGCTCAGAGTTTGTTCTAGTGAGACATCTAGCTGCCCTTGCTTGCTAGGATCTTTCAGAAATGAAAATAAAAATGGTTTTATTCAAGTTGAAAGCTTCAAATGCCGTAAGAGATTGATATTTATAATTAACAACGAATAAAAAAGATCAAATCTCTCTCTATGGCTCTGATTTAACAAAACACTTAAGCACATGCCTAACTTTAAGCATGTGAGTCCCAATGAAGTCAATGGGATTACTCATATTCTTTCCAATAAAGCTAAACAGGGGTCTATGTGAAAGACAAAGGGCCAAGTCTAATGTGTTGCATCTCCAGTGAAGTTTATGCCAGGGCTTAATTTGTTCCAGAAAGGATAAAATTGTAGGTATTTATAATTTACAAGACTATAAATATATCAAGGGCTGTTTTGACATAATATCTGATCCTGCAATCCTAACTCTGGTTACATTTGCATTGTCCACAATGTGAGTTTACTCTGAAAAGGGAGTGCAAAACAGGACCCAAAGTGGTTTCTTTTTTAAAGATGTCATCCAATCCCCAAAATACTTCAGCTATGTTCACAGTTTTCTTACTGGCAAATTTTGTTTCTATGATGCTTTATTCTGACAAAATATTATTATATTTTGGAGATTAAATGCTGTCCATTACTGTACCTATTATTAGTATTTATACTGGGCCCATCACTGAGTTTTCTGGATAATAAGGGCTAGACTGTGGTATAGCATATAAAGTAATTAAAGAGAGTAAGTAATTTTGAGCTCATAAATGAACGACAAATGCTGTTAATAAAAACTGACTACTGTGTCTGATTTGGCATGCATAAACTGCCTACAGAAAGGAACAAAGAACTCTGAAAAACTGGCCCTAAATCTTCATTATGAAGATAAAGTAAAAGAAGCACATGACTTGTATTCTGAAATTGATTATACATGCTTTGTTCTGGCAGTTCTGAAATAAACCAGCAAATATTATTTTAAAGAAGACAAGTTCCTTGAGGAACTGTGTCTGATTAGTTAATACGCACACGCAGTGGCCTGGATTAGAAAGCAAAATGACAATACTGTTGAAAATGAAAATGTGATCCATAGAAGTCAGCACTTTTGTAACTTGCTGCTGAATCATAACAACTTTATATGAGACAACCAATGACAGGGATCAAGAGAAATAGTGTGTGTATGAATGCAGGCCTTCTGGAAACTTTTGAAGTGTTATTCCTTAAATGGGTACCATCCTAAGAGGTTTTAAAGTAACTTTTCTATAACAAGATGAAGATTCCAGAAAACAAGATGTTTGATTTATAGGCTAGGTCAAAAATAGAAAGCTTACTGTAAATTGTTTTGTTTGTGAGAAGGATGATGCAGTTAAACATAAATTATTCAAATGTATTTTTCATTTTGCTGTTAGATGAATATTGAGTGACTGGCTATTGAAAAAGAACCCTAGCAAACAACTGTTTGTATAGGACTTTTGTGCTGAACCTTCTTTGAACTGGTGACACAATGTCATCTAAAGCCCTTTCCACTTGGATAAGACCAAACCAGTATCTTCATAAATTGTCTCCTGTGTCTGGCTTTTTTATATTTTTTTGGAGGGGGTCACAGGTTTACAGTCTTTGTGGTATCTAATACTGTGTTTTTTAAAAATTGCTGGTCTAAATGGGACTTTTCACAAAATTCATGCTTGCTAAGGATGATCTAATTCGAACCTGATTAGACCAAGGTGCATTGCTCCATGGTAGACCTCTTACCTGATTTTTCCTCAGATCTTGGAGGAAGGCACCGCAAAGCAATGTTAATTAAGTTTGCAAACTATAGAAGTCAAGGGTAAGACTGAGAAAGCTTATCTTTTGAGTCACCAAGACACCTAAGGAAAGACTGACTTTCCAGAATCTCCAAGACTTGGCCACTTTGAGGAGAGGAAGTCAAGATATTAAACACACTGTGCCAGGCTCCCTGCACTTGAAGAAGGCTAGCAACAAGCGCTGTGCCAGAAGAACATCACTGCCTGAATCCTTGACTGCAGTTCTAGCTTTTACTCCATGCTTTCTTAATTTAATATTAGTAATAGCTAAGTTTTGACAACATTTTTTTATTTTAGTTTAATAAGTTTCAATAAAATGTATAAGACTGATAGTGAGTCCCATTTCTTTCAATAAGCAACATGGGTCAAGAACCTTTGAGTAGATGGGTGGTTACCAAGAAGTCAGCCTAAAACCATGAGCAGTTTTCTCTAATTAGTCTTTGGGTCTCACTTACTGGATAGGGAAACTGGGAGAATTTAAATCATGGAGCTCTTCCCATCTGCTTGGAAGTTGTTTCCATAGGCATTCTCTACTTCCATTCAAGGCAATATGATATGATAAAGTTTTTTATTCTGTTTGTCAGTTTTATATTTCTGAATTTCTTCATCAAATCTGTTATCTTTCCTTAGATAATGAAGCCTTGCCCAAGTTATGTGCAGATGTTCTGGGGTGGCTTCACTGTTGTACTAAAAGGAGTGCAAAGAAAAAGGCTAATATTAGATTTTGAAAATAAAGGTCTCAGACATAACAGAAGTAGGTTGTCCATCACTAACCATCATCTACTTTGATCCACTCCAATAGTGGATCAATGTATCTCTGAAATTGTTCAACTATATGTCCTGTCTTTTTTTAATAGAGAGGGTCCTCCAAAATGAGTTGGAAGACAAGCACTGTCGCTGCTATTAAAAGCAGGATTTCAGCAACCAACATCAGTTATTTATGGTAACTACAGATTGTTTTCCATGCAAAATGTACATACAGACAGATACATTTAAGTATTTGGGAAATATTCAAAACAAGAGTTATTTTGAGGGTTAGGAAATAGCTTGTCTTACTGCTGCCAAGTGCTTTTGGAATAACTCTTCTGTGTGATGAAGTGGAATTAAAATGGAGACAAAAACATCCCCCCTCTCCACCCCCTGTTCAAGGCTATAAGGAGATATGAATTTAAAATGTTCTTCACCTTGTTACACTTGCACATCCAGACACCCTCTCCCTTCATTTTCTGCTCTGACATAGGGCCAAAGAGCTTCAGCCCTCTTTTTTGTCTCTCTCTCTCAGTACACTGGACAAGAATGCTTACATACTTCCTCACTTCTCTCCCCCTGACTCCTTTAGAGTTACCTGTGCTTTCCTCGAGACATAAATTATGTGAATTTGAAACTGGGTGTAGGAGAGAAAGAACATGGCCACTGGTGGACATATGGTGGACGTGCTTGTAGACGAACCACTATTGAGATATGCATATAAAATGAGCAAGTAACTGCTTAGGTCCCAATCTATAAAAATACATAAGCACATTCTGAATTTTAAGCATGAAAGTTAAATGGGATTGAGTCAATTGGATTACTCATGCACGTGGTTAAATGCTTTGCTGGATTGGGACCTAAGCAATTACTGTCACCCTTTTCCTTCCTCACACCATTTCCCTGACTGTTTATTACCCTCCTATCAAATCACATCTAAAATTATATTGTGTGTCCTTTGGGATGGGGACTAGGGGCGAGGTCCTCAGCTGGGGTAAACTGCCATAGCCCCATTGACTTCAGTGGGCATATGCGGATTTCGCCAGCTGAGGGGGAAAAAAAAGAGATGGGGCCAAATCCAATGTTCTTTAAAGTGCCTGGCACATTTTCAGGAACTACAAAAATGATCCTAAATAATAACCATAGCATCTGACCAGTCAATGGCAACCACAGCACATTCTTTTTTCCCTTCTGAATTTGAAATACAGCAATGGGACATACACAGAGCAAACGTTAAAGGTGACCTTGTGCACAATTATTCCCTAGATTTTTTTACAAGATGTAGGGCAGGATTCTCAGCTTCACCAGCAGCTACTTTGTGCTTCCTCTGCAGCACTAAGTGGCAGTCAAACTGCCCGACAGGGTAGCTGAGGATCCCCCTCAGCGAGGATTCCTCAGAAGGTGTAGAACCAGTTACACTAGCTCAGGGGTTTTCAAATTTCATTTGAAATTGCACCAAAACCCCCTTCTACAAAAAAAAATTACTACATGACCCCAGGAAGGGGACCAAAGCCTGCCCCACCCGAGCACTGCTGCCCTTGGCGGGGGGGTGGAGGGTGGGGATCCAAAGCCCAAAGGCTTCAGCCCTGCGTCAGGGGCCTAGCCCAAGCCCCACCGTCCCAGGCTGAAGCCAAAGCCTGAATCCTGCCACCCCAGACTGAAGCTCTTGAGCTTCAGCTTTGGTCCCGGTCAGTGGGGCTTGGGCTTCGGCCCTGGGTCCCAGCAACTCTAACGCCAGCCCTATTGACCCCATTAAAATGGGGTCGCAATCCACTTTGGGGTTCCAACCATGGTTGCCAGGTTTGTATAATTTTTGGTGGTGCCCAGAACGGGTCCAAGCAGAGCCATCCCGTCCATAGGACAGACCGGGGCAAGCACCGCAGGCCCCGCACTTTGTGGGGCTCCACACTTCAGGGGGATGCAGGTCCAGGGCAGCCTGATGGGTTAGCAGGGGGCCTGGCACCAGCAAGCAACCTGGCCACAGCCTGACCCTGCTCCGCCCTCTCTCTGCCCCATTCCATCCCTTCCCCCAAAGCCTCTGCCCCCACCTCTTTCCAGCTTCCATCCCCTCCCCCAAACGACACCGGGAGCAGTCGCTCACTGTTGCTGGCACCAGACCCCCCCGTTAACCCTCCAAGCTGCCCTGGAACCCGCATCCCCCTGAAGCACAGGGCCCCCAAAGTGCAGTAAACCCAAACACTGGTGGAGCTGGCCCCCATTCCTAAATATTGGTGGAGCATGGGCACCACGGGTCAATATAACTCACCGCCTATGGTTATGACCCACAGTTTGAGAACTGCTGCACTAGCTCAACAGCACCCTGCATAAGAGCCATGTCAGGAGCAGGGAGGTGAGGTTTTAGAAGTTCTCCACAGAACCATTGCAGCCAGCATCTTTTAGAGTAGCCCTTCAATCTTCTGTGAAATTAGTATTGGCATCAAAAGCAAGGCCAAGTCTCAACTCTGATTAACATCTTTGCTTATCTTGTTTAACGTAGTAAACAAAAAACTATGATAGAAAAGTGCAAGGTGAGAGTGTATTTCAGTGGTGTTTACCCTGAAAGTGAGTTAGAATTTCTAATAGAATAAAATTTCTACCTTTAAACAACTCAAAAATAAGAAAGTCTGGAAATGAGGATATACCCACTTGACTCATGCCAACTATTCCCTCTTCTTTTACTTTCACCCTGCAGTCTAAACAGAAACAAATCTTGATAATTTTTAACCCTGCCTTGACTAAACTTCTCAAAAATACTAAAAATATACTTCAGAGGCAAACAAAATAAAATAAATGTGGAGTTTCTAAGTCAAGCAAGTTTGGAGACAAGCTAAACCAATAAAGCGTTAGAGTCATTTTTAAAAAGTAAATTAGAGCTACATTTTAAGAGAACCTTATTTTTAAAACTCATATGCTGGTTTTTACCAAATCTACCAGGAAAATTTCACCCTGGGATGAGAGGTAGTATGCAAAATTTCAGGAAGACTGTTTTTTGCAGGGGAGATTAGAAGAAGACTGAAAACCAGGCATGTAATGCAGCACTATCTTTAGCCTTAACAATAGCCTTACCACTACTGTGTAACTTAAAAAAAAACACCTATATCTGGTACTGATGTTAATAGCATACATTAAAGTTAGCTCTTTGACATTAATGAGCATCAACTTCTACTTGGTGGCTGTCTCTGAGCCAAAGGTCAGACATAAAATATAGATTCTAATTCTGCAATCATTTATTCCTGGGTCTGGTTATCATGAGTAGTCCCATTGAATCCCCAAAGCTGACACTGTTTGACTTCACCATAGAAAGCACTATGCCTGCCCTTAAGTGTTTTCAGAATCAGGCCCCGTGTGTGTAACCTGACCTGTGGCTGATGGATTCCTGTCAGAGAGTTACCAAAGCAGTAAATGGAGGCTCTCACTCAGGCCTGATACAGTGCTTATAAAGTGAAGTACTCCTGTCCTTAGCAGCTGCAGCCTGTTTTCACAAATATCTGACATGTTTCTTTGGCCAACAGCCAGTTTGAGCTGTACCCAACACTTCTCCCAGCCTTCCTGTGGCTCCAGAATCCTTTGTAACTGCTACTTAAGACCCATGCCAAATCAAGCCTGTTGCTCTTTTCCTCCCCTTTATGTGCAGACATCCCACCCTAATTAATTAACCCACCAGTGACTTCATCTTTATGTTACTGTGGCTTCCCACACTTTGCCCCCTCATTCAGCTTGAGGACATCAGCACATTCCTGACTTCATCACTTGTCAACTCCCTTCTGCTAAAGGCCAGTGTCCCCTTTCACTGCCCTGCTCTGATTAGATCTGAATCAAAACTAGCCTATTATAGAAAGTCCTGAAGGCTTTATGCACACTATGGTTAAAACTGTGCACAGTTGTTACTTGCGGTGTTCTAACCAATTTCTCTAACCAAAACTGAAGAGAACATTTTTATAACCATGTTACAATACTGTCTATTTAGAAGGTACCTAGTGAGAAGGAGCTATGCATAAGCTACAGCAACAATGTGGCCTTTTTAGGGTTTTATTTTATTTCAGACCCTATGGAATAGTCCAATAGAACTGAGTAAAAATGAAACTAATAGGATTATATCTAAATTTAATAAGTTTTTTAAGCAAAACTTACTCTAAAACCTATGGAATTTAATAAGGTGATCCTCCAAAAGATTAAGTTTTCTATAGAAATCTATAACAGTGATAAAATTCTCTATCATAATAACCAACCATAAAATCTGTAGAAAGGTGTTTATTAAATAGCCTGGCACAATTCCATAGTGGTTATGAAGCCAATTCAAATCAATTCTGCAGAACTGGAAAGACAAAACTAAAACAAATTGAATATAGTATTCTCCTAAGATATTGCATAGTATTCAGAAGTTGTCTAGTTTTGCATTCAGCAGAGCTTTCACACTCTAATGTAGATGTCACCTTGGCTCATTGTATATTTGATGTGTGGTACACAGAGCTGTATAGCAAGTAGTGATAGCTGCCCCTGCTAAAGGTTTGGAGTAGAACAAGATGAAACAATGTCATAGTATTTCACAAAAAAGTTTTCCACTGAAGTTTTGAAAGTTTCAGATGGCTCCAGTTTGGTGGGTTAGATAAACTTCCAGGTATTTTGGATGCTTGTCTGAGTCTGGGTCTTTTTTATTAGAAAGAAGTCTGGATGTCACACAAGAATGGACATTTTTATATTATTTCCAGTAACTACTAGTTCAAGCAGTCGGTAAAAGCTTGAAAATTTGGTATGTCCACTTTCAGCTGTAATCTGCAAGTCTAGAAGAATGTTAATAAGTGAAAAATTGACAAAACAAACTGAACTTTTTCAAAACTAAAATATAGTTTAGGTTCAGGTATTGACCGAGTTCTAGTTGACAGTTTGAGTCAGTTCTAGCTACCTAGATACTTATCTGGTCACTGTTTTTGTAGTGTCTCATTAATAGATTTTAAGATCAGAAGGGATCTTTAGATCAGCTAATCTGACTTCCTATTTAACACCGGCCAACATCCCATTACCCCCACATTGAGCCCAACAATTTATGTATGGCTAAAGCATATCTTCCAGAAAGGCATCCAGTTTTGATGTGAAGACATGAAGAGATGGAAAAGGCACCACTTCCCTCAGTAGTTTGTTCTAATGCTTAATCACCCTCAATGTTAAGTTTGTCTTATATCTAATGTGAATGTGTCTGGCTTCACCTGGTTTTTGCCATGCCTTTCTCTGAGCCCTTTAGTATCTGGTGATCTGATTTTACCCAATAGTATTCTCGTCCATATTTCTAGAGACATCTTCATAAAAATGATGTCACATAAATAGATATCCAGGCAGAAATTAATGGCAGATCCTTGAGCAAACTGCTATAGATATAGTCCCTTCACTATATCTAATACTTCAAAATAGCCAGGCCAGATCATCAGCTGGCATTGCTCTGCTGACTTCAATGGAACTTTGCCAATTCACAACAGCTGAAGATTTTACCGGTTCCAATGCAAATCTAAAGAAAACAATATATGTAGACAAGTCTTTTCACTAAATGCTAAAGAATAGATATCACCTTGGAGCCTCTGGAAATCACTGACAATGGCATGCTCAAAATGGGTCTCATTTGCCAGGGTCCAAATTATACCTCAATATCAAGCAG